>NC_063333.1:87770009-87884151 GCF_021869965.1 Rhincodon typus | reverse complement strand
TGAACAGCTTCTCTGGACAGTCAAAAGCATATGTCTTGCTGATTTCCAATCAAACAACATCCTCAAATACTATGACCAGGAAAATGATTGGATTATCCAAATAAATACTGTGGCTATAGAGGTCAGTGCCAAAGAATTCTATTGTGAGTAACTTGCCTCCTTAGTTCCAAAAGGCTGTCCCTCATCTACTAAACACAAGTCAATATTTTCAGGTATAGTGGATATCTAGATAAATGCCATTCACTTGATCAGCACCCTATCCACAATGAAGAATAAACAACTAACAATTAATCCCTTCCAAACCTGGTGAAACCTAACTTCTGGGAAGTCAGTGCTGACTTGTTACTCGATACAGTACAGATGATAATTGACTTAATTTATGCTGAAAAAATGTCTGCGTTCTCAACAGTTCACCAACTAGCACATACATCACATGATATAAAAATTGTGGTTTAATTGTCCACTTGTTCAGTTGGGTGTTATCTCTGATATCCTGGAAGTTCATAACAAATGTGTAATGGTGCCAAATACTCAGCACATATGGTATACAATTTATTCTCCATTCATAATTTTTTTTGAATTTTGGACTTTGATCAGGGGTTATAGTCATAGTTCAAGAAATTTGTATCATCTGCTCATATATATTGTACATCATCTCACCTTGTCTTGCTCTCTAGGACATTTAAAACTCCTGTTAAACTGCAGTAAGTCATACTCAGCAAAGAACCATAGTATACAAGAAATGAGATTACACAAACATTTCACAGAATCCCAGAAATTTTGCAGGGAAAAAGGAGGCCATTTAATCCATTGTGTCTGCATCAGCCCTCTGAATGAGCATTATAAGTTGGTGACAATCTCCTGCCTTTTCCCTATAACCTTGTATATTGTTCCTATTTAAATTATCATTCAGTACACCCTTGAATGCCTCAACTGAACTTGCATTCACTACACTTCTAAACAGTGCAGCCCAGACCCTGATTACTCACTGTGTCTCATCTCTCATTTGCTTCTTTTGCAAAGCACTTAAAAGTTGTTCCCTTTGGTTCGTGATCTGTTTATGAGCAGGAAGAGTTTTTCTGTCCAGAGATCTCATGATTTTGAAAACTTCAAAAAAAATCTCCTCTTAGCTTTGAACTGAAAAATAAAAAATGCTAGAAATCATGGCGGGTCAGGCAGCATCGTGGAGACAGAGCAAGCTAACATTTCGAGTCTAGTTGGTTCTTTATCAGAGCTCCTTTTGCCTTCTCTTCTCCAAAGATAACAGTCCCAAATTCTTCAATGTTTCCACAGAGCTCTGGTGCCGTATCTGTGGAAGCATGTTTATACATCTCTTCCGCAGTTTCTCCAATGCATTCACATCTTCCTATAACGTGGTGCCCAGAACTGTAAGTTCAACATAACTTCTGCTTTTGTTCTCTATACCCCTATGAAGCCTAGAATACTGCATGCTTTATTAATAGTTCTTTCTATCTGTCTTGACACCTTTAATGATGTATACACATATTCAGGCAGATCTTTCTGCTCCTGCACACCCTTTATGTTGTACTGCCTTTCAATGCTTTTTTGTACTAAAGTACATCATCTCACACTTCTCCACGTGATACTTCATCTGCGACCTAGTAACTGACTTCACCAATCTGGCAATGACCTTTTGAACTTCTACACTTTCAGTTCACAATCCTGTGATCCACAAACTTTGAAATTGTCCTCTACACACCAAGATGTAGATCATTTATGCGCATCAGGAGAAACAATGGTCACATTTTTGACCTCTGGGGAACTTGATTGTTCATCAAACAGCAGGTTGGAAATTGGTGGATGAAAACAAGCACCAACAGAGGAAGCCAAATAATATATAAATTGGAAAACAGGAAGTGGCTGCATTTTCATATTCTTTGATAGGTGTCAACATCCCTGGGAACACCAGCATTTGCTGTCCATTCCTAATTTGCACTTGAGAAGATGGTGGTGAGCTGTCACCATCAATTGCTGCAATGTATATGATCTAGATCCAACTGCAGTTAAGTGGGGAGTTGCAGGATATTGATCCTTCAAACTTGAAGAAATGATGATTTAGTTCCAAATCAGAATAGTGCATGACTTGGAGTGTAATTTGCAGATAGTGGTGTTTGCATGCAGCTGCTGTCCTTGTTCTTCCTGGTGAATAGATTGTGGGTTTGGGAGGTGCAGCTGAAAGTGGGTTGGTGAGTTGCCTTAGTGCATCTTGTAGATAGTACAGACTTTTACCATAGTGCATCAATAAATGTTTAAATTGGTTAATGGGATATCAATCAAGTGGGCTGCTTTGTCTCTGATGATATTTAAGAAAAATGGTAAGGAAAAGCCAGGAAACTATAGACCAGTGGGCCTGATATCAGTGGTGGGTAAGTTGTTGGAATTGAATCTAAGGGACAAGATTTACATGTATTTGGAAAGGCAAAGACTGATTAAGGACCATCAACATGGCTTTGTCTTTGGAAATGATATCTTTCTAACTTGATTGAGTTTTCTGAAGTAGTAACGAAGAAGACTGATGAAGGCAGAGTGGTGGACATTATCTATGTGGGCTTTGACAGATATCACACGAGACCAGGTAATAGTCCAACAGGTTTATTTGAAAACACAAGCTTTCAGAGCCTCAGGCCTTCTTCATGTGACTGGGCCGGCCAGTTTCAGGTCAACAACAAACCCCAGGTTGTTGGTGTGGGGAATCTGATGATAATGGTAAGAAATGACGTTAAATTGTCTCTTGTTGAAGTGATATCAACATGAATCCTTAAAAGACAATAGTAGAAAAATTTGAGATGTTGTTAAGGTATGAATAATTGAGGTGGTTTAGCAGGTAGAAATAGAAGTAGGTAAGACAGTCAAAATAGAACAGGTTGTTTGAGTTAAAAACAATCAGATCAAGGGTGTTGTCCACCCAGTTAGCACATTGTATTGATGAAGCATCTCAGTGAACAGCTGGCATCCCCTTTTAAAGGAGATCTAGTTTTACTTGAAGCTCGTTATCTGGCACCAATTTTTGTTAGCTGACCCAACAAATCAGCAGAGTTGGCTTAAAATTGAATTCCTTAGTTGTTACAATACCTACTTTAGTCATCACATTTGAACATTTAATTAAATGATAATGGCTCGTTTCACATGGGAGCTGATCTGCACTGAGTCCGGTACATATTGTGTAAACATGGAGGGGGTCTTCCAAAATCCTTAGACCATTGCATTATGAAAATATGCTGTGCTATCTGACAACCTCACTTTTACTGCAGGGTTTACTCAGTTACAATTTTAAATAAATGTTCTTAAACCACTTTGGCCTGCATTTGAATTGCATTGTAACATTTTTCTGTTTTTTTTTAACTGGTAAAATAGTTTACAAGTCATTTTGCTTTTAATTAAATACTTGTGACTTTCTTTTTCTTGGATGACCTTAATAGTGTTCCGTCGTGATAGTGGATTAATGAGTAAAAGAACAGGCAATGTGGAAACCTTTATTTCTCATGGCCCATATTTTGCTTTTCTGTAAAATGAAGCAGGCTTCACAGGGAAAAATGCCCTTCAGTTCATGTTATAAAATACAAATACTATGACAAAAAAGATTGAAATATGTATTTGTTGAGTAAATAATCATGTCCCAAAAATAATCCTGAAGGAACAATCACAACTAGGACACCAAAACTGGCTTGTCTTTCTCCAGTAAATTTTGATTTCTATGGTGTACAGAGTTTGGAAACAATGGATGAAAGCCATATTGCATCAGTTTCATTTGAAGGACAAACCACTTCATGTTGCATCCCAGAATTAAGGCTTTTAAATTTCCATCATGCAGATATTATGTCAGGGGAGTTAAACAGAGATGCAACGCGAGGTCAAACGTGAACTCTAGGTTAAGTGTAACAAATGTACTCAGAGTGGTGAATAATACAGAAATTGAAACTTTTCTGTGTGATGTCAATGCTTTTGCATATTTTTATTTCCTGCATCTTTCTTTTGGTCAGAATTTAATGCACTCTTGCAAGAGAACTAGGAGGCAGTGGGTGGGTGTAAAATTAATTGAGATGCCAAGGGTTACTGGCTGCCACCTTCCACACACCTTGGTAATTTACCAAAGATAGGATTGGTTCTGGGTGGCCCACCCAACCTTAGGCCGACTCTAATCAATAAATGGGCAGTTTATAGCCAGCTCAGGGAATCTTCCTGTAGTTGCTAATAAAATAACAGGGGCAAGTGGGCAGCTTGCCAACTGGAAAACCTGATATCCTCTCCATTGGAATAAGATGTGGATTCCTCTTGTAATGTCCCATGCCTTATGAAGGAACAGTCCCTAGAAAACATTCAATAGCCTATTGATTAAGAACCAGTTGTGTTCCATCCAAGTCACCGGGGCTTGATTAATTTGCTCCTGCAAGCCCCAACCTCACTTGCCTTTACTTCAGGCCTCCTCATTGAACAAACTCTTAATGGAACTGCTAAAAAATGATAAGCTACCAGCCAACTGTTTGACTGGCAGTCCCTGTAGGTGGGACATCCTGCCTCAGAAGGTTGTGAATAATTGCCTGAAACAAATAAAACTTGGTCATGAATTCCAAGGCCAGCAAAGGTGCACTTGCCCTCTTGTTTTCAGAGAGTGTACAACCTCTGTCTGAAATCCCATCTTTTGTGTGCATATGCACTTTCTTCCACTTTGCAGCCTTATTTTTTTTCTTTTTCTTTTACGAGATGTGCAAATTCTTTTGCACTTCCTGCAACGCCTTCCAATTGCAGATTTGGATTTTTCACATGCTGGTATATTACAGTGGTTGTAATTTTTTTTCAGCACGTTCTTTCACACGCCTATAGACCATACCTGTTTTCCTGCAACACATTTTGCAGTGCATGCGGGGAATCAGGAATAAAACTGGCTTTTCATGGTTGTTGCTTGACTATTTAGCAAAAATGCTTTGTACATGCAATTGGATTAACAGCCTTCAGTTTATGATTAAATATCTTAAGGTAGCTGTCTATATAGTCTTCAGAGATCGTTGCTTATATTATTGTGATTTTGCATTCCTATCAAGCATGTTGATGTTGTTCTTCTCAAAACTCTGCTTCCCTGGCTTTTATTAAGTAGATCATAAAAATGGTGAATCAAAGGGGAAAAATTTAGCCAAAAGCGAGAAGGGGATCCTTAATAATCAGATCATGAAGTTATCTATTTGCATGGGGCTGCGCTAATGATACTGCAAAGTTATGGGCTTGGCCATTCAGTGCCCCAGCGTAGCTCAATATGGTGCTGAGGTGACAAATAAAGCTGATTGCTTTCCAAAAATAAGAGCAGGAAGTAGGGCAGGTAATCCATGTAAAAGCAATGGCTTTACAAGCTGTGGTATTTGCATTTAGTTAACAATGTGCTACTGGTATATATAATATTGAAAATCTGTCAGTTATGAGCAACACTGTACTGTATATATTAACTTTTTTTATGCGGAAAGGCTTGTTAATAGATCATACTTTGAAGTAGTTGCTTTAAAGTGCAGTGTCCTGGCCAACTTTGTGAAAACTGACCTAAATCTTGAAATCATCCCATGTTTGGAATTTAAAGGGACACCATTTCTTTTGTTTAATTTGTGTTGAAAGGCTAGTAATTGAAAGGTATCAAAGTAAATCAATTCACTGAAAAACGTCCAAGATGCACTAAAATTTCTGTTGGTGGGAGGGTAATGTTAATGCCCAAATTTTCATTGAAATATGTTGTAGTTTTTTTTTGGTTCGTAAAAGATAATTTTCACTTCCTACTTATTTTTACTCTTTTTCCCAGCTGCATCGTTCAGATTCAAGACACTCCTTTACCTAATAACAGAGCCAAGATCAAAAAAGAACTCACATTTGCATACCTTTTATGACCTCAGGACATCTCAACATGCTTTACAGATAATCAAATACTTTTCAAGTGTGATCCTTTACAATGGAGAGAAACATAGGCTGGCCTTATGGAGGATTACTGTACTAATCTAAATTACATAAATATTATAATATGGACATTTTTTTGTCCAGCACTAAAAACAAGTGAGGCAAGATTTTACTTGTGGACTTCTGAGCCCCACTGTTTGGCTGAAATGTGTGTGAGAAACATATGTGAGTAGAACAATAACTCATTGTTATTTTCCCATGGAGACCAATTAATAGGCAGAAGGTGGACTTGCTTTCAACTAAAGACAGCTAGAGGGCTAATCAAAGTCCTTCCAGCTTGAAAAGAACAGAAGACTCCAATAGAAGGTAAACAAAAGAGAGGGTGTTTATAAACAAAGGCACCATGTCTTCAACACAATAAAATTTAAACCAAAAATGCCTTTTGCAGCCAGCCCGCCTCTCTGGGGGATGTTCCTTTTCTGGGGCGGGGCGGGGCGGGAGGTGAATCTGTAGCTACTATTCCATCCAGGGAGTGCTTATTATCAGCTCATAGGACAACGATCTAGTTAGTACTGTGTCTGTAGTTGAACTGGCTGTTAAACACCTGCAATGAGTACTTCATGGTAGGGAACATGTGACTACAGCAAGAAGCCAGGAGGTACATTAGTACTGTATTGTCTTTATATACTAAACATCTCATTTTCATACAAGCAAAATGTTGAATGCAGGGACTGATCGTAGATTTGTGCAGATGTTGAGTGCACACCTCCCCGATTGGCTGCCTGCTAGTGAGCAACAGCCTCTCCAGCCATGCCTATGTGCCTGCACTTGTGACATTGTATCTGGTCTTTCACTTTTACTGTGTACAGTAGAGGTGACAATTACACCACACAATAACCAAGTTGCCACTTGGATTGGGTCTTGTTGATAGCATTGAAGGTTTGTGCCGTGAATGACTCACCAATGCTTGGCTCTGGCAACAGTTTGGAGGTTTTATCAAAATGAAAGTTTACTTTCTGCCATTTCACCTTGAAGTGGTCTTACACGCACATCTATTCTGAGAAGATACTTTCCAGGAATACATCCTAAACAGTAAACTTTGGAATAAACTTTGTAATAGTCTCTCCCCAGCAGTAAGAAAAGTTTAATTATACATAGCCACTCTGGTCAGTTTAGTAAATCTGTCATAATTTGTAATTTTGCTGTTGTGAGTAGAAAAAGCTACCTGTTTTAATTCTATCACCTTCCAATTCAACTCACAGTGGAGAGGAAAATCATTGCAGCTTACCTAATGTTTTCAACTGCATATTTCTTCCTCATCCATGACTTGCTTTTGCTTTTACCAGCTTGGAACATTCCCGTACTCTTCTTTTAGATCCACCAAACTAGAAATGGAGTCCTAGTTTGGTGGATCTTTGCAGAGTACAGACTCATGCATTGCCTTGGTGGCCTTAATAGTCTAGTTGGATTCAGCATCGCAACAGTTTTGATGATTATCTCCTTTCAGATGTTGAAACCAAATTGTTTATAAATCTTACTTTTTGCTTAAATTGATGTAGGTTGATCTACGTTAGGCCCTTTTTCTATTTTCCATTTGGTCCTTTGGGGGCTAATTTGGAGAATACAGATTTGATCTTTACTACTTTGTTACAACAAGATCTGGCCAAGGTTCCCCAAAGTATTACTGTTAAGAAAGGACATTTCAAATTGTCAAGCTCCTGATGAGATAGGTTGAACTTGCTTTTGCTTTTACCAGCTTGGAAAATTTCAGTATTCCTGTATCCTTTTTTTAGCAGCCATGCTTCTATACAACTCCTCTGCACCCCATCTGAGCTCCAATCTGGCACCATGTTACAAGCTCACAGGGGAACTTTTTTGTTCAGAAGCAATAATAACACAATATGCTTACAAGGAGGCCATAAATGAAAAGTGAGTACAAAACAAAGACAGTCTCTATGGGTTATTCAGGAAGAGTGACTATAATGGAATTTTAATAATTGAACACTTCAGTTTGGGATTGCTGGTTTTACAGGTTGATTGCAATTCTTTTATACTGTGTCCTTTTGACTGACTGCCTGGCTTCTAATACTCTGAGTGAGGGAGTCCATTATCTGTATTGCAATGGGTGTTTTTTTTTTACAGTGACTTTCACTGCACACTAGCATTTGAATGTAGGTTTGTGCACATGAGCAAGTCAGACCACTAGCACACCTTCCTCCACCAGCACACACAGCCCATGGTTGAACTGATATTTAACCTCTGTTCTTGTATATCCTTGAAAGGGGAAGACGCAAAACAAGTCTCTCACCCAGACTGCTATCTTTTCTCCCATTATGTTCACAGGCTGAGACAATTTCAAGGAGATGACAGTTCAGCCAGTAATGCATTTCTGCCTTTTAAGACCATCTCTTTGAAACTTCCTTGACACATCATCAGGTGTGACATTTTAGGATATCCTTTCCTGACAACCACTGAATTTACAACTACAGTCTCATTGGCTGTATTAGTCCACTTCTAAAATACCCATGTTTTAATTAAAGTTTGCTATCTCCATAGGTGACCTCAGGTTATAATCCATTGTTGTGAAAGTATGAAGAATTTACCAAATTACCCTCTGGTGGGCACAGGACAACATAGGTGAATGAGAAACAGTGTTTTCTTCTCATAAAACAGGGATCGAACTGAAAGGTGGATTAAATGTCATTGTATTCCTGCATATATTTTTCCTCCAAATTATTAGAAAAGTAAAATATTCTGCTAGCCTATGTCTAATCATTATATTCACTAGCACAGCACTGAGATGAAAAGGACATAAATTTTCAATTTGTGTGTTTAACAATGTAAATGAACTTTAACGTAATATATATCAGCGTAACAGCTGACCCACACAACATAAATGATGTTCACAATCAGTAAGACTAAATACTTTTTCTAAACATCAGCACACATAACTTAGTGCTGAGCTAGTAATCTCTAATATTAAAAACAGGCTTGATTTTTTTCAAAAAAAGAACAGATATAATCCTACATCACATACTATGTGTTTTATCTTATCCTTGCAGTCAAATATCTTCTAAGAATGTTTGTTTTATACATATGGTGACCTGTTTGCTAAAAACTGTTGCTAGAGGAATTTCTCCACTCCCCTCCCTTGAGTATGTTTTCCACTGCTACAGCCCTGGAGGTTGTAGTCACAAGGGATGTGAAAGAAAAAAGTGTTAGAAGTGTCAGGTGGCTATAGCTCAGTTCCAAGTCTTGTGCTTGTGAAAACATATTTTTCATGGGTATTAATTCCTATGTTGCTGGGTTTGGGTTTGTTTGGTGTTTTTCTGTTGAGAATATTTAATTATACGTTGAGGCTAAGTACATGGTGGTTTTATATTGCAGTACTGAAATGCCATAGGGCATTTTGAAACAAAGAATTCATTCTGTGTGTATGAACTGTACTGGACTGAATTTACTTTATATGTTGACCCAGAAACTGTCAGAAAAATAATCTTGGGTTAACAATGCCTGCCATTATTTGTGTGTAAAAATCAAATATAAGTAAAAGATACCTACAAAAGGTGTTTGATGCAGTGGTAGACAACATACAGGTGAGCAAGTTATTGGTCACATGATGAAAGGGACAGTGGTAACGTTGGTACAAAATTGGCTGAGGGATAGGAAACCGAGTGTGATGGATAATGAATGTTTTTCAGGCTGGAGAAGGGTTATATTGGAGTCCCCTAAGGGCTGGTATTGGAACCAAAAGAGAAATTGCTGGAAAAGCTCAGCAGATCTGAGAGCATCTGTGAAGAGAAATCAGAGTTAAGGGTCCAGTGACCCTTCCTCAGAACGCTGGTAGCTAGGAAAATGCCAGTTTATATGTGGAAGATAGGGTGGGGGGAGGGGATAAAGAGTAAATGATCGGTGGGGATAGAGCCCAAAGGGAGAGAAAAACAGTTGGACAGACACAGGAGTGATAACAATCTGGCTAGAAGGGACTGTTAGTGGCTAACAATGGTTGAAGTGTAATAGCAGACTATGTAAAAACAAGGCCTGGTGTGTGTGGGGTAGGGGTAAGGACATAGGAGAGTTCAAACTCTAAAGATGTTGAACTCAATATTGAGTCCAGAAGGCCGAAAGGTTCCCAAGTGGAAAATGAGGTGCTATTCCTCCAGCTTGTACTGGGTTTCGCTGGAGCACTGCAGCAAACCTGAGACAGATGTTGACCAGGGAATAGGGTGGTGTGTTGAAGTGGCAGGCAACCGGAAGTTCAGGGTCTTTTTTGCAGACAGAAATGGATCTGAAATGTTAACTCTGATTTCTCTTAACAGATGCTGCCAGACCTGTGAGCTTTTCCAGCAATTTTTGTTTGCATTTCTGATTTACAGCATCTGCAGTTCTTTCGGTTTTTATTTAGTTGATTTCGAATCCAAGCTTTTCCTCATGTATAAATGGTCTATATTTTGCTATTAAAGGGTTAATTTCAAATGTGAGGAAATACTTGGGAACATTGTAAACCGTGAAGAAGACAGTGTAGAACTTCAAATGGACATTGACACTTGGGGGTGGACATCTGGATGGCAGGTGAAGTTCAACACAGAGGAGCATGAGGTGATGCACTTTGGTACAAAGAACAAGGAGAGACATTATTAAATATAGGGTTTCATCCTAAAAGGTGTGCAAGAGAGAGGGACCTAGGTGAATGTGTAGGTAAGTCATTAAAGATGGCAGGTCAAGTAAAAAGAGCTGTTAAAACAGTGTTAGTAGGAACTGCAGATGCTGGAGAATCCGAGACAACAAGGTGCAGGGCTGGATGAGCACAGCAGGCCAAGCAGCATCACAGGAGCAGAGAGGCTGACGTTTCGGGCCTAGACCCTTCAGTGTTTTCTTTATTTGATTTGATTTATTATTGTCACATGTACTTAAGTACAGTGAAAGTTTTATTTTGCGTGAGTAGGCACCTGTAGCACAAGAGCAGGAATATTATGATGTAATATTAGACTTCAGCTAGTCAATCGTGTACATTTCTGAGCCCTGCACTTTAGGAAGGATGCAAATGCATAACAGTGCAGAAAAGTTTACGAGAATGTTTCCAGGGATGCAGCAGTTCAAATATGAAGAAAGATTGACGACGTCGGGTCTGATTTTCTTGAAAAAGAGAAGAGTAAGAGGAGATTTGATGGAAATTTTCACGATCATGAGACGGTCTGGACAGAGTGGATGGGAAGAAACCTTCCCCACTAGTAAATCGATCAATAATATGGGTCACAGTTTTAAAACGATTTGCAAATGAGAGGTAAGAAAAAGTATTTTAACACATCAAATAATTAGGGTGCAGAGTGCAATACCTGGAAGTTTGTTGGAGGCAGAATCAATTGAGCTATTCAGAAGGGCATGGTTTCTGTTTAAATGATCATTTAATGTCTGGGGTTACAGGGGAACAAAAGGCAATTGATATTGACTTAAAGTGCTCAGAGAGCCCGTGGAAGACACAGTAGGACCATAAGACATAATAGCCGAATTAGGCCATTCAGCCCAATGAGTCTGCTCCACCTTTCAATCAAGACTGATTTGTTCTCAACCCCATTCTCCTGCCTTCTCCCCATAACCTTTGATCCCCTTCTTCATCAAGAATCTATATATTTCTGTCTTAAATGCACTCAGTGACTTGGCCTCCACAGTCTGCTGTGGCAATGAGCTCCATAGATTCACCATCCTCTAGCTGAAGCAATTCCTCCTAATCTCAGTTCTAAAGCGTCATCCCTTCAGTCTGAGGCTGTGCCCTTGGGTTCTCGTCTTTTCTACTAGTGGAAACACCTTGTCTACATCCACTTTATTCAAGCCTCTCTTTATGCTGTAAATTTTTTTGAGATTGTCTTCTCATCCTTCTAAACTCCATTGAGTACAGATCCAGAGTCCTCGACTGCTCCTCATATGACAAGCCCTTCATCTCTGGAATCATTCTTGTAAACCTCCTCTGGACTATGTCCAAGGGCAGCATATCCTTGCTTAGATATGGGGCCCTACTCACAATATTCCAAATGTGGTCTGACCAGAGCGTTATACAGCCTAAGCAGTACATTTTTGCTCTTAATATCTAGCCCTCTAAAATAATGCTAACATTGCATCTGCATTCCTAACTGCCAACTGAACTTGCATACTAACCTTAAGAGAATTCTGAACTAGGACTCCTAAGTCCCTTAGTGGTTCAGATTTCCAAAGCTATTCCCCATTTAAAAAAATAGTCTGTGCCTCTATTCTTCCTCCGAAAGTGCATGACCTCACACTTTCCCACATTGTGTTCCATCTGCCACTACTTTATCCACTGACCGAGCCTGTCCAAGTCCTTCTGCAGCCTCCCTGCTTCCTCAACATTACCTATCCCTCCACCTATCGTTGTGCCATCTGCAAACGTAACAACAATGCTCCCAGTTCCTTTGTCCAGATTGTTAATATACAAAGTGATTGGTGTGCTCCTAACTATTATTTCCCCATTACTACTTCACCAGACAATTAGTTGAATGGCACCCTTCTGTGGCATTACATTTTTGTGATTTTTGTCGTATTATTTGTTCCATTTTGTCTGAACTTGCTCATGATTTGTGTTGCTCAGCTGCTGGCCTCAATAAAACTGAAAATGAGACTATCTTGCTGGATTCCTGTCCACTGTGCCAGAAAATTACTTGATTTGCTTCAATAATACATTTTTGCAAGTAGTTTATATTGTAAGGGCCTTGTTAATGACCTAGTTTATGCTCCTGTCATGTCTTTCACACTTGTATGTCTGGACAGACGTACAAATTAAGGAGTTTCTTTTTTTTACTGTTAAATTGAATACATTAAGGAGTTGCCGTTGGTCCGACAGTCTTGAAATATCAGATGAGCAGGTGATGATGTTGAATGGTTTTCAATGCACATGTTAAGAAACTTGTAACACAAAAATAATACAATCTGAGGGATGAGGTAAAAATCCAATTCGTGGCATTTGTCATGAGATGCTTTACTCAATTTCTATGCCTTTGTGATAAACTAGAGCTTAATAAGTGTGAAATGTGATGATCTGAATTGACCTCTGGACTGGATACTTCACCTCTAGCTGTGAACAACATAATGAACAAGAATCAGTCCCACAAGCTTCCAAAGACAATGTCATTCTGCATTGGGAAGGTGTGTTCGACTAATAAACATTGAAAATGTTTAAGGCATTGGGCTTGGTGTTTGAACAGGATTACTGCCAAATATCTTGCTGAACTCTGCATCACAAGCACATCTCATGAGTACACACACAATATTACTGCAGCACAGAATCTACCAGAAACCCAACATGTCTTGTTTTGCTCCTATTGATCTGAAAATTGACGAAGTTATATATCAGCAGAATAGTTAGACCAGGTGTGCCTTTGTTCAGTGTCTCCTCAACTCTAGTTCATCATGGAAATGTTCCATACAATAAGTGTTTATAAACCTTAATTGAATCACTCTGTCAGAGGAGGTGATTTCATGTAGTTCAAAGGCAGTTGAAGCAACTGTCTTCACTCAAGCGTTTAGATGTGACGTGGAAGTACTTGTCTTGGAGTGGGGTGAACAAAGTCAGAAGTCACGCAACACCAGGTTATAGTCTAACAGGTTTATTTGAATATCACAAGCTTTCGGAGCACAGCCCCTTTGTCAGGTGCAGTGAGAGAGCAGGGCACACAGACACAGAGTTTATAGGCAGAGAGATCAAGGGCTGAGAGATCAAAAGATCATACAACTGGTGTGAGTAGAGTGTCAGATAATAAGTCTCTGCAAGTGACCAAGAGTGTCAGACAATGAGTAAAGTGTCAACTACTGAATAACCAATGAAGGGCTGACCTATAATCGATTAAGTGAGGCAGAGAGATAGTTACAAAAAAATAAAAAGAAGGTGGTGCTGGAGGCAAACTAAATGACTGGAATAACATGATAGGTATAAGAGTCACATGCCAAAGGTCTGACCAAAGTAATAAGTAATTCAAAACTGTACACACTAATTCAGGTAAATAAATCATAACAATTTATCAAAGTGATGCTATCAAAACAGGACAGTAAGGAAGATTTTACAGATATAGAACAGTGTGCTGGGGTCACATGTAGCGTGACATGGACCCAAGATCACGGTTGATGCTGTCCTCATGGGTACGGAAATTGGCGATCAGTCTCTGCTCGGAGATTCTGCGTTGTTATGTACCTCGAAGTTCACCTTGGAGGGTGCTTACCTGAAGATCGGAGGCTGAATGCCCTTTACCGCTGAAGTGTTTCCTGGCTGGGACGGAATGATCCTGTCTGGTGATTGTGGTACGGTATTCATTCATCCATTGTCAGAGCGTCTGCATGTTCTCACCAATATACCATGCCTCGGGGCACCCTTGTCTGCAGCGTATGAGATTGACAACGTTGGCTGAGTCACATGATTATCTGCCATGTACATGGTGGGTGGTGTTCCCACGTGTGATGGTAGTGTCCATGTCGATAATTTGACATGTCTTGCAGAGGTTTGCAATGGCGGGGTTGTGTGGTGTTGTGGTTGATGTTGCCCTCAAGGCTGGGTAGTTTGCTGCAAACAATGGTCTGTTTAAAGTTTGGTGGTTGTTTGATGGTGAGAAGTGGATGTTCAGGGAAGATCTTGGCGAGATGCTTATCATCATAGATGACATGATGAAAACTGCAAAGTACATGGTGTAGTTTCTCTGCTCCAGAGAAGTACTGGATGACAAAGCGCACTCTACCAGTAGTTTCCTGTGTCTGTCTTCTGAGGTGGTTGTTACAGTTTTTGGCTACGGTACGTCGGAACTGGCGATCGGTGAGTTGAGCATTGTATCCTATTCTTATGAGGGCGTCCTTCAAAATCTTTAGGTGTCCATTGCATTCCTCCTCATCTGAGCAGATCCTGTGTATGCATAGGGTTTGTCCGTAGGGAATGGTTTCTTTAATACGCTTAGGGTGGAAGCTAGAGAAGTGCAGCATTGAGAGGTTATCAATGGGCTTGTGGTAGAGTGAGGTACAGAGGCGTCCTCTCGTCCTGCATAGCAGACTTCTACTGACTTCTGAAGATACACAAACCCAACATACCTGGACTTCCCATCATATCAGGCAATGGGACCCTGTGTGAGAACTCTCTGGCTATGCCAAGAGCATCTTGAAACCCATTGTACAAGGAACCCTCGGCTTCTGTCGCGACACTACAAATTTCTTATAGAAACTCAGCACCCACAGACCAGTCGAACTGGGGTCATTCCTTGTCACATTGGATGTTTTGGCACTCTACACCGGTAATCCCTACAACGACGGCATCGCTGCAACAGCCTCAGTACTCAATACGAACAACTGCCAATTTCCAGACGCCATCCTACAACTCATCTGCTTCATTCTCAACCACAACATATTCACCTTTGACAGCCAGTTCTTCATCTAGACACATGGAACAGCTATGGGGACCAAATTAGCACCCCAATATGCCGACATTTTCATGCACAAGTTCGAGCAAGACTTCTTTGCTGCACGGGACCTCTGACCAGTGCTATACACCAGATACATTGGCAACATTTTCTTCCTTTGGACACAGTGAGGAATCATTGAAACAACTGCAGAACAATATCAACAAGTTTCATCCCACCATCAGACTTACCATGGACTACTCTTTAGAATCAATCAGTCTCATTCTTGGACTCATGCGTCTCCATCAGGGACAGACATCTCTGTATTTCACTATACCACAAGCCCACAAATAACCTCATGATGCTGTACTTCTGTAGCTTCCACCCTAAACATATTAAAGAAGCCATCCCCTATGGACAAGCCCTGTGCATACACAGGATCTGCTCAGATGAGGAGGAAAGTGACGGACACTTAAATGTTTTGAAGGACGGCCTCATAGGAATGGGATATATCGACTCTTCGATTGTCAGTTTTGATGTGCTACAGCCAAAAACCGCAATAACCTCCTCAGGATACAACCGATAGAATACCCTTCATCATCCAGTACTTGCCCGAAGCAGAGAAACTACGCTTTGGTCTTCACAGCCTTCATATGTCACCGATGACAATGAGCATCTCGCCAAGATCCTCCCCACGCCTCTACTTCTCATCTTCAAACAACTGCCAAACCCTAAACACACCATTGTTCGCAGCAAACTACCCAGCCTTCAAGACATAGAAACACGCCCTTCGGCCCACCATGTATATGCTAACTAACAAACACCAAACTATACTAATTCCATTTACCTGCATTTGGTCCATTTAAAGATAAAGAGCAGGAGGTTTAGAGAAGATTTAATTTTTGTTTTTCGTGCAAAGGCTGGTTGGTCTACCTAAAAGGAGACTAGAAGTTGGAATCATCACTACATATTTACATGATTACTTGAAGCACCACAGCATATAAGCCTACACACCAAGAGTTGGAAAATGGGACTAGATTGTATAGTTGCTTGATGACTGGCATGGACACGATGGTCTGAAGGCCTCATCTGGTTCTGTAAAACCTATGACCCTATAAAGACTAGTTATAACTTTAGAATTGGTCTAATAAAAGACTAATTGAATCTTCTCGAGTTAAGTTATGTTATTGTATTATGGTTCAAGAATTTTACATGGGTGAATTAAGTATTACATTACCGGATGAAAGTAAGCCCTTAAGCTTTATTTGCAAATATTTAACCAAACCAGTTGATCTTTTTATACGGCTGATATTTAATGCTTTCTAATTTATGTGGTATTTATTGGTGCATGAACTCGCTGCCTTCATCAGACCTGCTTCCTTCTAATTTGGATTCTATCCAATTCATGGTAAACTGATACAGAATTATGTGGTTCCTTCCAGAGCCAACATATTTTCCATTTAAATTATTTTACATTCAACGTATTTTAAAAAGAAACTGCTTGACTAAATATCAAAGCATGACAAAGCAGTTTGCTTGAATAACACCTAATCCAATATCTTATCATCCTTTCACTCCAGCGGTGCATAGTGGCTATGGTGAATTAAGTTACAAGGAAACATTGCAGCACAACACCAAGACCTCTTCAGCTATACCTCCCAAACTCTGAGCTTCTACCACTAAGAAGGAGAAAGGACAGCAGCTACATGGAAATACAATCATCTCCAAGTTTTCTTCCAATTCACTTAGAATCCTGACTTTAAATTAAATTGACTGATGTGTGGCGGTGAGATATACCAATGATCTGCAATGATCACACAGTCTTATGTTCGTTGTCAGAATATAAATGTGACTTGTGAGACAAGTAATATTAAAGAATTCAATGAACTTTTATTACAGCTGCTGGTATCCACATATCTGCTCTACAAACACAGGCAGTTACATGACTGGGCGTGAACTCAGCAACTTCCAGTTGTACAAAAGCGCCCTTCCTCCTGCTTCCATTGTATCATGCCTCAAGAGGACTCAGTAAGATGGAGGTGAAGAACTTTATGCTTTTTGGTCACATGTCATGATATGGTGATGACATCATAAGCAAGCCCCTTAAAGGTATATTGCATATTTCTTGCAATACACAACACAACATTGTCAAAATGCTGAGATAACAAGGTGCAGAGCTGGATGAACAGAGCAGGCCAAGCAGCATCAGAGGAGCAGGAAAGCTGACGTTTTGGGCCTAGACCTTTCTTCAGAAAAAAAAGCATTGTCAAAATGCTTCAAGTTTCTATTTAATATCTTTGTAGGAAGCTTGAAGTCTTCACTTCCTGAGGATTTACGAATAGATTATTATTAGCAAACTGTCACATTGCTGGAAGATCCTTGTTTTGAAAAGTAGAAACAAGGAAATAAAATGTTGCTCTGTCTTTTGAGTCACCAGCAGCTGGTTTCAAGTCCAACTCGAGGTTTGAAGCCTTACACTTCACATTTGAACTGGCTTAAAAAGGAGAAATTGACCGTAGTCATTGGCTGAAAGGAAAGGTGAGTGGAACTCTGGTTAGGGTAAGACCTTGCTGTTAGATTAATAGCACACACTCTTCTGATCTATGGGAATACTGGCCATGTAAGGAAGGAATTATTTGGACTCCTTTGCCTAAGATGGCCACCGCAATTTCAAGGCTTCGGGAGAGCAAAGGAAAATTTGATAAAAGAAAGGTTGTTAAGGAAGCACTTTTCAACTCAAAAAGAAGAAATTCAATTACCATTATATATTGTACTACCATATTTACTCCACTGTGTTTCAAATTTTTATTTAACATATCATGATTTTTCTACTGCTTCTCTCAAAGAAGTAACAACTAGGTGAAATAACGTATAAAGCTTAAGCTAGGTTACATTGGTATGCTTTCTAATTGTAGCAGAGCAGAATAACCCAGCAGCAAAATAATTGTGCAATTACCTTACTTGCCTGTTAGCGGATGAGAACTTTGGAATGGAGTTGGGCAGGAAATGCCATGCTTAAGATACAAAAGTAAAATGGACTATGAAAGGCATGATAAATATGTACTTCTGGTAAATTAAGATCATTGAACATTTTATGTAAGTGACAGAACTGTGATTAATTTTGATTGTTTAGTGGATTCTTTTGATAGCAGTATCATGCTTACGCAATATGAACTTATGAACTATAAATAACTATGAAGTATAAACCTAAAATGCTAACTTTCCTTGACACACAATGAAGTTGAGAAGTCAGTTGACAGTTTTGTTTTCCTGTGGACGTATGGAACTTCAAGGACGCTGAACTAGTTTTCACTAAAATAAAACAAAGAATTGCAGATGCTGGAAACCTGATACAAAAACAGAAATAGCTGAAGAAACTCAGCAAGTCTGGCAGTATCTGTAGAGAGAAAGCAGAGTTAACATTTTTCCAGCAATTTCTGTTTTGTTTAAACTAGTTTTCATGATTGGACAAGTTTTGATCATGATTAAATGGAAATAACCCTTCCCATGACAGTAGCTGCATTTCTCCAACTACTTAAAAAGATAGTCTTATGGTAGTACAGACTTGAATATTCATGAAAATAAATGTACATTCATCAAAGTGTTTTATCTTGGATTCATTAGGGCAAGTTACAAGAAATATCAACGTAAAGGTAATCAATATTTATAGCATATGAGAGTGCTGATTGTTTGGCAAGCTGTCTATGATTGGTAGCAGTGTTAAACAAAATACAGAGAGCTCTGTGCATGGAAAGAACATGTCCATGCATTATACAATCCCAGAATCAGAATCAGAATTTCTGCCATTTTCGAAGGGCTCACAAATCATCCCTACTCTGTGTAAGTCCAGGTAGCTTCCAACCACACACCTACTTTTTTGAAAACAAAATGAGCTGTCAGTTTTACAGACAGTTGCGCCAAATTTCAGGCAGCTTTGTGGGCTTCCTTCTGGGTTTGTTTTTTAAAATTACATTGGGCTGATAGGTACATAAGAAATTCATGTTAATGAACTGTTTACTGGTGTGTTGCAGCTGGTACAACTCCAAACTTGAATTCTAGAAACAATGTGTGTGAAAAGCTCTAATTTATCAAAGGCAGTATGTGGATGAATGCTACCCACATTCCATTGTCTGACGACAGCTTAATCATCAGAAATAATTTATGAATACAATAAGAAGAAATGTTCTGGTCACATCAGAGTCAAGATTTCTGATTTGAGTTTTTTCATAAGATACATTTTGGTCAAACAAGACAAAAACATTCAAACCAATGAAGGAAAAAGACTCAGTCTAAGAATATAAGCATGTAAGCTGCATCTAGACTGTGACTCGAATTAACTTTGAACTGCACACTGAGAAACCAGACCAGGGTTCTGATATTATACCTTGACTGATGTATGGAGAAATCTGTTAAAGCAAACATAAGGGAATGAATTCACTCTTCAAAGCTATCTGAACTTTTCTTCAGTTGACAAAATCTGTTAGAGGCAGGCATGGTTTCAATGCTTCACTCTCAGGAAAAGCAGATGTAACAAAGAATACTTGAAATTATGAATACTACCTTTGTAGTTGCAGTCTTTGCTGAGTGTGTGTAAGTGTGTGAGTATTAGCATAGGTGTAGTTGTACATATTCAGGTATGGAACTGTAAATATTTATCTTTCATTTAGAACTTCCGTAAACCTGTCACTTGCCTGCACTTGACAATTGCAGAAACCAAGAGTTTTTTAAAACTTGTTTTTTAAACACCCTGTTTTCACTCCACAGATAGGTGAAGGATAAAGGTGAATCTTGGTGATTGCCCTTCTTCTGTCTCTAACCACAGTGCTGCTCTATTTTTAAATATATGCGAGGTATTATATTAGCCCATGTGTGCAGTAATGTGATATCTGGAGTGAGATAAAAAGTATGAAATGTCCTTCTGCTAATAATTTAAAGATTAATTTTGATTGTAAAATCCCTGCCTCTGAGACAGAACCTCTGGGTTTGAGCCCCACTTCAGGACTGGTGGGCCACGGAAGCGATAGAAAGCTTGCTTATCGTGTAAGCTAACAGGATGAAATTGAACCGGACCAGCCCTATAAATACAATGGTTACAAAAGCAGGTCAGAGAAAGGTAATCCTGCAGAAAGAAATTCGCTCCCTAAAACTTGTCCACCATTTACAAGTCTCAAGTGATGAGTGTCTCGCCACTTGTCTGGATCAGTGCAGCTCCAACAACGCTGAGTAAGCTTGATGCCACCAGTACAGTGCAGCCTACTTGATTGTTACTGTATCCATAAACATTCATTCCCTCTCCGATTTACACACAATAGCAGCAGTTTGCATCACCTACCAGATACACGACACTATGGTAATTCAGCAAGGCTCCATAGGTACCTTACAAACTGACAACCACTGCTATCTAGAAAGACTATGGCAGCAGATACATGGTGACAACACCAGCTGCAGTTTCCCTCCAGGTCACTCATCATCCTGACTTGAAAAAGGGCAAAAATCCTGGAATTACTTACCTAATGGCATTGATTATCCTGGAAGCTCGATCTCCTCCCTGATGCTCCATTTGTGTGGCTCTTACATGTAGCCAGTGTCAGTGCGACCAATCTACAGTGGTTCCCTTCCACAGAATACAGCTCCCCTTAAAAGAACTGGCGATATCGTATTGATTTTTTTTCTTCACAGATGCTGCCAGACCTGTTGAGCTTTCCCAGCAACTTCTGTTTTTGTTCTGATTTGTAGCATCTGCAGTTCTTTCGGTTTTGTATCAATGAATGTTGGTTGTCCCCCAGTTGATTCCTCAGGCAGCCAGCAACTTGGGCCACACCTAGGGTAATGCTACAATCAGGTAGCTGAGGCAGCACAAAATTTGTGCTACAAATGTAGTACAATCTGAAGGTGCAGTAAACTAAGGTGATCAGACAGATCCCGAGACGAGCAGAAGCCCTCCAACAATGGCTTATTGGCAATCCCACTAAACAAGGCAGGGATTTCCATTACCTACAAAGCAGCATTTCACAATGGCTGTGTCCTCTGAAGAGAAGGTAGAATGATTGAATTTTCAAAAAGCCACAGCTGCTTAACCATGATTGTGAAGGGGTCACTCGATCACTGAACTGCATGTAATTTCAGTTGATGTCCAGTAGGCATTACGTTTGCTGCTGGGACATGGTGGAGGGGTGGAAGGATGATGGTCTGTCCATAGTGATATAAAATATAATCCATCTTCCACTGGGAGGTCACTTTGTTTAGCTGGCCATGTTTTGGCCATGATGTGTGGCCCTCTCTGACAACTGGAAGATTCCCCTGACCTAACCTTCCTGAAAAGTGTCATGAGTTGGATGGTGCCAACAAGCATGCTCCATTATACATCCATCTACTTCAGCCCCATCAGTCTCCAGATGTCCTCTTTCTAGTCTCTGCTGTCATCTCATTGCTTATCATTTGGATGATTCTACACATACACAGTGTACAAAATGATCAGAGGTATAGATAGAGTGGACAGCCAGAGACTTTTTCCTAGGGTGGAGGTGGCTATTACGAGGGGACATAGTTTTAAAGTGAGTGGAGGTAGATATAGGGGAGATGTCACAGGTAGGTTCTTTACTCAGAGAGTGGTAGGGGCGTGGAATGCATTGCCGGAGAGAGTAGTGGTGTTGGGCTTATTAGGGGCATTTAAGCAGCTATTAGATAGGCATATGGATGATAGTATAAGGTAGGGATGGAGGTTAGATAGACCTTAGGTTTAGGGTAATAGTTTGACACAACATTATGAGCTGAAGGGCCTGTACTGTGCTGTACTGTTCTATGTTCTATACACACACAAAGCTGTATTTAATTTTAAAAAGGTATAAATAAGAGACATCAGTCTGCTGGAAGATAGCATACCAATCCTAGTACTTTATGTAAATAACTCACAGAAACAAAATAATCCTAGTTTATCACTTGAATGTTAAAATGTCCAATTTACAAGTTGTTTCTCTATCATACCCACTTTTGTGTGGTTTCATTAATTTCCATAAATTTAAAATGAATTTAGAGGATATGGTTTAGAAAGTTTCCACTCCAAAATACTATGAGACCAGGAAAGCTCCTTTATATCAAACCAGAAGCCCAACAACTTAAATAAAATCATAAAACTGAAGGTTCAGGATGGTGGCGCCGACATGATAGGTAGGGTTTGGGCTGAGCCCATCTGCTCCAGACTGGCCACATTATTTTTCTCTCTCTCCTTTTCATCTTTCTTTTTCTTTTTCTTCATCTTTCTGAAGTCATGGTGAGGTCGGATAGGTGTGTTGGCCATGGCTGCTGGCTGTATAGGCCTGATGCGTGGACTCCTGGAATCGGCTGGGGTTTGGTTGTAGCAATGGTGAAGCTGGGATTCCTGGCCTCATAGGCCCAATGTGTGGACTCCTAGAATCAGCGAGGCATCGGCTGCAGCAATGGCAGAGCAGGGACTCATGGCTGCAGTAGGCCTGGAGCGTGGACTCTTCTGGCAGTGGCAGGTCATTAACTGTGGCAATGTCAGTGCCTGGAACAGGGTCTCCTGGCTGTAATAGGCTCAGAACAGGGACCTTGCAGAAGTCCTGGAGCCATATTTGGGACCCCGGCTGATTAAAACTCTATTTAAGCACTTTCTTTTTATTCTTTAATATTCAAAATGGTGCTGGATTGTGGCGACAGAACACTTTTCACTGTATTTCCCTAAATATGTGTGACAATAAATCATTCATTCAACTTCTAAAAATGCATCTTTCAAGACATGAAACATTAATTCTGTTGTCTCTCCACAAATGCTGCCAGACCTGCTGAGTTTCTCCAACTTTTTTTTGTTTTTATTGTATCCCAACGACTGATGCTTGTGTGGGTGCAGGAACAAAAATACTCTGGAAACTCAACTACGTGATGGAATTGCTGTGAATGACTTATCTTCTATGAGCTTCACAAAGTCTTAGTACGTTCTGAGTGTTCAAAATTCTGTATAAACACAAGTTTGATGATGCCTCGGTAACAGAGTTTAAATTCTCCAATGTGGCTGCCTTATTCATTCATTTGAGCCACTATTGAGTTATGATTGTCTAAGAAATGTTGCTTAGAAAGGAAAAAGATAGCTTGGGAGTTCCAGCCTTCCAGATGTAAAGCCCTTGACACTACTCACACAGCCACATCATTCTACATCTGCCAAACTGAAAAAAAAATCTTAAAGTTCACTAAACAAATATTATGGATTTTCTCTGTAGCAGTTGCAATGAATCTCTCTGGAATGAAGTTCTTGTTGCTAATATTGTTACCTAGATCAGCAGGTTCTGAGTAATGAGGGTTCATCCCCATTGATTTAAATGATTAACTAATTACTCATCCAAATTCAATCATTAGTATCTATTAGAAAAAGCAACAGCTATACTTAAAACATTTTGTTCTGCACTAGAGCCATGGAGTGAGCATTGTGATAACTTACGCAGCTTGTTGTAGTGCGTTATAAGCCTTATTTATTACGGCTTAAGGAAATGTTATTCAAGAACAATGATATTTAACTAATAAACACAGATAATGGTGTACTTGTGCGCGGATCATTAAAGTTGGTCGGACGGGTGGAGAGACCAGCTAATACAGCCACAGTGTCCTTGGCTTTGTTAATAGAGGTGTCGAGTACAAGAGCAAAGAAGTGATGTTGACCTTGTACAACACACTTCTTAGACCTCACCTGCAGTGTACAGAGTGAGCACCACATTATAGGAAAAATGAGAATGCATTGGAGAGAGTGCAGAAGCAACTTACAAGAATGTTTCCAGGCACTAGGATAAATTGAGAAAGTTGGGATTGCTCTTCTTGGATTCAAGACAGCTGAGATGAGATTTGATAAAGATTTTCAAAATTATCAATGGGTGGGATAAAGTAATTAGAAAGAGGCAGTTCCTGCTTGTAAAAGAAAATTGAATGAGTAGGTATAGTTTTAAAGAGATGTGCAAAAGAAGCATGGGTATAACAGAAAAACTTCTTTCCACAGCAAGTAATTAGAGTATGGAATGCATTACATGAAAATGTGGTGGAGACCCGTTCAATTGAGGGTGTTTGAGAGGGCACTGGATGATTATTTGGAAAGGAATGGTGTGCTGTGATATGGGGAAAAGGCAGGAGATTGGCAGTAATAAATAGAGCCAATATAGACGTGATGAGCTGGATCGCCATCTTCTGCACTGTAGCAATTCTGTGACTTTATAAGTGTTAGAAATCTTCAACCCGGTCAGAGAGCATTTACGGAAAAGACATGAAAATACTTTTCATCAATATATTTTGATTTGCAACAATTTTCAGGAATAGTCCATTCCTAAAATGTCACCTGCTCAGTGTTTCTATGTTTGATGTTTATGTTTTGGATTTCCAATGGGTGCTAAGTTATAATAGTGGTTAAAAAAAATCAATCAACATGAACCTTTTATCATGTTTTCAATATCTGAGCCCTTATATGAAATTTTCATAAAATAAAAAATGCAAATACTGACTCATCTAGCCTCAGATTGAAGCAAGTCCAAGAGACCAATGTGAGATAAACAAAATCAGCTGCACTGAAATCACCATTTTATCTACAGATAAATAAACTAGGCAACTGAATCAGCATCAAGTAATGCACGCCTCTTGTTTTAATTCAAAACTTGTTTGAGAATTGCACATGTTAGATACCTAAGTTTGTTGCTAATATTCAGCTTGTAAAGACAATGATGCCAGATTTAGGAATATATAAGCAAACCACATTTCTGTGGCTATTTTTGAGCAGGAAGGCCCAGAAGGAAAAAGGGATTTGTATCAGAACTGGGAGATTCTCTTTCACTCTCCCTACCTGTTTTCTCAAGCCTCTCAAATATCTGGACACAGTGATAAAGCAAATTGGAGAAACAATTTGCTGAAACATCAAGGATTATTACAGTTTCCACTACTGCTGAAATACAAACATCCTTTAAACAGAGCCTTAAAGTTAAATTTGACAGTTTAAGTACTCTAACATCTTTTTATTTAAACTGCACATTCGTGACGTTCCCTTTGTACTAGAATTCACTGCTTTTTAGAGTTTATATCTGTGTTAGTAGGTAATAAAATTCCTCTTCCATTCATTTAAAAAAGCAGTGGTATTTAATTTCTTCACTTTGATTGAATGGGCTAAGTTCTAATTGAAGTGAGATAGATATGTACTCTTAAAAAAAATGTTGTAACTAACTGAGGTAGTTGATAAAAGGGGAACCAGTTGACCCCTCCTCACTTGATCATTACAAATTTGGGAACTTGGCTGGTAAGTTCCTATAGGTGGACAACGGAATTGGAGTGGGAAGATAAATTATTCCTACAAAAGCTGATATAAAAAAGATGGCAATAAAAGGTTTCTTGACTTTGTAAGATTTCAAATAAGTTCAAATGATAACACTTGATCTTAATGCTTTCATTGATTAGAATGAAAGAATTTATGCAAAACTTATAGCTTGTCCTTGGAATAGATTTAAAAGAGAAGCTAAGGTCTCAGATGATGAGTTCTACCCGATATCCAGAAAACAGATTGTAAAAGGTATGGTGATATATCTAGAGATAGAAATGGAGGACAGTGAAACTGATAAATTAAGATTTGAACAGCTAGGATTAGAACTGGATACTCAACAGAGAAAAAAGAAGAAATAAATTCCAAGAAAAAAGAGAGAGAAGCAAGAAAAGGAGAGGAAGAGAGCGAGGAAAGGAAAGTTAAGAGAAAATTGCAGGAAACAGAAGCAGAGCAAGAGATGTAGGGAAAGAAAAGAGAGAAAGAGAGTTCATTTGAGATGGTTTGAATTTTGGAGATTTCCATTGAAGGCAGCTCTGGTGAAGAAATCACACCTATCTCAGTTTTAATAGCGGAAGTATTCAAATACACTCATTTAATCACTAAGTTTGAGAGGTTTCTGATTGCATTTGATCTCAACTGATGTATTTGAGAGCTTCCTTGAGGGTTTATTTTCAATTACTTTGAGAGGTTTCAATGTCTTAATTGAAAGGTTATAGATATTTTTGAAAGCTTTAATACCATTAAGTGGTATATAATGTGCCTACCAGTTTGTTGTTTTTCATTTATGGGATTTGGGCATTGCTAGCTGTGTCAGAATTATTGCCCATCACAGAGGCAGGCGGGACGCGTTCAGTTTGGGAATATGGTCAGTGTTGACTCATTAGATTGAAGGGTATGCTTCCATGCTATATGACTCTATAATTGTCCTTGAGAAGGTGGTGTTTAGGTACGTTCTTGAATTGCTGTAGTCTGTGTGCTTTAGGTAGTATATTTGTATCTTTGAGTCCTGCCATTCATTTCAAACAAGAGAAAATGATAACTGTGCTATTTGTAAGAGCAAGGAAAGAAAAATCAATATCGATTTTTCAGGTAGGAATACACTGCTTTGCTGTAACATTTATACTTCAACTGGAGTCACTGATTAGCGATCAGAGTAGACACGTGGCTAATTTTCTTGACCTAGTTATGTTATTGTATAGCAATGTATAGCATTGTTAGTGTAGCTCCAGGTAAGATTGGCAAATGACTTTTTAGTGATTTGTGTTTTATATACAGCAGGGTTTCTCTGTGGCAATGCAGATATAAGAAATGTGATACAAGAAAGTAGGTTGTGGGTAATATGGGATTGGAACATTGGAAGATCCAACAAATTTTTATTACATTACACTAATGTATACAAATATTATATTATAGGTACATATATGCCTGGGCTAATATTAAGCTATTCAGCTACAAAGAGTAATATGCCTCCATCAGTGTGTCATGCTTTGGGGGCCCAAGTTAAGACATAGTTTGAGACTTTTTAACTGTCAGGTCATAAGCAGTGGCGATGTCATGAAAAAGTCTTTTAGAAGTATAGTGACACACTGATCGTGAAACATAACGCAACAGTAGGAATGAAATCTGGAATATTGCTGGATGAACCAAAGATGGTCTAGCTAACTGGAGGATTTGGCAGAAGACTAATATTATGTGGAATCAGACAGAAAATTTAACATGCTAATAATGGGAGATTCAATTTCTGGTAATAATCCAACAGGAAACCTCTGAAAAAAAAAGTATCATTGAAGTATTACTGCAGGTGAATGCAAAAACATACACAAGTTTTAAAATTGTAGAACTATACTACCCAAGGAGGCCTTTCGGCACATTGTCTCTCTGTCTCTCTGCCAGTTCTTTGAATTAAGTTTCCATTTAGTCTCACTCCTCAGCCCTTTCCTTAGAACCTAGGAATATTTTCTTTTCCAAGTATAAATCTTACTTGCTTTTGAAAGAAACTATTAAATTTACTTTTACTAACTTTCCAATTAACATGTTAAAAACCATAAAAGAATTCACTTAATCACATCCGTTGTTCTCACAAAATCATACAATCATGTGGGAGTCTGTGCACTAATATACAATGCTGGAGCTTGATTAATTGTCACATAAGCAACATTTGAGTAGCTGATTACATCATCATATCTGCTAAAGCCTTGCAATGATATACTCCCAGCAATTACTTTTCCTTGGTTTGAGTGCACTCTAGCAGCAATTTCAAATGATTAGGATTTCGACGGTTTTATCTACACTTCTGGCATCCAGACAGGTAACCACTCCCTGCAAGCCCACATCATAATGGTTCTTGTTCTGTTTCCCTTGCCTTCTCCATTGTTCAACCTTGAACCCTGAAACTGCTGTCACCACTCTCACACCCATTATTGAACTGTCTCCAACGAATCCCAGGAACTGCTGTTATCTACTGATCCCTCCAACACAATGGGGAGGCAACAGCCTAGTGGAATTATCACAAGACTATTATTCCAGAAGCTCAGCTAATGTTCTGGGGACCTGGGTTTATATCCTGCCATGAATTCAAAAATCTGGAATTAAGGGTCCAACAATGACCATGAGTTGTTGGGGAAAACCCATCTGGTTCATTTGTGCCCTTTTAGGTAAGGAAACTGCTATCCTTATCTGGTCTGGCCTACGTGCGACTCCAGACCCACAGCAATGTGGTTGACTCTTAACTGCCCTCTGGTCAATTAGGGATGGGAAATAGATGCTGGCCCAGCCAGCAACACCAACATCCCATGAATGAATAAAGGAAAATAAACCTTAAACCCCATGACTATCAATTCTGATCACTGGAAGTAAACATCTTTTTTAAGTCATGGGGAATGTCCTGTGTCGCAGGTAAAGAATGGTTCCATGGTTTAGCCATGCCTATTTGGGAGCCCTGGGAAGTCCTGTTCTCCACTGACCAAGATGAGCTGAATGGAGGTTGCAGTGGAGGTTAGCAGCCATGGGGCCCACAAGCAAAATTGGGTGAAATGTCACAAAGGAGTGAATAGCACCCTGCAATTTGAAAGGATACAAAGTGGCAATCAAGCAATGTAAGTATGTGTATGGAGAGGAATACCAGGCTGGAACTTGAGTTCAAGATATCTCTTCCAGATAGAACATGTGGACTGGATATAAAGAAGACATCTCATGGTGAGGAAGCTGGACCACTTGCAGAGTGTGTGTGTGTGTGTGTGTACTGCAGGGATCAGTACTAGGACCCCAGTATTCACATTATATGTTACCAAATTGGCTGAGGGAAGTAAATATAATGTCTCCAAACTTGCAGATGACTCAAGCTGGGTTGGAGGATGACGAGATGTTTCAGTGTGATTTGGATAAGCTGAATGATTGGGCAAATGCACGGCAGATAGTGTCATCACAGAATCTCTACAGCGTGGAAGCAGGTCATTTGGCTCATCTCGTCCACACCGAACCTCTGGAGAGCATCCCATCCAGACCCATCCCCATCTCTTATCCCTGCTTTTCCCATAGCTAGCCCACCTAACCTGCACATCCTCGGAAACTGTGGACAATTTAGTATGGCCAATTCACCTACCTGCACATCTTTGGACTGTGGGAGGAAATTCATGCAGTCATGGGGAAAATATACACATTCCACACAGACAGTTGCCCGAGGCTGGAATTGAACCCAGTTCCCTGGCACTGTGAGATAGCAGCGCTGCCCACTGAAACACCATGCTGCCCATGCACCAGTCACTGGTAAGCATACAGGTGCAGCAGGTGGCAAAAAAGGCAAGTGAGAGGATTTGAGTACAGGAGCAAGGATGTCTTGCTACAGCTATGACCATCTTGGTGAGACCACACCTGGAATACTGTGTGCAGTTTTGGTCTCCTTATCAGAGGGAGGATGTTCTGCTATAGAGGGAGTGTTGTGAAAATTTACCAGACTGATTCCTTGGAATGGTGGGATTGACGTATGAGAAGAGGTTGAATCAGTTAGGATTATATTTGCTGAAGTTAAGAATACTGAGGGGGTAATCTCATAGAAACCGGTAAAATTTTAACAGAACTAGATGAGGTAGATGTGGGAAGATTCTTCCTAATAGCAGGAGAGAGGGCAGAACCAGGGTTTACATTTTAAGGGTACACATACCATTTAAGACTACGATAAGGAGAATTTTTGTTGCTCCCAGGGATTCACTATCACAGAAACCACTCAAGGCTTAAACATTGTACAATTTCAGGATGGAGTTGGATATAGCACTTGGGGTCAAAATGGATAAAGGAGTCAAAGGATACAGGGGAAACAACAGCAACAGGCTTTTCAGTTGGATGATCAGTGATGATCATTGTAAATGACGGAGAAGGCTTGAAGGGCCAAATGACCTACTCCTGCTTCTAATTTCTATCTTCTCATGAACAATAATTGGCGATCCCCTAATGCATTTGAGAGTGATTGGCCTGGAGATGCCACACATGTCTCTAAAGGAACAATCTAGAGGCACAGAATTCAATGTCATTGTGACTCTTACAGTTCCAGTTATTCAATTGAATTGTCTCCCAGTCCACGAGGACATGGTGTTCCCGAAGGAGGTGACATCAGAGAGTGATAGAATCCCATGACATCCTCAGCTCTCTTTGACATTGTCACTCTGACATTTGCAGGAAATTATACTGTCTGCAGTATGTCTAGTTATATTTTGTTGCTCAGCATCTCCCTGACCCCTGGCTGTTATCATCTTGAGCTGCTGGATCCTCTGCCGGTTCTCTTGTTGGCGTCTGACTGCCGTTGAGCCTGATCCTGGGCCAAGCTCAGCTGATTCCTCTGCTGCTATGCCAAAGCCAGTAGAGGCACTAAATGTACTTGAGTCTTTTAGTGTTTATGAGGTGAATGGTAGACACATTCCTTCCTTCAGCTTCCACTCTCACTCCATCACCTTTGCTCTGACCTCTAACCCAGGCAAAGATCTAGTCAACACAATCTCTATGCGCCTTCCTGTTCTAAAAGTGAGCCATTCCATGGTGTTGACCCTGGTCTTTGTACACCTCATAATGGATATTTTCAACCTTGACTGTTTCCCTGAAACAATCACTTGTTGTTGCAGTTATATTTCTGGATACTCTCATAATAGTTTTGAAACTGGAAGCTATTACCTTGCACTTTCCTTCGATCACTTTGACTTTGCTTCCTTCCTTCAGCTTCCACTCTCACTGCATCACCTTTGCTCTGACCTCTAACCCATCCACCATCACCATTGATCAACTATTGTTCATCTTAGATCTGCACTGAATCCCCCAACCTCAACATCCCCACCACTGTCAATCAGTGGTCCCACCCTTCCCAGAGCCAGCAGCACTGTTCGTCCCCTTGGTCAGTCATATTCTGATCCTCCTGCGTAGACAGCACTCTCCCTTTCCATGCTCACTCCTTTGCCCAGTCAGGGTCAAGTTCTCTTGCACTGCTACTACCTGATCACAATGAATCACAGAATCCCTACAGTGTGGAAACAGGCCCTTCGGCCCAACAAGTTCACACTGACCCTCAGGGCATCCCACCCAGAATCATTCCCCTATAACCCACCTAATGTACACATCCCTGAACACTATGGGCAATTTAGCATGGCCAATCCACCTAGCCTGCACATCGTTAGACTGAGGGAGGAAACTAGATCAGCTGGATGAAACCCACACAGACATGGGGAGAATGTGCAAACTCCACACAGACAGTCGCCCAAGAGTGGATTCAAACCCGGATCCCTGGCGCTGTGAGGCAGCAGTGCTAATCACTGAGTCACCGTGCTGCCCAACTCACCCATAGTCCAAAAAAAACCTGTCCACGAAAAAAAATTCCTGCTTCTATCTAGTCCAAACCCACCAGGAAAACCACTATGCCTGCTCTACACCCCATCTTTAAACACTCATGAATCTGAAGGCATATGTTTCTTGTTTACTGCAGGATTAATCATAAAGTTTCACTTAATCCAATGAAATAATGTTTTACTGAAGGCGTATGATGTGCTAATGCATTCAAAATAAGTTCCCACCCATCAATTGCCATCAGGAAACTCAATCTGCTTTCATTCTATCACCACCCTAATATACTGCAGGCAATGTGATTACCTGCAAATTTCAGAGGTAGCTGAGGATATCATGGGATTCCATCGCTCAGCAATGTCAGCTCCTTCAGGAAGACCATGTCCTCATGGACTAGGAAGCAATCTAATAGCTGGAGCTTTAAAAGACACAATGGCATTGAATTCTGTGCCACTGGATTGTTCCTGTGGAGGCATGTGTGGCATCTACAAGCCAGTCACTCTCAAATGCTAATACCTCGCTAATACTTTGTTCATGAGAAACATTGAAAATAAGAGCAGGAGTAGGCCATTCGGCCCTTCAAGCCTGCTCTGTCATTCATTTTTGTCATGGCTGATTATCCAACTCAATAGCCTGTTACTGCTTTTCCCCAAAATCCATTCACTCTGATGTTGTAAATTTGACCTTTGCTTTTGGCATGCAATAAAATATATTAAACTCATTTCCCATTCCTGGCAGCAGCACCGGTTTCAGCCTGAGTTTTTCACTTCCCTAGGTTGCATAAGTATCATTTACTTCTGAGTTGTTGTCAAGTGGTTATTATTTATGCATATATCTGGGATTATTCATATTGTCACATTGCTAGGGAGGAGACATTACAATCATTCCTAACCCTACCCTTGCTTAATGTCTGCATGCATGCACATCCAGTTGAAGCCATTGGATCACCATCAGTAGGAAAGCTGTTTTTGTCCCCTTATCGAATGTGCTTAGGACCTCTAATTTAGTGTTTCAAACATGGGTTGGGTGTATGGTTCAAGTATTTATTGGAGGAAATAAAATGTAACTGAACTTTTAAATGGCTGTTTTTTAATAGTTCCTTGAATTGAAACAACGACAAAGGATGCTACAGTCTTAATTGGAATTCTGCAGCCAGTGCCCCTGAGTTTGAGAGAATATAGTGTAATCACACACGTCATTTGCCTTTGGCTGGTGTCCAAACCTTCAGATTTCATACCTGCCCTTTTGAAGAATTACTGGTTCGGAATCTTCATGCTCACTGCCAGCCAGACATTATATTCCTAACTTCATTCGGAAAGTTGTTCAGCCAGACCCAATCGAATTTGGATTTAAATAATTGTGTAACATGAAAAGTAAACAGATTACATCTGTTTAAAACAGTTCAGACAAATGAATTACATGTGCGTTGTTGAAATCTTCTTCAAATTACGCAAAAATCCTAGCCGCTGGGAATTAATCTGTGTAAAGGGTGAGCAGGATTTAGAATTTTCACAGAGAGTAAAATCACCAGATGACTAGGTAAACAACATTAAAAAATGATGACCTGGTAATTCCCTGGTATTTCTTTATGTAATGTGGAATAGAATGTGCAATGATTTCATTGTATTTATGCAAGTCAACAATTAATTGGTCAACATGCAAAATCCTGTTGCTTAAAGCTGTCTGTTTATCAAAACTAGACATAACTAGACATTTCTGAAGAAGGGTCTCGACCCGAAACGTCAGCTTTCCTGCTCCTCTGATGCTGCGTGGCCTGCTGTGTTCATCCAACTCTACACTGTGTTATCATAGACATTAGTTATGTTCTGGGTAAAAGATAGGGACTTCTTAAAACTGCACTATTCTGCACTATTCTAACAGAAATTAATTGCAATTCAAAGTTATGAAGATTGAAATCATTGCTGTTTTTTATTAGATTTCATGGAAGAAGGGGCACTAAAAAGATTGGATTGCACCAACAGTAGATTGTCTACACCAATCATGACCAATAGGGAGGCCTAAGCATAATGACAGTGCTGCTATATCTAATAATCCGAGACTTCAAGCTTATGGGTTTGAATCCCACCTTGACAATAGCCTTTTAAATATGACAACAATGACCATCTGTCCCAGGATATCTGGCCAGTGATAGAATGGTAGAATCCAGCTAGCATCAGGTGAGATAGGTGCCTTATGAGGGTGTAGGTAGTTAATGGGGCAAGTTTAGATGATTGCATAAGAAAACTCACCAGGCCTCGCTGAGAGAAAACCTTCAGGAAACTTGATGAAAGTGACACATTCAAAATATGACATTGATCAGGGCTACTACACATAATAGGTTTTAAGCAAGTACTTAGGCAGCGAACATAAATTCTGTGAAAAACACATTTCACTGACCAATCTCCACCACTTCATACCTGCATCCACCTATCACGATCCCGCCTACCTTTCCCAAGCCCCACCCCTCCTCCTTTTATTAATTTCCCAGCTCCCTTCCCCCTCCCCATTTCTGAAGAAGGGTCCCGACCGAAACGTCAACTTTCCTGCTCTTCTGATGCTGCCTGACCTGCTGTGTTCCTCTAGCTCCATACTGTGTTGACAATGATAATGGTGTAAGGCAGAGACGACAACAATGAGAAAATAGAAGAAACAGGAAATGAGTTTAGTGAAGCTGAAAATGCCATTAGCAGCAACTGCTGTGGAAAGAAAGTGAAAAAAGCAAGATATGAAATTGTTGAATTTACTGTTTAGACCAGAAAGCTGTAAAATGCCTAACTTTAAGGTAAGGTGCTATCCCTGGAGCTTCCCATGAAATTAATTAGGAAAATGCAGTAGGTGAAAGAGAGAAGGGTCAGAGCAGAAGAGGCATGGTGAATTCGAATGACAAGTGACTGATTGAGAATTTGCAATTTGAAGTGTTCCCAAATTGGGAATTGATGTTGATCAGTGAGCACAGGACAAATAGGTATATAGGACCTGGTATGAGATGGGGTAGGAGTTTGAGATAAGCCTATGTTGATGAAGAGTGGAAGTAGGGAGGTTGGCTAGAAAAGATTTGGAATTGAGGAGTGTAAAAGTCATAAAATTATAGATGAAGATTTCAGGAGTAAATTAGCTGATGCAGGGTGAACTGCAACATTTCGATAGGTAAGCTAAATGATTGAGAAGATATGTGGTCTGAAATCCAACCCAGGTTCAAATAGAATTAGGGATGCAAATGGTTTGCTTCAACCTGAAGTAGTGACCTGGAAATGGATGGAGTCGGGGTCCAGAGAGTGGGAGTTTGTTGAGGGTACTGAAACAATTGCTTTGGTTTTCCCAACATTTGATTGGAACAGATTTCTGCTCAGGCGAAACAGGATGCTGGACAAGCAGTGTGATAAATCAGAGGCAGTGGAGTGATCAGCACTGGTGATGGTGCAACAAACACAAAAATGCTGGAGAAGCCCAGCAGGTTTGGCAGCACTGGTCGAGGGAAAAACAGAGTCAACATTTCAAGTCCTATATGATTCTTCTTCAGAACTGGTGATAATATAGCATTTGACAGTCTGGTGTCATCAGTCCACATGTGGAATCCAGTGTTGTGATTTCAGATAATATTATCAAAGATGGAAAATTAAGGGGCTAAGTTTTTATCATTATGGGAACTTCAGAAGTGTTGGTATAGGAGTTGGGAGAAAAATCCCCCTTGATCTTGATTCTCTGGAGATGTCTGGATAAATAATGGTTGAACCAGGCAAAGTTAGTTTCACTCCTAAAGTAGTAACATAGGGTTTGATGTCTAAGAGTATATCATCTTTGCAATCAGGGATATTGTTTACAAAATATACTGAAGTGGAATGATGTCATTAATTGCTTCCCTTAAGTGAATAAATAAAATAAATCATTTGCAGTCATAATCTGAAATTGAGATTGGTAACAGGACCCATTCCAAGTAAAAAAAGATGTTTTCCCAAACTGGACAGAAATTAAGCTTTTCATAAAAAAATTACAAACGAAATGACACAATAAAAACAGCCATTTGCCGTCTATCCATATTCAGATATCAGTCTGTGACACCAGCTGACTGGGTAGAGGCTCTTTATTTCTACTCCAGTTCTGAAAAAGGGTCATTCAACCTGAAACCTTAACGTGATTTTTCTTCATAGGTGCTGTCAGATCTGCCGAGCTTTTTCAGCAATTTCTGTTTATGTTGGTGCTTTACAATATCCGCAGTTCTTTCAGTTTTTATTTAGGCTCTTTACCCTGTACTGTTCTCTTAAGTTCATCATCTGTCTTTATCCTTCCTTCTCGTGCATCAAAACCACTAAAGCTCGGGCCTCATTACCCACTACTGCCTATGCATGATTAATCTGGAACTCTAATTGGCTCATCAGTACATGGTCAGTTCCTGGTCAATCTTGGATTGATAAGGCAGATAATTTCTATTCAATCTGTTCAGCGATATTTTTACACATCTCTGGAGCAAGTGGGACTTGCATCCAAGCCTTCTGGGTCAGAGATAGGGAAACCACGACTGAACCTCAAGAGTTCTTTTGGATCTGCTAGATCATCTGTGCCTAATTCATGACTGGTTTCTTTAAATGTAATGATCAGCTTACTGACATAATGTCCAACTATCTCAGTTATTCTTTAACATGCAAATAATTTTAAAAGATTGTCCATTTTATAACAGTTTGTCCCTCATAGCTTACCATTTCCAAAGATCTTAGGACGTATATGAACTTTTAATGCATCTGCTAAAGTATGTAGTTTTCTTAGTGATTAATTATCATCCCAAATATCCCAGTCAGGATATCTGAATGTTTATCAAAATATGTCAAAATCTTTTAACTAGTTAATCTGACGTCGATGGTAGGCAAATTATTGGAAAAATTTCTGAAGGACAGGATTAATCAATAATTGCATAATCAGAGATTGATCAGGAGTAGTCAAAATAAATTAGTTAGAGGGAGATGCTGATTGACTAATTTAGTTGAGTTTTTTGGAAAGGTGATGAAATATGTTGATGAGAGTAGTGCATTTGATGTGGTCTACATAGATATTACTAAGGCCTTTGACAAGGTACCACATGGCAGACTGATCTAAAAAGTAACTGCCAATGGGATCCAAGGCAAACTGACAAACCAGATCTAAAATTGGTTTGCAAATCAGAGGCAAAGGGTGATGGTGGAGGGTTGCTTTTGTGATTGGAAGCCCATGACAAGTGGTATACTACAGGGTTCAGTGCTGGGACCCTTGCTGTTTGTTATGTACGTTAGCGACTTGGATGTGAATGAGGAAGGTATAATTAGTATGTTTGCAGATGACACGAAAATTGGTGGTGTTATTGATAATGAGGAGAATAGTCAGGGGCAATGATCTGATATTGATCAGCTGGTAAATTGGGCAGAGCAATGGCAGTCAAAATTTAATCCTGGTAAGTATGAGGTGATGCATTTTTGGGGGTCTAATAAGGGAAGGATATACACAATGAATGGTAGGTCCCTAGGGAGCGCTGAGGAACAGAGGGACCTTTGTGTACAAAGACCATAGATCCCTGAAGTTGTCAGCATAGGTAGACAGGGTGGTGAAGAAGGTATATGGGATGCTTGCCTTCATTAGCCTGGCCATAGAATGTAGCAGCAAGAAAGTCTTGTTACAAGTTTATGAGATGTTTGTTCAGCCTCTTATGGAATACTTTGTGCCGTTCTGGTCCCCATACTATTGAAAGGATGTGATTGCACTGGAGAGGGTGCAAAGGAGTTTCCCCAGGAGGTTGCTTGGGATGAAAAGTCTCAGTTAAGAGGAGAGGCTGGATCAGTTGTGTTTGTTTTCCTTGGAACAGAGAAGGCTGAGGGTGAATTTGATTGAGGTATACAAAATTATGACAGGTATAAACAAAGCAGATTGTGACAATCCCTTCCCCATGGCAGACATGCCTAAGACCAGAGCACATAGCGTAATGTGAGGAACAAATGGAATATACTGCCCGAGAGGAGGTGGAGGCAGATATTCTTACAACATTGAAGAAGCATTTGTTTGAATATATTCTAAATGGCAGGGCATTGTCAGCTCTGGACCAAGTTCAGGTAAATGGGATAAATGTAGTTTGGTATTTGTTGTCAGTATAGACGTGGTGGACTGAAGGGTCTGTTTCTCTGCTGTATGACTCTTTGACAGGAACTATGTCTGACTGCACATTGACTTTTAATACCCAAAACAAATTAAAATGAAATATAAACGCAGAAACTAATACTCTAGGCCTGATATTTACAGTAAATTACAAACCGGAACCATTTAAAAATAGATATTCTTTGAGTAAAAACTTGTTTTGCTCAAAACATTCTCACATATGTTACTCTAACGTACATTAGCCTGAGCCATAAGACAACAAATTAGTCATAAACTAATGCCCTTTCTTTTGACCAAGTCATTTGGCTTCTTCCTTGCTGAAACTGTTCACCAAATAACCATAATTATACAGAATTTAATATAATCCCAACTTACTTAATCACATTAAAATGATTAAATGTCAAAAATAACTCAGTCTTACAGCGGATATCATTTGGAAGAAGCAGTATTCAATGCTCCATTGAATGGCCTCTGCTCAAGTATTGTATCTTTCCACTACATGCAGAAATATATGTAAATTTGCAAACACAACCATCTTTATCTAAAAATTAAGAGTTGCCTTTTTATCAGAGCAACACATTTTCTGGAACAACTCCACCTTCTCAGTCTACAAAGTCAACAAAAAATGGAGATTAATATTATCTGTTAATTTTACTTTAGGTCTCAAAAAAAGACTACATAATATCAAAGCTGACTTTAATACATTCTAGCCCAATTTTTCTTTTAATTGAGATGATGTTACGCAATTGTGCAACCAAAAGGGATAGTCTTCTTTGAACTTAACGGAGTAATGAATATCGTTTGACACTTGAAGTATTGTATACTAATCTTTGATAAACAGTTATAAAACTGGTAATAAAACTGAGTGATTAAAATAAATCATAGAAATTAATGCCATCATTTGGAACGGAGAGACAATATATTTTAAAAGGCTAAGAAAATTCTTTTGCAGAGCCATTCAATGAAGCTAGGCAAGTTCCAGCAATTACTGTGAATTTAACATTTTTAAAATGGCGGGAAAGTATTTTGTCTCTGATGAACTAAAGGTGCTGGCTCCTGCAGAAGTACATCTCTATGGATGTCAGTCGTGCTCCAGTATCTTTTCCATATGAATATTACTGATATATGTCACTGAGTATCTTTGGGCTTTTCACCAAGACAGCTGAGCCTGACCCTATTCTTACATGACAGGATCTATGCACACTCTCCGAGGGTATGAGGCCAGAATCAGTAACACAGACTCATTTTACATACATATTTATCTCCCAGCCCAAGGACATTGATACCAATTGTAGCCCAGGTAGAGTTAATTTAGCATAGACCAAACACAGAACATACAATAAAAACTGGAAGAGCTGTGGAGGTTTTAAATCAGAAACAAAAACAGAAATTGCTGGAAAAGTCTGGCAACATCTGTAGACAGAAATCAGTGTTAATGTTTCAGGTCAAGCGACACTTCCTTAGAATAAATGGCCTCAGATTAGCTCAGTCATTAGGAGACATAATAATTTTCATAGAACCATAGGACAAAATTGGAATTTTAATCCTTAATTCTACATTGGATAAATATACAGAATCTGAGTTGTCATTTGGAAAAAAAATGTATTTCTCAATGGCAACCATGCTTTATCAAATTTAGACAATATAATGTTTGCTACTTCAATTGCTCTCAATCCCCACATGTAGCAAGCCCCAGACAACATCAAACTTGAACTAATAACTGGAAAGTGACAACTGTGCTGCACAAATACCAATTAATGACCATTGCCAACAAGGGAGAACCTACCCATCCTCCTTTAACATTCACTTTCATAACTATTGCTAAATTCTCTCATCATTAACAGCCTACGTGTCATATTAACTACAAAATTAAACTGCACCAGCCGCAAAGAAGTGGCAGATACAAGATCAGTTCAGAGGCTGGGAATTCACCATGGAGTGAACGATTTGCTAACTTACCAAACCATGTCCATCATCTTCAAGACATGAATAATGAATATTCTCCAAATGTCTGCATTATTGCAGCTTCAACAACACTTCAGAATCTTGACACCATCTAGATCAAAACATTCCATTTGATTGGCAGCCCATCCACCGCCTTGAATTTCACTCCTTCTACCACGGAGAAACAAGTTTTTTATAGTGGCAGCGGTATGCACCATCTACAAGATAAACTGTGACAATTTGCTAAGGATTCTTTCAATAGCTTCTCCAAAACCTGAGGCTCCTTGTTGGCTGGAAGGAGAAGGACAGCAGATGCATGGGAACACCACCACATGTAAGTTCCTCTCCAATCATGACTTGAAAATAAATTGCCTTTGCTTCACTATAGTTCGGTCAAATCCTGGAACTCGCTCTAAAAAACAAAGCCATCATCACAAAAACTGTAGTAGTACAAGGAGGCAGCAGGGCAACTAAGAGTGGGCACAAATATTGACTTTGCCAGAGACAACTATACTCAATGTATGACTAAAAGAATATCCCTATGAGCAAGATAATTTATTTGCCTGCATCTTAGTAAAGTGGGACTAGAAAATTGCAAAACTGTTGTTATTGATGTGACTCAGATGAAAACCCACTTAGCTCCTGGACTCATTACAGCCTTGATTCAAACATGGACAAAAGACCTGGACTCTAGAAGTGGGGTGAGAGTGAAAAACTTGATGTCAAGGCCACATTTGGCCAACAGTGGCATCAAGGAGCCCTGGGAAAACTGAAATAATTGGGTATCAGGGGACAAACTCAGCGTTGGTGGAGTCATAGCTGACACTTAGGAAGAAGGTTGTGGTTGTTGGAGGTCAGTCATTTCAGCTCCAGGACAAGATCTGGACAATATCCAGGTTTCAACTGACAAGTGGCAAATAATAGCCACACTACACAAATGCCATCTCCAATAAGAGACAATCTAAACATGGGCCTTTGACATTCAGTGTGTTACCATCACTGAATCCCACTCTATCAACATCTGGGGATTATCATTGACCAGATTATCATTGGCCACATAAACACAGTGGCTACAAGAGCAGGTCAGAGGCTAGGAATACTTCAGCAAGTCACCTCCTGACTTCCAAAAGTTTGACCACCATTTTACAAGGTATAAGTAAGGAGGGTGATGGGATACTCCCTATTTGCCGAATGAGTGAGTTCCAACAACACTGAAAAAGCTTGATGCCCTCCAGGGCAAAGCAGTCTGCTTTACTGGTACCACATCTACAAGCAGCCACTCTCTCCACTACTAGAGTGGCAGCAGTGTGTATCACAGAAATTCACCAGCACCTCCAAACCCATAACCACTTCCACCTAGAAGGGCAAGACCCTCAGGTACATGGGAGCATCACCACCTGCCAGTTCCTTTCCAAACCATTCACCATCCTGACTTGGAAATACAGCAAACTTTTCATTACCTGGCACGTATGGGACCAGGAGTGTACCAGCTGATCAAATACTCTGGATAATCGAAACGTCCACACAATCAATGTAAAAGTGCACACTAAATGATAGAAACATAATGCAGAGGATATACACATTATTGTTATATTTTATTTATAGCATAAATCACTTAAATAATGATGCAACTTTGCCTTAAATAAAACTTACCAGTAGACAGCCTTCCCACTTGCACCCTCAAGTGACGCTTTGGACATCACGGAAGATGCAATAATGCAGTAAACTTCCGGTATTTCAAGTATATAATTTTTGCCAGTTTATCAAGAGTGCTGTTTCATTAGGTGCCACTTAAAACAAAGTTTGCCGTATATTGCCTACACTGTTGCTGTCAAAATCCTGGATTCCATTTCTAATTGCATTGTGGGTCAACCTACAGCATGTGGGCTGCAATGGTTCAAGAAGGCAGCTCACCACCACCTTCTCAAGGGCAACGAGGGAATGGACAATGACTACTAGCCAGCCAACAATGCCCATGTTCCACTAGTGAATAAAAAAAAGTAACCTATATTTCCATTTGTGAAATTGCTACTAGAGTTGCTCAATAGATTAGAAAAGTGTGTAGCAATACAATGTCTGTACATTTTCCAGTTGCTATCTTTTCTAGTTTGAAAAATAAAAGAAGGACTTTTAATTATACAGTACCTTACATGACCCCTGGATATTGTAAAGTGTGTTACAACCAATGAAGCGCTTTTGACATGAGGTCACTATCGCAACATAAGAAATGCTGCTACTTATTTATACACTGCAAACTCAAACAAACAGAAATATGAAAATGACCTACTAATGTTTTTATTTGTAATGCTGACTGAGATATAAATATTGGGCAGTGCATTCAGAAAATTTCCTTGTTTTTGAAGTAGTGTTTTGGGATTTTTTATGTCAAACTGAGAGGGCAGATGAAGCCTTGGTTTAATGTCTCATTTGAAAGTTGGCATCTCCAACCAAACAGCAGCTCCCTCAACACAGCACTGCTGGGTTAGCTGAAGTTCAAAAGCATGCTGCTGCAAATGATGAAAATCTGAAGAAGAAACAGAAAATTCTGAAAATACACAGCTACGTCAGGCAGCATCTGAGAAGAGAAAGCAATTGTCATTGTTTCAGGTCAATGGCCCTTCAAAAGAACTGGCCAAAGCTATAAATAGATTATGATCAACTGGATGGTGGGAGACTGGTAAAAGAACAAAAAGAAAGCTCTCTGATCAGGCAAAAGACAAGAGAGATTAAGTAACAAAAAAATTGATGGTCTTGGGTCAAAATGAGTGGTAAAGAAACAAACAATGATAAAAATGTCTGTCTCAAGAATATGTAAATGGTTGGATAATGAACAGCGATGAAAGCAAGAACAAAGGAATAACATGAGTAAAAACTACATCAGTAAAGAAAAAGAAAACAGACTGAAATATTGAGCAGCACCTACTCAATAGATGAGGTATTCTTCTGAGAATAGGTCTTGAACCCAAAACCATCTAGCACAGAAGCAGAGTATGACCAAGTGCATCACAGAACCTAAGTAGATCCTATTCACCATGATCCTAAGGAGTTGATAATGGTGAGACATTAGCATTAAACCACAGCGTTTTGCCAATTTGAATTTAAATGCCTAACAGATTACCTTTCTTGAATCACACTGATTTCAGAGGAATTTTTAAATCACAATCAGCACAAGAATAATTTCATGTTTTCACTACATTGTATTTTATAATATTAACAGTTATAGAATATAGCATCTTGTTTTGTTCCTGGTTGAACTCAATTCATATTTAGACTAAAATGTGTAGTATTATGATAGATATAATTCATAATTTATTTACTTGGAACAGCTTGTTCCATGAATTGTCATTTTAAGTTGTAGTATCTTTTCAAAATTGTCATTTGTTAAGTTGTCAATTTGAAATGTGCTGGAAGCCAGATGATTGTATTGTGCTCTCCTTGAAACAATTTACATTATGTAGCAGGTAGGATAAGGCAAGCTTTATACAGATGAAGCTGTGAGAAGCAGGCTCTATTTATTAAACACTTGCATTAAGCCTGGGCTTGGTTCAGCCTGGCTCCCACCACCCACTTCCTGACAGTATTATATGACATGATGAAATCAGGTCAGCAAGCTGTCATTAACATGTGAGTCTCAGCTTTGGTGGGAAATGAGTGACTGTAGGAATCAGAAGTCTGCACACCATTTTAAAATATTAATTAACAAGCTATTGAGCTTGTTAAACACTCAATTGTTTGAAATTTTTCATTTCCAACTCTTTTTTACGGGAGGCAGATGGGAAAAAATTTCAGAATGCTTCAAGGGTCGTACTGGGCTTGAAACGTTAACTCTGTTTCTCTCTCCATCGTCAGACCTGCTGAATTTCTGCAGTATTTTCTGTTTTTGTGCACTAGTACACCTAGTTTAACCAGTTCATTATAAAGTGTGTATAAATATATAGCTAGAGATAGATCTGTTCATGTAATTGTAGTGTCCCTGCCTCTGAGTTGGGAGGCCTCGGTTCACATCCCATTTGCTTCTGTTGCAACAGGTCTCTACAGGTTGTTTGAAAGATACATATCACATAAATAGAGTTTATCAGAAGCAGGTATATTGTTCTCTTAATTTTAACAACATTTTCCGGTAGAATGATAAGCCCTTGGGCCATAAATGACAGTGAACTCTAATACTGCTGAGCAAGGCAAGTGATTTGCCATCAACCTTTACCCTTTTGTGTGAATTTGTGAATCAGAGAATCGGGCATTAAAATCTTGGCTCTGTAATTAATGCTACCTCCTGGAACCACATGTATTAATTATAGAAATTCCTATAATTAATTATTAACATGAATTGAAGATTGAGATATGTGAAATGTACCTTTTGGAGATGTTGTCATGGAAGTTGGATAACAGCTGGTATGGTATCTGTTGCATATTGATATTTCAAGACTTTGTACTGCAGAGGGATAGGATGGATGTTTGTTTTTTATTTCCACATCCTGAAACTCAGATCTTGTCCATGGTGTCTGCAGAAGGTATGTGTCCACAGTGAAGGAGAAATGAAAGTCTGCAAGTGAGTCACCCTCGGTTGTTCTCACAAACTCCCTAACAGCTGATTCCAGAGTGGTTGATGGCTTATGAAAGGCTTGAAGTTGATTGCCAGTCTGCACTCTTGAATAAGAATTCACTACACTAGACAAGGTAATCAAAAAGAGTGGCGTAAAATGAAAGAATAATTGAGATAAGAGTAAATTGCTGGCAAGGAGTGAAACCAAAACTGTTTCGGAGAGGATGGAATATGCACAAAACTGCAGCACATGCTATCTTCCAGACAATATAGAGATCAACATTTCTAAGCAATTTTTAAGATGTTTTTGTGAGCCTTGGGAGCAAAACTTGGACTATTGCTGAACATTGGTAGAGCCCTATGTTTACATTTCAGCATTAACTGCTTTCTTTGCCCGGGGCAGGGACAAATCCCATCTCGGCTTGACTAAGCTAAATGATTTGCTTTCAATTTGTAAAATTATTTCCTGGCTGTACTTTGTAGTGGTTCTTATATATTCAAAGTGTTTTCTCACCAAGTTAATTTCCATCCCCAGAACCTGCCAGCTCTATTTTTCACACTTGCATTTGTATAGCATCTTTGATATAGCAAACTATTCCAGGATGAAGAAAAGGGAACGCTGCCATGCCCCACATCTAATATCCAAGCAATGCAAACTGACCAGAGGCCCTAGAAAACATATCATGACCACAGAAGTGATGCCCTGTAAATGCACACTTGAAGGCAGCCAGCAACATTCTGAATGACCCAGAGACATAGATCAAGAGGCCTACCCATTGAGTCACGACCAGCAGAATGATGTCACAGAGTGCAGTGTGAAGCAACAACGATGAGTGATGAACCGAATAATCTAAAAAGAAATGAAAAATGTACAACTTCTACACAGATTGGGAAAATGAATTTATGCTGACAACTGTAAAAAATTTGGCTTAGTTAAACACAAAAGTACATCAAGAAGGGAAAAAGGGAATTTGGAACAACACCACACGATGATGCACAATAAATTCAAGGAAGTCTTCTTTGAGCGGCATGTTTCATATGAAGAAAGTTGTTGAGTTGAAGGCAGTTTTGAAAGCTCAACAGTCACTTTTTCGAAACCAGCAGCTAAAGGTACGATCTGTACTGAAGCATTGTTTTGCATTTACCATCTTCTGACAAAACTCAAGAAATCATTCCCAGATGGTGAAGTAATTAAAGAAACAACAGCTGTGATAATCCTTCTCACTGCAGTTCGAGAAGCCATCAACATGGCCAACACAGCACAGCTGATTGCTTTTGTGCACATAGCGTTTTAAGGACATAACAAGGATATTCTCACCTTTTTGCCCCTTAAAGATAGAACACTGGATGAGGACATCTACAATAAATTCAAAAGGTATGTACTTGAGAAAAACATTCCAATCAATAAACTGGTTTCCACCACAACTGATAGTGAATGAGCCATACTTGGTGCAAATGTTTTGCAGAAATTATCCTGATTTCCCCTCTTTTGTCAATTGCCACTGTATAAACCACCAGCTAGCTTTAGGGAGCAAAGTTATGGCAAAGTCCTGTAATGAAAGGGTTTAAGATTGTAAACTTGATTCAGGCAAGGGCATTTCAGCAATATTTGTTTAAATTCTTACACAACAACCAGATGCTGCCTATAGTGAACTAACCTCCCATGTTGATGTGATGTAGTTAAGTCAAGGGAACGTCCTGCAAAGATTTTTAGATCTGATGCCTGAAATTGTCACAAAGAACAAAGTGAGAAATGAGCTGTCAGACAATGTGTTGTTGTTCAACTTCAGGTTCTTTACAGACATAATGTCAGAACTGAATGAGCTGAACTTTGAGCTGCAGGGAAAGGACATGTCAGCAACACTTTAAATACATTAACATTCAAACTGTGTCTGTGGCTCCTCCAATTAAAAAAAGACACTGCAACATTTCTCCAGTCTCAAGATTATACTTAAAAAAAAGACAAAAAAAAAATGTTTCCACCCAGGAAACTTTGGTGCATTAGAAAGACAGTAAATGCTGGAAATTAGAAATAAGAACAGAATTTGATGGAAAAACTCAGCAGGTCTGGCAACATTTGTGGAGAGAAGTCAGATTTAATGTTTTGGTTCCAGTGACCCTCCCACAGAACAAGTTGACATTGACGTAACTGGGACTGCATTCTTTCAAGTTTTGAAGAGTGAGAGGTGATGTCATTGAAATGTACAAAATTCTTATAGAGTGTATACAGATTAAATGTTTTGTCTCAATTTCATTGGTTTCATGGAGGGTTTTTCTTATTGAGGCCTAGCAGGATTTCCCACCATACTGTTCTAAACTCAGTTTATTAATTTTCTACCATGTCCCTGTGGTATTCCTTTTGTCTGAAGCTAGCTGGATTCTACAAACTTGTTGTATCTGGAAGAACTCACCACTGCTGGGATATCCTAGAATAACTCATTATTCTTATCATCCATGTGTTCTTTAAAAGCCATTGCACACTTGCTCATACATTGTCAGTTGAGTTGCCATGCATGATTCATGGCATTTGCCCCAAATGTGGAAAATAAGGGGAAATTTGTGCCCCGCTTTGCAGACGCCTAGTGGATAAGGTGGTACAGGGCAGAGATGTACTCCTCCACCAGGACTGAAAGAGGACACCACTTCATCAGAACCTGCCAGCCTGGCCCAAGTTTGCCACCCAGGCCATCACAGTCTCAGCCGTCTGGAGGAATGTCCAGCAGTGAAGGAAGTAGATCAATTATTTTATTGCTCCCTTACCCTCACTCTATTTCTGCCACTTCCTACCAAAGACTATGGTGGGTAATCTCTTCCACATTCGCTCTCAACCACCTTAATCCCCCTCTCTTCTAACTCTGCCTGGCCTCTGTGCTGCTTACTCACTCACTTTAGTGCTTTTCCTCCAACAGTACCAGCACTAACAGCTGCTGTACCATTCATTTTCATCTCATTGAATCCCTCCATTTTTCTCATTCCAGCTAATAATATAGCAGAAAGAGCCAAGGTGGGTTATAGGCTGCCTGACATTCAGGTCTTCAATCCCCTGAGGAGAGGACCCTGACCCTGACCACTTTGAGTGGCCAAGACTATGGGCTGATAACGGAGGTTGCCATGACTTATTATGCTGGAACACTGACTGAAGACTCCTCTCCCCTTACGTGGAAACTATTCTAACTCTGATTTGCTGATTGACCATGTCTAAGCCCCTGGAATGACACTGGAAGGTGCCCTTGACTTACTGTGTCAGAACACTCTAACCAAAGGCTATCATCCTTGATTTGACAAGGGCTGATTACCGTGGTAAACTTCCGGGAATTGAGTCTGCACTACACGGCAAGGCAAGTTTGGGGGAATGTGAGTCTGGTGGCTCTGGCAGGGAGCAGGGGTATGCTGTGAGCATTCAGGTCTGCTAAAAATGATTGAGCGCTAAGAATGTAAATGAGAACCGTCCTGAGATGCAGCCTGGTCCAGTCCGTGAGCTGGGCACCTATCTTTGTGTTCAATGTGTCTTTGCAGCAGTATATCAATGCTAGTTGAGAGTGTGTCCCAAAGTACAACCTTAAAGTGTGAAGGCATCCTGCAAGCGGATCGAAAAGGTGACATGAGAGTCCTGAGAGGCTGGTGTCAGATACTTGTGTCCAGGGGGAGTGATGAGTGTGGATGATGCTCTGAAGCATGCCCTAAGATGTTGCTGCCATGTGTCTAAGGTGGCAGTCTGGAGGAGCAAGTGGCAAGCTAAAGTCACCAGGCACCCATTCCGACTTGGATGTCAAGAGTGGTTAATGTCTAGTTTCCTTGTGTAGGTAGTAGGGTACGAAGCTGCAAATGAATAAGGAGTGATTTGCAATTAATGAGACCAACAGTAAGCAATAATACATTTCAATGGACATCTCACTGCTTCCTGGCTAGAAACTACTCTCAATGCCTAAAACTCTGTTTTTAAACTTAACAAGTTGTTCCTGATGTCAAGAAATTTCTCATATTTCTTGTCAATATTAATGAAAAACAGGTACTCTGACAGATGCTTTTTACATACTAACCCTTCAGCTGCAGAATCTGTAACAGCACCTTGGTTGAGATTAGCTAGTTTAGCACAGACATTAAACTTAAAATGTTACTGACCATTGTCATTTTGAGTCTTTTTCTTGTGGAGTATTTTAGAGAAAAGTTTTTTGTCAGTTAACAAGTATTCCAAAGATGACAAGTGCAACATGAAGTTTGTGCCTTCAATGGAATTCTTTTTCACACCATCAATTGATGGAAGAGTGATACCTTGGAACAATGGATCGCCATCTGATCACCAATACACTGAAGTATTTGCATCCTGGAAAAGTGCTCTTTAGTCTAAAGAAATAAACTATTATTTGCTAAATGCAGCCAGCTGTACTGACTGCTCAATATTTCGTATTCTGATTCAAGCAAATTCCTGAATTTCACGCAAAGTAAAATTATTTTTGTGGAATAGAGCTTTAAATTAGATAAGACCTGAAGCAGATAAGCTTTTACTCTGGTCTTGTAGCTAGGTATTTATATTAAGTGGTTTTTGATTGAACTATTGGCCTAGATCCAAAGACATAACTTTAATCCGTTGAAGTATTGTACCGTGGTTACTGCAAACAAGCAGGATCAGAAAAGCAACAAAACGCAGGATGATGTGAAATGAAGCTGTTTTAAAAATAAAACTGAAACTAGTAATATGTTCTTTGGTTATTAAGTGAAAAAGTCCCATATCCATGTTTATCACTGTTGATCTGGCATTATAAAAGTCTTTTTTTAGATTTAAGTGGCCAGCCTTAGTTAGTATACAATAGCAACTGAGGTCACATTGCAAGAAGTCTGGGCCACATCAACTAAGGTGCTGACAAGAGAGGAGATGAAAATGCCCACAAAAGGAATACTGCTGTTCTTGTTCTCATACACCTTGTTTTTATAATCTGCGCAATGCATTTTTTTTTACGTTTCACTGCTAATTTCCTGTGAACCTATGATGTAATTGGCCAGGGATTAAAATAGTTTGGTGGAGTTTTGAAGTTTAATAATGGGTTTCCTTTCCCACCATTTCTGCTGTGTCAGTTCATAGTGTCTGAGAGAGACAAACCCTTTTGAGTACAGATTATTGACTTTTGTGTCAGACTCCACCCCTACTAAATAAAGCAGTGAGTGCAGTACATATTGTCCTTTCAAACTACATGAAGACCCCAGATGACGAAAGCCATCATTGTTTAAAACATTGTAATATTCCCATGAGAATGATAAGTTGCTTTCAATTACATGGAGTATCCAGATTTTTTCAACTGTAGTATTGAAGGTCTATTCAAATAAAGTGCAAACAACATTAAATTGTACAAAACTCCTGTTACTGGCAAGACACCAAAAGCTATTAAAAAAAAGTCAATTCCATTCAATAAAAGATGCTTAAAAAACACTTACATTTATCTGGCACCTTTCAAAATTTCAGGTTATCCCAAAGTGATTTACAACCAATTAAATACTTTTGGAATGCAGTCACTATATAATGTGGGAAACATGAAAGTTGAGGAACAGCAAGGTCCCACAAACAGCAAATTGATTATGAAATGTAATCTGTTTCAATGATGTTGTTTCAGGGGTACGTATTGAATGAGAGATAAATGGAGAGACTCAAATAATATCGTGACAAATTTATGTCCAGCTGATCTAAAGATGATAGACTCCCTCAGTATTCTGTCAATCAACAACCTTCTGACTTGGTATGGAATGCTGTTATCCTAATATCCACTTCAGCTATTAATTGAATGAATTGTTGCAGTATTATGAATGTCTCACTGTGCAGAGAGGGCATCACGGTGGATTAATGGGTAGCTCTGCTTCCCCACACCACCAGGGACCTGGGTTTGATTCCAGCCTGAGGCAACTGTGTTGAGTTTGCACATTCTCCCCATGTCTGTGTGGGTTTCCTTTGGGTGCTCTGGTTTCCTCTCATAGTCCAAAGATGTGCAGAGTAAGTGGATTGGCCATGCTAAATTGCCCTTAATGTCCAGGGATGTGAAAGTTAAGTGGATTGGCCATGGGAAATGCAGGGTTACAGGGTTTGGGTGGGGGGTTAAGTCTGAGTGGGATGCTCTTCACAGGGTCAGTGTGGACTTGATGGGCCAAATGGTCTGCTTCCCCACCTTAGAGATTCTATGATATGTTAAGGTAACATTAGCAATGATTTAAGGTCAATAGAAGAAATATTGTTAAAATAATGTACTGTGATTTGTTTCAATTTATATAGTTTTAGGTGGTTCAAAAATAGATTGTAATGTTTTTAAATATTTTTTGACTAAAGTGTTTTTCACAGTGGTGGCACATACCACCTACAAATCATGAATATTATTTGCTCAAATCGCTGACTATGGAATTCAGTGCAAAATCTAATGGCATTTCATTATAGAACAACCAAAAACCTAGCCATTGAATGAAATTTTATTTTAGTGTGCATCACAAATATTACTTGTTATATTTGCTTGTCTCTTGTGTATGTCAAATGCATCCCACTTTTCAACTTGGTTCCCTGATCCTGATGGCAACTCTGTAATCTCTGTAAGAAATGCATATATATGGACAATGGATCAATAGATGTAGATTATAATTGCTTTGTCTGATGGCTCTAGAAGTTTATTTCACTAAAACTGAAAGAATTTCCATGAGAGATTACATAAATGTGGCAAGTCATGGTGTACAATGCTCTTACAAATGCATTCCTTCAAATATTCCCCTTTCCAAACTGAAATAAAAATTTCCATGCATCACCATTCTCTGCCACGTTAGCCAAAATACTTGGTCTATAGAGAAAAATAACATATAAACAAAAATTGTGTTCATGCTAAACTGTCCCACTTTCATCAATCTCTGCATATGTATTTCATATATCATCTTTAAAACATCGAGATCTTTGAATGGTACTCATGCACACTATTGTCAGTAGTTCATTTGTTATCTGCTTATTTCTGGAGAGGCTGTTCTTTCTCCAGGGAAGGTTGCTCTTGCAGTGAGTGTTTGATTAGAGCAAAATGCTTCTCTTTCAGATTCAATAGGAAGAATATTTGCATTAAAAAAAATGCATTAACACCTCCTTATTCCTGAATCTAACCTCATTAATATACTGCTCCCCATTCTCTCCCTTGCTGGAAAGAAACTAGGCAGTAACAATTCCTAACACGCATGCCAGTCTGAATGCATGACAAATCCAGCTTGCCCCATATTTCTCCCACACCATGTCTTGGACAAAAGACACCAACATCTCAGGGCACACTTCTTGCCTAGCAACTGCATGAACACCATGTCTACAGATGTTGACATATGACACATACCAGCCTCACTGCACCTTTACGGCACATCTCTAACCCACTTACCGTAAAGTTTTGCACTTTATTGCTGCACTTTGGAGTACACCAGAACCTTCCATTGGAATGTTGCTGATAGGACACTTTTCATGCAAGGGCAGGTACCCAACTCATGGATTTGACTAGGGTGTAACTCAAGGCTTTCTCAAAGCTTATTCACTTCATCACTGCTTGGATTTTCACAGCATCCCTGCTTTGCCTTGATGATTTATCACCTCAGCCAGAGTTTATATTCTCACAGGACTTCTCGCTTGCATTTTAGTACAGACACAATGGTTGGCAGCAGTGATGAGTCAAAGGGTGGACAAGTTGCTCTATGACACAATGCCATGCCGGTCTCACACCTGCCAGCAGTTGAAGCAGCAAACACACGGATTGTGCTTCAACCAAATGGCCATGCTTGAATGTCTACAATCTCATACAGGATTACATGAAGCAATCGTCAGTCAAGTCAAAGGAGAAAACCTTCAGTCTGGGGTCCCAGTTCAGTAGCCTTGGAATTATGCCCATTGCTAGAGTACAGTCAGTAGGCTACTTTGGGGCTTCCAGATCAGGAGTCCATATCTTTAAGGTCCAGGATTGGGTTGTAATTGGTCCTGTGTGTCCAGTACAATGTTCTGAGGAATCACAATGAATCAGTCGGGGAACTATGCACAGGCCAGTTAGGAGTCTGGTCAGCCATCAGATTGTGTAAGGCTTCCTTCCAGTTGGTCAAGGGTACGAACTACGGTCAGTCCTCAGGTTCTATCTCCACAAAAGTCAAAGGTGGTTATCAGGTGCACTGTTGTAGGAGAGAAGCTGGGGTACTTAATTTTATGGATTGGAGGCAGCATTTTGGAATACTGAAGGGGGGACAATTGTGAAAGAGGTGAGAATGTTAGAGCATTGAAGAGAAAGCAGTGATGATGGAGGAGTATCGTCAGCGGTCAACAACACTCTTGACTTGATTGAGGTGGAGTGGAACAGTGAACTTCTATGTCTGGTACATTGATTCAACATTCCTGGGGCTGGAGGGGTTAAATAGGGAGATGGAGAGCAACGTAGCCAGCTCGGGTAGGAAAGTTCAAAACCTATGGGATTGACAGGGTAGCACAGTGGTTAGCACTGCTGCTTCACAGCGCCAGGGACCCAGGTTCAATTCCATCTTCAGACGACAGTCTGTGTGGAGTTTGCACGTTCTCCTTGTGTCTGTGTCAGTTTCTTCCGTGTGCTCTGGTTTCTTCCCACAGTCCAAAGATGTGCCATGCTAAATTGCCCATAGTGTCCAGCGATGTGTACGTTAATTGGACTAGCCATGGGAAATGCAAAGTTGCAGGGATAGAGTAGGGAGCGAGTCTGTGTGGGATGCTCCTCGGAAAGTCGGTGCGCACTTGTTGGGACGAATGGCCTGTTCCCACACTGTCGGGATTCCATATATCAATGGGGAGGAATACCAAGAAAGAATACCAGATACCAACATTTGGAAGCTCACCAAGGGTAAAAGGCTGAGCCTGCGATTCACTGCATGAAACACAACAGTTTCCATTCATCCCAAATAACAATTGTGTAACAGAGCTGAAAATGGCTGCCACCACACCTAGAGTGCGTAGGGACAGTGTTTCATTCTGGAAGGAGGAGACTTCAATGTCAAGCAATTTGACATCCTTTAACAGGCAGCAGTACCGCACAAATCCAAACCATAAACTGTAAAGCCACCTGTGGGCACTACATGCTACGAGAACTTAAGCATTCACCAGCTGTGTGGAGTATAAATCCTCTTGACCACATAGTCTTGAACACAAGATATGGCATCAGGAATCAATGCCAATAAAGGCTACAATGCGGAAGCAATCTATTGCAATCTAGAAAGATTCACCCTAATTTCTAAAGTAGCAATCACCTTCCAGGATCTCGTAGCTTGCACGTAACGCAGGAACTGCTCACTTTGCACCTTGTGATGTCAAGCCATACAAGGCTATGATCCAAGAGCTGTAAAGTGGGATTAGGTATAGGATAGACAGGTCATTATTTTTGACCTTCATAGGCACCATGGGCTAAAGGGCCTTCTTCTGTGCTGTAAATCTCTACAACTCTATGACTCTGCATGAGTAATCATTGCTTGACTGAGGCAGCAGAAAGTGAACAGTGAAATAGAATTGATGTGCCCTCAGGAGTTGGAAAAATATTGGTGAGAAAAAAAAAAAAATTCACAAAATGATGACTGGTGCAATGAGAGAGTCTTTTCAACAGAACTTGCACAAATGAATGGTTCTGTCAGGTTAGAAAGAGATATTGATGGTGGAGTTGCCAAACTCTAGGATTCACTTTCACTCTCCAGGAGTTGGAGATTAATCTGCAATATAGAAATCATCAAAACATTAAAAAAGAGTTTCTTTAAAATCATTTTCTTTTTAACGTTTCATAGATCAGATATCGAGTTACTAAAAACAAGAAAGAAAGGCTGCTTGGGTGACAGTCAAAAATCTTCCAATTGTGTCACGGGTCTTTTCTTCATTTTCCGATTGGCATAAGAAGGCAGTATGTCCATGAAGTGGGTGTTTTGGCTGAATACTGACTACAGCCTGCAGGAAAATCATATGATGAAACCTCCAGGAATAATTTAATCACAGTTGTCAACTCTAGTTCATGGTCAAATATTCTGAAGTTTGATACTTCCAATTCTGCAGGGTACAAAATATTTAACTGTGACACACAACTGATTGTAAGCAATGAAGCACTGATATCCTAAAGATTTCCCTCAATTAACTTTGGTATTTTATTCCCTACAAACCCTGTATATGCAGAAAATTGTAGGAGGAAGTTTAATGGACCAAATAATCATTCTTCATTTTATACTTTAAAATTACAACAGCTGGACACTGAATAGAAGCAACCTAAAATTCTGAGATTATAAAAAAAAACAAGCTTTTATATTTAAATCACAAGATCTAATGCAAAAAGTTAGATAGTTTTAACTTAATAAGGAGATACAGTAGATAAGGTGAAACTATTTCTGTTGATGGAAGATCAAGAACCAGAAACACCAATTTAAGGTTTTGAGGAAGGGTCACCGGACACAAAACATTACCTTTGATTTCTGTTCACAGATGCTGTCAGACTTGCTGAGCTTTTCCAGCATTTTCTGTCTTTGTTACCAATTTAAGGTGTTTGCCAAAAGAGTAGAATTGGATAACTATCTGGGGAGAGGAAATTGAGCTTAATGCTGCTATTTACTCATGAAGACAGAAATAAAATACATCCTGATTGTAATGTTATAATCAATTTCCTTACAAAGAGAGGTAGAAATATATAATCTATGTAAAAAATATTTCAGAAATTCACAAAATAACGCTGGTGATAAATTGCAGAGCAGACAATTTACAAACAGGCTCCTGTACAGAAGGTTATGGAACAGATTAGACTTTGACATTAAACATTGCCTCAGTTCTTTAGCTTGATTATGTAATGCATGTGACTCTGAAAGGACACTGAAAGCTTTATATATTCAAAATAATGTGTCATTTATTAACCAGATAGACTATTATAAACATGTTATATATTTGCTCACAATGAATCATGTTTATTACCTGCTGTGAGTCTAGTTACATCCCAATAATTGAAACTCGTCAAAAAAATACTTTGCCTAAAATTATTTCCGGTTAGTAAAGATATTGGCCTATGTGCAATCATAAAATATGCAATATTGTAATTTACATAAAATATAACTAACCAGCAAAGATTTAGAACTACAAAGATTTAGATAAAAATAGATCAATAGCAGATTAATTTTATTAGACTAACTCTACAGTATTTCACCTGAAGAACAAAAAAGAGTTTTTATGAATGGTTTTGAAACTTTTAAGGATGAAAATTAAGGAAATCTAAATATAAGCATTACTGTTCAGCCAATCCTGTCACTACAAAGCAGCAACCAATGTAGTCCACAGAATATTTACCTTCGTTATTAAAATTAGATAGCATGGAGCTCAAAATCCTGAAGCTTTGACTGACTAAAATCAATGTTGTGGTTATGAAATAGATGTATGGTATTTGGGGTTTAATTTGGACTTGTTGTAAAATACTGAATACAATTCTGTTTAAACTGAATGCTGACAGAAACAATTCCCACTCTAGAGGTGGTACTTAAATACAACTATCAGGATAACGAAAACAAAAACAGTTCTAAAATTCTAACTTATTTCACGTTTCCTGCATGACTGGTTAAATCAAGGAATGGCTGCATTCACAGAGTTGAATATCCATAAACTCTGGCTGAATTGCCAGCTTACAGTGTTGATCAGCTCATGCATGGTAGCTGTTTTCACTGGTAATTTTAGACAGTATTTTGCAGCCCAATTGTGTGCCCTGATGGCTGTAAGAAATTCAAGCCCAAAGTACAGGTCAAACTGCCAGCACTCCAAACACTCAAATCATTTGTAACTGCGCCTACAATACGTTGCCTGTCCAGAGCAATAAAGTTATTTTGGCAGGAGGAGTTACTGGAATAGGTTTCTAACTTATTTGAATGAGATCACATACTATTAAGTAGTTACAGAAAAGTGTGAGGTACCGATAGATTTATTTGGGGCAGAGTAAGAAGAGGTAATTAGCATCTCAAGAAACTCGTGAGGAATATAGATATGGAATGGTTATGGCAAACAGTCTGTTTCTGTGCAATAGATTCAGTGAGTAAAGAAAGATTTGCATTTATGTAGTATTTTTCACACCAACAAATAGTCTCAAAGTGGTTTGGTCAATGATGTAATCACTGTCATGAAACTGCAGCAAGCAGTTTGCACACGGCAAACTCTCACAAACAACAATCTGATAATGAACAGATAATCTGTTTGAGACTTTTTGACTGTGGGATAAATGGTGGCCTGGACAAAGGGCATAAGAACCCTAATCTTCTCCAAAATAGTGCAGTGGGATTGGTGATATCCACCCAACAGGCAGATATGGCTTTGATTTACTGTCACATCTGTAAGACAATGGCCTGGCTATGCCAATGTTCAGACAGCTGGAACAGTACAGAATGTAATTGCATGTAGGGATCCCTCAGAATCCCAGACTCAGCTGACTCAGAGAAAATTGCCCATTCTTGTGGTCCATTCCATTGAGTCTGGAACCCTCAAAAAACTCTAACATCACAGACTTCAAAAAGTTCAACTTCCATTAATAGTTACCCAGGAAAGATTAAACAATTAAAAACCTAGTCTAATTTCTAGGTAACTAATATGTTGACAGTCAACTTACCGTACACTCCCCAACCAAACCTCCCTTTACCCAATGCACCTCTAAGACCATTAACAACAACACCACACTGCTCCTCCATCCAGATCAGAAACCCCTACATATTATGATTGCAGCCCCTAAAGAGCAGCACTCATTCCACCACCACGAACTCCCAAGGACCTGACAACGTCCTCCTGCTGAATGCCAGCCTGGATACCTCACTCGTATCCCAGCTTGAATCCTGGGACCTGGCACCAAGCCCCTCCCAACATCCCACCACCAACATGAACCTCTGGGACACAATACCCCTCCTGCTGATGGCCCCTACATACCCCCAACTGCAGCTGACATTGACATACCGAGCCCTAGTGCTACCCCAAACTCTCCATTACCTACCTAGTAACCACCCACCTGTCAGGTTGTTTAATTGGCCATCAATGTATCCGACACCCTACCCACCTTGCACCCTGCTTATCTGGAAACTTGCGTGTTACTTACATAGCCCCCTAAATACTTAATATAATGCCCCACTAACCTCAAATGCGCCTTACATATTCACCTTTTCACAGCAGCTTTCAAAGTGTCTGCCTATGCTGCTGGAACATTGAAGTCTCACAATCGGCTCTTGTTTGTCTTCCCTTGACTATTCTGCACTAAAGGGGATCAGTGTTGATTTCTGCTATATTCCACATTTCCGAAGGAGCTAAGATCAGAATTCCTTGATGGAAATGCAGAGCTCAGTAATAATGGAATAAAATAAGAATGGAGTGGCACTCCAGTGGTGATTGCCAGCCATTTGAATATTAGAGCCATCATCTCAGAGGGCAGTCCTCCATTACACTTGTCAGCCTTAGAATTGAATTTGAAATCCAAACCTTCTGAATCAGAGGTGAGACTGTTAGTTTGGCATTGCTGGCAGTATCTTTTCTTAGCTGTGCTGCTAAGAATTGATTCAACAAGTTACTTTTTAACATAATCTAACAAAACTTTCTTTTTACCATTTTTTCTCATGACACATTATCATGCAAATCTTTAAAGGCATTCCAGTATGTCCTTTAACATGTAAACAGAACTGGAGTGAGAGGAAGAGGAAATTACTGAGGCACCAAAGGAGAAAGCGTACAATTAGGAGATACCCTACCATCAGCCATGAAGAACTACAATATTCCCTTTAGAAGCTATCAGAAAATATCTATTTAAGGAAACAGTGAATTACTAAGTAGGCATAAAAGGAACAACAGCCACAAAAATGTGCTTCCAAATAATTTCTGGCTTTGGTACTTTGGATGCCATTTTGGCACATAATTGTATTTCACTATGAATCTTCACAAAGGTGGTGAACCTGTCTGGTAGCTGGTAAATGCGGTTGGAAGCATAAATCTGGAAGTCCCAGCCCTGAATAATTTTTGTTCAAAATTACAATTTTGTGAGAATGTGGGAAACTGGGGGCTGATTCTAATTTTCACATCCATGGTTATTAGAGCCAACAGCACATGTTAAGGTACTGCCTCTCACTGATCTGTTTCTTTGCTAATGAGATATTTAAAACATGACTTGTGTACCTTAGACCTGGTAGACAAAATTCTAAAGTTGCTGAGATTCTTTGGCAAGGTAGGGCATCATTTGAGAGAGATCATCCCTCGTCACAGGACGTCTTTGGGGAAGTCATCGAATCCCCTAAAGTTGATGGTAAACCACTTTGAATGTGGAAGCAGGCCATTCAGCCCATTGTGTCAACACTGACCCTCTGAAGGGCATCCCCCACAGACACACTGCCCTACCTTAGCATTTCCATGGCTAATCCACTTAATCTGCACATTTTTAGAGTATGGGAGCAAACTGGAGCACCCAGCAGATATCAATGTAGACTTGGGGAGAATGTACAAACTCCACAAAGTTGCCCAAAGGTGGAATTGAACACGGGTCCCTTGTGCTGTGAGGTAGCAGTGCTAACCACTGAGCCACAATGCTGCCCGCTATGTATAATGAGACATTCATAATACTGCAACAATTTGTTCAATTAACATCCGAAGTGAGCATCATTGGCAAGGTCAACATCTGCTGTCCGGTCCTAATTGTCCCTGAACCACATGACCTGCCAGGCCATTTCAGAGGGTAATTAAGAGTCAAATACTTTATTGTGGAGTTGGGGTTAAACAAGTCAGATGCCTTTTGAAAGTGTTAAATGTAGGTATAAACATGCATTCAGAATGCATGAGCACATTGGAACTGTCAAATCACTAGAATTGTTAAGTGAGCTATCAACAATATTGTTGAACAGAATTGTCAAGTGGAGCCAGGAAAGGGAGCTGATGCAGGGGTCTGTTGAAAGGAACTGTCATCAGTTATCAAAGATACCTGTAAACACATTAAAAACTCCAGTAGTTTAATTATTTGGTAAGACTGTGTATAGAGTTTACAAAATGGTGCTTGCTATTGCACTGTCTACTTATGTAAGCCTAAGCGTCATTAAGGCAGGATTGCTGGTTCATGACTGATTTCACAGCCTTTCAACATCACAGTGGGGTGCCTGTCAATTTCATTGTCAGCTCCAAGCCTTCTTTTCTTTCATAAGAAGTGGGCTTCATTGACAAGGTCAATTTTTGTTGTCCAGTCCTAATTATCCTGAAATGAGTGTCCTGCCAGGCCATTTCAGAGGGCAGTTAAGAGTCAATCACAGTATTGTGGAGCTGGGGGGTCACATTTTGATGATCCAGTGTGGAGGTTTCCTTCTGTTGAGGACATTAATACAGAAGATACTTTTTAAAAAAATTGTTATAATAACCAATGATCTTGGTCATCACCGATTACTTTCTTTAATCTCCAAATTTTATCCATTGAATTTAATTTGTACTATCTGCTATGGTGGGATTTAAACCCATATCCCTATAACATTTTCTGATGAAGGGTCTAGGCCCGAAACGTCAGCCTCTCTGCTCCTATGATGCTGCTTGGCCTGCTGTGTTCATCCAGCCCTGCACCTTGTTGTCCCTATAACATTGGCCTGGGTTACTAATTTACTCGTCTAGTGATATTACCAGTACACCATCATTTCCTCCACGTGGTTTGCCATCATGAGACAATGAATTCCAATGATTATTTTTATACTTGATTAAAGAAATTTAAATATGTTGAACAGGATTTTATTGAGAGTAGATTTTAACGAAAATAGTGAGTTCATCATCATACACTGAAGAACTTTGGTCCTGAGATCAGGTCATGGTAGATTCTAGGCATATTGGTATGGTAAGTGAAAAATCTTCTGTTATTGCGAAGTCACTGGCTGGAATTCTAATCCAGCACACTCCATGTAGAACTGAAAATGGGAAGAACAGATGGCCATTTTAAAGTTTGGTTTTGTGGAACCAGGACTCTTCCCACATTCATGCACCTGACCTGAACAAAAATTGGGACCATTGATTTTATCCCATCTTATTGTTTCTGTTGTCAGGTTGGTTTCACATAATGACTCAGTGCTACTCTCTGTTGACATCCTGGAATCTGCCAGAGGGTGCAACAAGTTGGAATTTTGATTAACAGAAAATCACAAGTTATGTGATCTTGTAATGACTTTCCAAGAGTACGATCCTTTCATTGAATCACAGAAATGTGAAGCTGCTGCCAAAGTATGATTAGTAATGGATTTTGAAACAGTATAGTTCTTTTCTAATTTGGCTAAGATGGATGAATAGCCTTCTTGATCTCCACTAATCTTGTGAATTATTTTCTCAAAAATGTGTTTTTTTAAAATCCATGATAGAAGTCAACTTGGCTGGTTTTAAGCATTTATCTATTATTTTTGCTGCAACAATAGCCACATGCAGCAGTTCCATGGGCCTGGGCTAGAAATTGCACCAGGGCCCTTGATTTCCGCCCCTGGTCCTGAGTGAGACCAGCTCTCGAATGCTGTGTGCAGTATTAGTCCTCTTATTTAAAGAAGGAAATAAATAAGTAGTAATTGAAAGTGATTGAGAACATTTACTAGACTGCAATTTGTAAGGTGTGAGTTGTCTTATGTGAAGAGATTGGATAGTCTATGTTTGTATTCACTGGATTCAGAACAGCAAGAGGCAATTTGATTGAATACATATTATTCTTCAGTCATGATCTTATTAAATGGAGGAGCAGGATCAAGTGGCCTAATGACCTACACTGGCTCTGAATTTGCATGCACATATGATCGTTTTTGTGGAATTTACGTTAATTCTAAATACTCCAAAGCAATCTAGACTAAGAAGTAAGAAATAAGATCTTGGTAGTGTTTAATGTTCCCACCCATAAAACATATGGGAACTCACATAAAGTTTCATGAACTTCACAGAGTGAAATTTGTCTGTTTCAAATCTTGGTATACAACAGTTAACCAGAAGTGAGCATTTCCAGTTGACTAGTGAAAACATGAGGCCCACAATGTTCAATAATCTAGTAACCATCAAGATTGTGAAAAATTGCTACTGAGACAAACATTGGGAGATAGCTACGAGCAGTTCTTGCTTTCAGCGGCAGGAGTGGTGAGGATGCGAGCCAGGGTGCTGTCAGGAAGGTAAGACTTTTTCTGTATAAAGATGTACCTCGTGCAGCAGCGGCCTTCTTGCTTTCAGCGGTCGGGTGTGTGGAGAGAACGCGAGCCAGGAAGGAACTGATATATTAGGGTATTGCCTAAATCCGAAACACTGCACGTGTAGTGTCTCCCACACATCCTCCTCCTCGAACCAAAAAAAAAGACTGTGTGGAGGGTCGGTAAGGTCAGGATTTTTTTTATTCTTCTGGAAATCTAGAGTAGAGGGAATGGAAGCTAGGGCGGTTGCATGCTCCTCTTGCAGGATGTGGGAGGTAAGGGTCACTGCTGGTGTCCCTTCTGACTTCACCTGCAAGAAGTGCACCCAACTCCAACTCCTCACAGACCGCGTTAGGGAACTTGAGCTGGAGCTGGATGAACTCCGGATCATTCGGGAGGCTGAGGGGGTGATAGAGAGGAGTTATAAGGAGGTGGTCACACCCAAGGTACAGGAAAAAAGTACTGGGTGACTGTCAGGAGGGGTAAAAGGAATAGGCAGACAGTGCAGGGATCCCCTGTGGCCATTCCCCTCAATAACAAGTATACCGTTTTGGATACTGTTGGGGAGGACAACCTACCAGGGGAAGGCCATAGCGGACACATCTCTGGCACTGAGCCTGGCCCTGTGACACAGAAGGGAAGCGGGGAGAATAGGAGAGCAATTGTAGTGGGGGATTCAATAGTTAGAGGCACAGACAGGCGGTTCTGTAGATGCGAACAAGATGAGTGGATGGTATGTTGCCTCCCGGGTGCCAGGTTCCATGATGTCTCGGATTGTGTCTTCAAGATACTTAAGGGATAGGGTGAGCAGCCAGCAGTCATGGTACACATCGGTACCAATGATGTAGGTAGAAAAAGAACTGAGAATGTGAAAAACGAGTACAGGGAGTTAGGTTGGAAGCTGAAGTCCAGGACAAACAAGGTAGTTATCTCTGGGTTACTACCAGTGCCACGTGATAATGAGGTAAGAAATAGGGAGAGAGTGCAGGTAAACACGTGGCTACAGGGCTGGTGTAGGAGGGAGGGCTTCCATTATGTGGATAATTGGAGCACATTCTGGGGAAGGTGGGACCTGTACAGTAAGGATGGGTTGCACCCGAACCGGAAGGGCACAAATATCCTGGGAGGGAGGTTTGCTCGAGCTATACGGGATGGTTTAAACTAGATTGGCAGGGGGTGGGGAACCGGATTTGTAATTCAGAGGATGAGATATTCAGCCTTCCAACAGCCACAACAGGGAGTGAGGTGGTTTATAAAGAAATGCGGTTGATGGAGCGTAATTGCGGACATAGGGATGGTTTGAGGTGTGTATACTTCAATGCTAGAAGTATCAGAAATAAGGCAGATGAACTTAGAGCATGGGTCAGTACTTGGAACTACAATGTTGTGGCCATTACAGAAACTTGGGTAACTCAGGGTCAGGAATGGTTGTTGGAAGTTCCGGGATTTAGATGCTTTAAAAGAAATAGGGAGGGTGGTAAAAGAGGAGGGGGAGTGGCATTGCTAGTCAGGGCTATTATAGCAGCTACTGAAAGGCAGTTCAAGAATGATATGTCTACAGAGTCAGTTTGGGTTGAGGTCAAGAAAGGAGCAGGCACTTTGTTGGGGTTTTTTTACAGACCCTCTAATAGTTGCAGAGAAGAGGAGGAGCAGATTGGGAGGCCGATACTGGAAAGGTGCAGAGGTCACAGGGTTGTAGTCATGGGTGACTTCAACTTTCCAAATATTGATTGGAAAAATTTTAGTTGTAATAGTTTAGATGGAGCAATTTTGTCCAGTGCATTCAGGAAGGATTCCTGACACAGTACGTAGATAGACCAACACAAGGAAAGGCCACTTTGGATTTGGTGCTTGGCAATGAACTGGGCCAAGTGTTAGACCTGTTGGTAGGAGTGCATTTTGGTGGTAGCGATCTTAACTCTGTTACTTTTACAATAGTCATGGAAAAGGATAGGTACATACAGCAGGGTAAGGTTTTTAATTGGGTAATTACAATTCTGTTAGGCAAGAACTGGGTAACATAAAATGGGAACAGATGCTGTCAGGGAAGAGCACTATTGAAATGTGGTGATTGTTTAAGGAATGCGTACTATGTGTGCTCGATATGTTTGTCCCTAGCAGGCAGGGAAGATGCAGTCAAGTGAGGGAGCCTTGGTTCTCAAGAGAGGTCGAACGACTGGTTAAGAGGAAGAAGGATGCTTATATAAGGTTTAGGAAACAAGGAACGGAAAAGGCTCCAGAGGGATACAAGTTAGCCAGAAAGGAGCTGAAGAAATGGCTTAGGAGAGCGATAAGGGGGCATGAGAAAACCTTGGCAGATAGGATCAAAGAAAACTCCAGAGCTTTTTACATGTACGTGAGGAATAAGAGAATGATCAAAGAAAGGGTAGGGTCAATCAAGGATTGTAAAGGGAATTTGTGCACGGAGCCTAAAGAGATAGGAGAGGTCCTTAATGAATACTTTTTTTTGGTATTCACAACTGAGAGGGACCTAGTTGTAGAGGAGGACAGTGTGAAACAGGCTGGTAGGCTAGAGGAGGTCGATGTTAGTAAGGAAGATGTACTAGGAATTTTGAGGAAATTGAAGACAGATATGTCTCCCAGACCTGATGGGATTCATCCAAAGATTCTATGGGAAGCAAGGGAAGAGATCGCAGGGCCTTTGCTGATGATCTTTTCGTCCTCACTGTCCACTCGTATAGTGCCGGAAGATTAGAGAGAGGCAAATGTCATTCCCTTGTTCAAAAAAGGGAATAGAGATAACTCTGGAAATTATAGGCCAGTTAGTCTTACGTCAGTCGTGGGCAAATTATTGGAAGGGACTCTGAGAGATAGGATTTATGATCACTTGGATAGGCACAGTTTGATTTGTGATAGTCAGCATGGATTTGTGAGGGGTAGATCATGCCTCACAAACCTTATTGAATTCCTTGAAGAGGTGACCAAACATGTGGATGAAGGTAGAGCAGTGGATGTGGTATACATGGATTTAAGTAAGGCGTTTGATTAGGTTCCCCATGGTAGGCTCATGCAGAAAGTAAGGAGGCATGGGATAGGGGAAAATGTGGCAGATTGGATTCAGAATTGGCTGACCCTTAGAAAATAAAGGGTGGTAGTGGACAGAAAATATTCAACATGGTGCTCAGTTATGAGTGGGTACCACAAGGATCCGTTCTGGGTCCTCTTCTGTTTGTGATTTTCGTCAATGATTTGGATGAAGGAGTGGAAGGGTGGATTAGCAAGTTCGCAGATGATAGGAAGGTGGGTGGAGTTGTGGATAGTGCATAGGGCTGTTCTAGGTTACAAAGGGGCATTGATAGGATGCAGATCTGGGCTGAGAAGTGGCAGATGGAGTTTAACCCTGAAAAATGTGAGGTGATTCATTTTGGAAGGACAAATTTGAAAGCAAAATACAGGGTTAACCTGGCAGTGGGGAGGAGCAGAGGGATCTTGGGGTTCATGTTCACAGTTCCCTGAAAGCTGCCACCCAGGTGGATAGAGTTGTTAAGAAGGCGTATGGTGTGTTAGCTTTCATTAATAGAGGGATTGATTTCAAGAGCTGTGAAGTTACGCTCCAACTATGCAAAAGCCTGGTTCGGCCACATCTGGAGTATTGTGTCCAGTTCTGGTCACCTCATTACAGGAAAGATGTGGAAGCATTGGAAAAGGTGCAGAGGAGATTTACCAGGATGTTGCCTGGAATGGAGGGAAGGTCTTATGAGGAAAGGTTGAGAGAGCTAGGGCTTTTCTCTTTAGAATGGCAAAGGATGAGAGGTGACTTGATAGAGGTGTACAAAATGATCAGAGGTATAGATAGAGTAGACAGCCAGACACTTTTTCCTAGGGTGGAGGTAGCTATTATGAGGGGGCATAGTTTTAAAGTGAGTGGAGGTACATATATGGGAGACGTCAGGGGTAGGTTCTTTACTCAGAGAGTGGTAGGGGCGTGGAATGCATTGCCGGAGAGGGTAGTGGAGTCGGCCTCATTAGGGGCATTTAAGCGGTTATTAGACAGGCATATGGATGATAGTATAAGGTAGGCGTGGAGGTTAGATAGACCTTAGGTTTAGGGTAAAAGTTTCGCACAACATTGTGGGCCGATGGGGTGGTACTGTGCTATAGTGTTCTGTGTTCTATGTTCAGTCTATTACAGGCTAAGGCAATGACTTCAGGAGAGGAAGTAATATAAAAGTGTTGTAGGGACACTCCTTTCAGAAAAAAATGACATCATTCCAGACTCAACAATGTTTGATCACATTTTTTTGTGGTGATCCAAAATATTCATTAAGTCATTGCTTGATGTCTAGTAGTGATCTATTTAAATTACTGCCCATGCAATTAAATCACATAGTGCTCTAAGCTCATCAATTGCAAACATTGATTTCCTTTCAAAATACTCAACAGTATTCAACTGAGTTGGATTCAACTTAATTGCTCCTCAGTCCCTTTCTCTACACCCTTGCCTCATCCTACTCTCCTCTGTCCGGGATTCTTCAGTACTATGTGCCCCCCTCTATTCCCAGCACTCCCTGTTTCTCTCTTCCACTCACCGTTGTTCAATTGAAATCATTGTAAATCAAATGAAAAATAAGCAAGTTGAAATAAAATCTTGATTGGTTTAGAAACAATCAAATGAAGGAAAAACACAGGGATAAGAATGTTTCAAAAAGCTAAGATTGTTTAGCAAGAAAGGAAAGAACTCAGACAACTCTGAAATATTTTTCTAAGTCCCTGGTTGCAACTATGATGGTTTAACATAGACAAATCACTAAAATGATCATTATAGCAATATAAGTATTAGTTATAATGGTTTTTGTAATTACTACAATTTGTCATTATAATGTAATATACTGTTGTTATATATCTTGTTATAGTTCTCATACCTCCACTTCCCCACACCACTCTTCCTGCCTGTTCCCTTTCCTCCAACTTTCTTTCTCTTCCATGTTATTCCTTCCCCAACGGAGCCCATTCCACACTTCTCTCAAACAATGTCATTCCATACAGTGTCCTCCAGTGCCCTGCCTTCCCTCTATTCCCAGCACCACACACTACTCTCTCCCCACGCCATTGCTGCCCCTACCATCCTCTTCTTTTCCTGACTCCAATTCCCTCTCCCTGTCTCTCTCTGTACCTCGATTCGCCTCTCCACCCTCCCTTTTCTCCTGACTATACATCCTCCCCTTTCTTTACACCCTGAGGAAAAAGGGTACAGTTGTTAACCCTGAAACTGGCAGAGGGAATGTTTGCATTCCTGAACCTGAGACAGTGGGTGTATCCCTTAGACCTGTGGGCTGTTGCGTGGGGGTTTAAGCACTCAGGTGTAATCCAGTACATTCCTGGCAGGCCTTATGGGGTCTAGCATGAGTTTTGGGTGGTCTGATGGTCTAGACTCCTGGCACTTCGGGAAAGGGATTTGGCGGAGATTTAGAAGGTTGAGGAGAGCTGTAAGATTGTGGTTCTGAGACTTTCATTGGGTGGTAGAACTTTGACTTAACAATTTCTTTTTTATTAACAATGTATTCTTACCACTTTCTTGCCATGCCCCTCTATGTGTAAACTTTGCTTGGAAGTTGAATTTTCTTGGGCAGTAGCACAGCTTAGATATTGGGCAGGACCACACTCTGGGTTATGGTGACTCCTGGCAGCAGCTTATTGAGCCCCTTGTCATTATGACTGGCAAGCTGGAGGTGGTGGGAGTTAAGTGGGCCTCTATCCTCATCCTGGATTATCTTGGTCCCTGAGCTCCAAGAACTCAGTGTTCAGATACCTGGGAACAGAAGCCAAGTAGATGAGGGCTGTTGGGAATGGAGTTCCAGTTTATCATCCCAGTCACAGTGAATGAATATTGATGTGAATGGATGGTGAGTGGCTGGTGTTGGTATTCCCATGGATCTTCTGCCTTTGTCCTACTCGACTGGTGGGGGTCAAGGGTTGGGAAGATACTGTTGAAGGAGTTTTGATGAGTTGGTGAGTTGCTGGTTTTAATTTTTTCATCATATACCGTTAAATTTAATACCTCTGCTCTCTTATCTCTCCAACGTTGGCACATTTATTTTGTTGACTATTTACGTATGACCTATTGCTCTAGCAAAGCATCCTTGTTTTTTTTTCTGTTCGGAGTTGGTCACCTTGGAAGAGTGGGAATGTGGAGGTCATTCTGGTGGTATGAGCACAGTGATAAACCTAATGGAGTGGGCATGGGGCACTGGAGACTGATCATAAAGAAGGGTAACTTTTTCAGTGGAAACGGAAGGGATGAAGGAACCTGCTGCCAATGAAAATTGAAAATGCTCAGTAAGATTTGTTTACTTTTGTTATTATCATAAACCGTAGGAAACTGTGTTTGATGGCTGTATGCCTGATGCACAGATATGACAAGCTGTGATCACTTTTGATCACTCATAATCATTTAACATGTTGTGATCACTTTCAATTATATTACTGCTTAAAATGATTGCTTACAATCAGGATTCATTCCGGGTTACACTATTTGATGCCCATTGATGCCTCCTGTAGTTCCGAGGTTTCCAGAACATGACTAAGTGCTCAGTGTTTTTTTTCTGGTAGGGGCACAAGAACAGGAATAGTCCATTTACCCTCTTGAATCTGTTCTCTCAATTGGTGAGATTACAGTTATTTAGCAACCTATCTCCATATACATCCAAAAGTCTCATATCCTTTAATAATTTGGGAAAATAACAAGAATTTATCACTTTTGTAACTTACTGTTTGTTTAGTAAAACTTACCATGTACAGAACAGAGTTTCAAACATTTACCACCCTTTGCATGAAGGAGTGTTTTCAAATTTTACTCCTGACATGGATAGGTCTAATATTTTAACGGTGGCCTTGCCCTTGGATCCCAGGTACCATTCTAGTAAATCGATGCTGTACTCCATCCAAGCTAAAAATATCCTTTCTAAGTTATGAGACCCAGAATTGGTACTGGTCCTCTCGGGACTGAACCCTATACCAGCCCCCTGGTGTATTTGAATGTTTGAGGCTCGTAAAGTGAAACAGGTAGCTTGCCTCCACCTTCATACCCACCCAGGGACTGACTCCCAATTTATGATGGACAGGTAAAGCATTAGGCAGCCCACCAGCCAGGAGTAATCTGTTTGGCCAGCAACACTCGAAGGCAGGAAAGCCTCCCAGGTGGGAGTGGAAGTCCCACACTGAATCCATTAATGTTGCCCTAAGCATAATATCTCTGCGGGGCAGCTACTTTCTGCAAGATGAGGGACTGATAAACAAAATGAGATCAGCTGGCAGGGTAATCTGGCATCCTGTAAAAGATTTTACGTTTTTAAAAAAAAGCTGAGATGTAACTCCTATCACGTGCACTCTCCTGATTTCATAATAAAGGCCAGCATTCCATTTGCCTTTTTGATTAGTTTCTGTAACTCTTCATGACATTTTAATAATCAAAGTACCTGGATCAAGAGGGTTTAAATCTCTACTGTTTATAACTTTTTATTATTTAGAAAGTGCGCTGTTCCAGATCTTTTTTCAGGTCCACTGAATGACTTCAAATTCACCTATGTCGAAAACCAACAGTTCCAATAGTTTTTCTATTCATATAATTTATCAATAACTCTCTAAATTTAAGTTTTTTTTTTAGTCAACCTGTTCTGATATGCTATGACAAACCTCTGGGATAGGTGGTATTTGAACTTGGACCTTCTGACCCAAAGGTAGGGACATTACCCCACACCACAAAGCTCACACTGCTTATACTATTTTTTTACTTTGTTTACACTTTTTCTTTCTTACCCAGAAGTGTTCTTATACATAACTGAGAGGTAGTAAGAATTGCCAATGCTGGAGTCAGACATAACACAGTGTAGAGCTGGAGGAACACAGCAGGGCAGGCAGCATCAGAGGAATAGGAAAGTTGACGTTTCGGGTCGGGACCTTTCTTCAGAAAGTACATAACTGTATATTTTTCCCCCTTCACCAATTCACCTGGGTGTTTTTTTTTTCATCTATTAACCACTGCCAATAAATCACTGTTCTTTAAATGATTAATTTAAGCCTGCTAAAGGCATTGCAGACCACAAAAGGTGAGGTAGATGTAGGGAGAAGAGGAGAGAACTATATCAAAATGCAGGGGAACACACTGCCTATTATGCCAAATATCTTTTAATGAGCAGAATTTACTTCATATTATGAAGTAATTGAGGATATACTGGCCAATACATTTCATCCCTACCCTTCGGCCATATACAACAGATGCTTCTCTGAGCACTAGGATTCTTCACCTCAAGTCCAATGTACAAAGGGATGAAAAGATCAGAAAATGCACTTGTGTATTTAATGATAGCATTTGTAAGTAGTGTTCACTGTTGTTTTCTTTTAATGTTCAGTTAAAAAGACTCAGAACATGCAATTATCGTAAATAAGAAAGAAGAAATTGTCTAAATGGTCCATTGCTTTAAGGGACTGAACTTATGACTAATTATTGTTCATTATGAGAGCATGGTGTACTTAAGTGTTATTTACATCATCATGGATTCAAGAACTCATTCATAATGACTACATTTAATGCATGTTTATTGCATTCACTGCATATTGTACTTGTCAACAACAAAAATGATTACACTTAACAAACTTTTCGCCCAATATCTATTCTGAGCTAATACAAAAACAAACTTTCAACCTCCATGGAATGTTGTAATAAAACAGATTATGCTGGAAATGTTCAGCATGTCAAGCTTTATCTTGGAAAGTGGAACAATGAAGAGTCATTGATGTGAAACCTTGGTTCAAATTTTCTGGTCATCAGCAATTGCTCGCAATTAAAACTGTGGTCTTGCCACTTCCTGTTGGAGGTTTGTGGTCAACCGTCAGCCAATAACAGAGACAGTACTGGAGTTTGAGCGGGTCTTTGTTGCCGAGCTGTAAAAACACTGAGGCCAGCCCCTTTGAATGTCATCAGAAAGGTCTACTCCTTTGAGGTTGCACAGTATTTTCTATTTAAGTTGAACAGTGAACAATCTGGATCTTCATTTCAGGTACTAATTTATCAACTGCTCACAGCTGAGCATCATTTGCAAAATACTAGACAGTTACAGGTGACCTTATTTTAAAGCCTCCAGAAAGCGGAAATTATGTTTTTTTTACTTTTGGTGTAAAAATGACAGATGGATTAAGAACAGTATGAGATTAATTTTAATCTTATTGCTCATGATTCTTAATTCTGAAATGCAAAATCTTCTTTCTGTTACTCAGAGGAAACCTCATTTTCCAAATGAAAGTTACAGAAACTCAAAGTTGGGTTGCAAAACCTCCAAAAAATGATTTGCCAAAACTAACTCTTTACTCCCATGTGATGTTATATGCTTGACAGGAGGTAAGTAAATTGTGATGTTTGTGCCTGGACAATACCTTTAATAACACTCATCTCAGTGATGTCCTTGCTGGAGCTAATTCTAGTGTCATTCAATTTGTCAGCTGATGCCGACTGAGATGAGCCAGAGATTCCCTCATTTTTTGAAATATTTGGAACCTTGATTAATGTAGCTGCATTTATTCTACCATGTTACCACTACCTAGCTGCCTCAGATTCTGGCAGTGACTTAGTAGGATCTAGTAGCCTATGTGTCATAAAAGACATGGTTTGGGATTCCTTCCAAGACACTTGAGTATGTAAATTGGTTTGAACATTGACAGTACAGCTAAACACAAGAGTGAGGTGAATATGACTACCTTTAATATTAAGACAGGATTTGATGAGAAAAACTGGAGTCAATGGAAATCAGAGCTTATGCTCTCTATTTGTTAGCATAATACCTTGCACGAAGGAAGATATTTGTGATTTGTGGAGGCCAATTATTTCATCTCCAAGGCCATAAAACATAGGAACAGAGGGGTGTCAATCAGCACATTGAGTCTGCTCCACCATTCAATGAGATTATGGCTGAATTGATAATCCTTAACTCCACTTTCCAATCTTTTCGCTACAGCCCTTGAGTTCTTTACTGATTAGACATCTGTCCATCTTAGTCTTGAATATACTTAATGTCCCAGCCTCCACAGCTTTCTGTGTTGAAGAACTCCACAGATTACCAGCTCTTATAGAAGATATTCCTCTTCATCTCTGTCTTAACTACATGGCTTTTATTTTGAGATAATGCTTCTGGTCTAGACTCTACCACCAGGGGAAACAACATAATCTACCCTATCACGTCCTCAAATAATGTTGTATATTTCAATGAGCTTGCCTCTCATTCTTCTATATTTCAGTGAGTACAGGCATAATCTCCATAAAGTCTCCTCATAAGACAGTCTCTCCATACCTGTAATCAGCCTAGTGAACCTTCCTTGGGCTGTCTTTAATGCCAGTATATGTTTCCTTAGATAAGGGACCGATAACTGTTCACAGTATTCCAGCTGTTGTCTGACTAGCGCTTTGTTGAATTTTAGCAAGGCCTCCCTATTTTTACATCTCATCCTCTTCGAAAAAAGGCCAACATCCGTTTAGAATTAAAATTAGATTTTATTGTCACATGCACTCGAGCATAGGAATACAAGAGTACAGTGAAAATTGTACAAAGTCACCATTCATCAGTGCCAGAGATAATAGGAACTGCAGATGCTGGAGAATCCGAGGCAACAAGGTGCAGAGCTGGATGAACACAGCAGGCCAAGCAGCATCATAGGAGCAGAGATGCCGCTTGGCCTGCTGTGTTCATCCAGCTCTGCACATTCATCAGTGCCATCTTGGCTATAAAACTAGAGTAAAAACAACGTGAGAAACAAAAGAAACAGATCCAAAAAGATAGAAAAACATCCAATCTTAAAGAAAGAAAAATATCCAGATGTTCTTAAAGACCCATCTCAAAAAACCTGAGGGCAATCTGGCAGTCTCCATACTAGAAAAAGTTAATATAAATTGCTTCCTAAAATTTCTCAGATCAGCTCTTCAAGCTCAGTCCAAAGCATTGTATGTTTGTGTTTTTGAAGTATTTAATAATATATCATTCATCTCAATTTGCCATTTAAGATAGTAAATTCAATTTATTTATTACAATGTAGAAGAAGGACAAACTTACAAGTTAATTTGTAAGCTAACACCAGACAAATACCACAAAGCCTACCAAATTGTAATAAAAACCCAGGAGGCTTTCTGACATCCTTCAAAAAAAGTATCGGACATGGGTACCCAATCAGGTCTACACAAAACTCTACTGCAAATGGGTTGACCTTAACATTGTAAGGGATACCAGGGATGGACAATAAATATAGCAACGCCAGATCTGTATACATGTCAAAAATTAAAACTTCATAAAAGTACTTCATTACATCCTGAAGCATCTCAAAGCACTCCAAAACCAATGGATTACTCTTGAAATACAGTTCTTAATAACACACACACACCGTCCCAGCTGTTGGTTACTGTTGGCCAAATACATTCCACAAATGCTGAGTGAAGGTACATACAAACCACCAACAGACAACAGGCATAGGTAGGCAGGTTGAAATCTACTTACTTACTCATACCCAAAAAGACAGTCAAGTTTCATATGGGATACAAAGGTCTTATATTTCCTTGACAAGGTTAAGATTTTAAGACATTAATATAACTCAATCTCTTCCCCTTTAGAGGTCTTGGCTTATTTGTAACTGCTTGACATTTCATAAGTTGTCAAACATATCTCAAGATTCAGTAGGAAATTGTCATCAATTGAGCTGTCATAACATTGCACTGAAAATTGTTTCACCAGTTTAAATGTTTTATTGACTGCAGAAATGCCCCTTCTGAATAACTTAATTGCAAAAGCAAAACACTGTGGAAGTTGCAGATCTGAAGAAAAGCTTCAGATGCAAAACATTGATTTTGCCTTTCCTATTACCTGTTGAACTTGAATACTCACCTTTTGTGATCCCTCTGTTCTGTAGCTTTCTACAGTCTTTCTTTATTTAAATAATATTTATCTCTTCTATTCTTGCTGCCAGTTTGGAACTATATCACGCTTTGTTCACTGTTAGTGGGTCAAAGTCTAGAATTGCTTTCTGACCAGCAATGTGTGTGTACCTACTCCAACTGAAGTGCAGTAGTTCAACAGGTGGCTCACCATTATGTTAAGAAAGGCTCTTCAAGATTGGAAAGAAATACAGGCCTTACTGGCAGTGTCCACAGCCCATGAAAATAAAACAAATTCAGGTCAGAATTTATAAAGAGTGCAATATGGAGATATAAAGCAAAGATTGTTTGAATTTTCAGATTGCATGCTTCCAGCATGTAGTAGCCTGGTTTGGGTAGCTTTCTGCCATCTATCCTTCTTTCTCTAGTCTGAGATCTAGAGCCTGTCTAGTGATATAGGATGGACCACAAGTTACCTAAACAGAAGAGCTAATTGTCTTCTGTAACAATGTAGTTTGTTGCACATTAACAGTATGCAGTTTATATTACCTTGCTTGGGTTAATTACTGAGGACTTTCAGGAGCTCCATAGACCCCATTTTCGGTACTTGTGCAAAACTCCACTATTTCCACCCAAAGATTGTGTGACATTGTCAGATTGGGTGAAGCTTATTGTAGAATGAACATTAATGTCTTCAGAGTTTTTGTGTAATAGCCTTCTCAAGGACAATTAAAGAGTAGCGACAAATGGTGGCCTTGACAACATCTGCATTCCATGAAAGAATGATACAACAATATGAAAGTTATTACGGCATGATTGAAAGAAAAGCAGGGTGGTTTTCTACATTTCTATATTTCACCCTCTGAACAAAAGGAAATAATTTAGTTGGTTATCTCATTGTTTATGGGACTTATTCTGTTCACAGGCTGGTTGCCAAGCTTTCCCGCATTCCAATGGTGATTACAATTCAAAAAGCATCTTGTACGTTGTGAAGTGCTTTGAGGTATTGGGCACTATGAAACACACAACATGTAGAATTCTCTAAGGAAGTAATGAGCAAGCTAGACAAAGGAGAGACAAGTGGATGTGACGTATTTGGATTTGCAGGAGGCCTTAGACAAGGTGCTGCACAGGATGCTGCTAAATAAATAAGAGTCCATAGTGTTTGGGCTAAGGTAGTGCCATGGATAGAGGATTAGCTGACTGGCAGAAGGCAGAGAATATGGATAAAGTGGTCTTTTCTAGGATGGCAGATGGTGACTATCGGAGGTTCACAGGGGTCCATGTTGGGACCGCACCTATTCATGTTATATATTAACGATCTGGATGAAGGAGCTGAGGATATTGCTAAGTTTGCAGATGAGAAAAAGATAGATGGAGTGACAGGTATGTTGAGGAAGCAGGAAGGCTGCAGAAGGACCTTGGACAGACGAAGACAGGGGTCAAAGAAGTGGCAGATAGAATACAATTGTGGGAATGTGTGAGGATATGCTGTTTGCTCAAAGAATAAAGACATCAACTATTTTCTAAACAGGGAAAGGCTTCGGAAATCTGAAGCACAAAGGGACTTGGGAGTCCCAGTTAAGGCTAACATGAAGGTTCAGATGGCAGTTAGGAAGGAAAATGCAATGTTAATATTCATTTCAAGAGGGGTACAATAGAAGAGTATACAATATAGATTTACTGTTGAGGCTGTATAAGGCTATGGTCAGACCATATTTAGAATATTGTGAGCAGTTTTGGGCTCCATTTACAAGAAAAGATTTGCTGGCTTTGGAGGGGGTGCAGAGGAAGTTTACAAAAATAATCGTGGTGATGAAGGGCATGTCATATGAGGAGCAGTCGAAGATTCTAGCTCTGTTCTCAATGGAGTTTAGAAGGATGAGGGGGGATCTGATTAAAACTTACAGAATACTGAGAGGCCTGGATAGAGTGAATGTGGAGAAGATGTTTCTGCCAGTAGGACAGACCAGGATCCAAGGGCACAGCCTCAGAGTGAAGGCACGGCCCTTTAGAACTGAGATGAGGAGGAATTTCTTCAGCCAGAAGGTGGTGAATTCATGAACTCATTGCCACAACAGGCTGTAGAGTCCAAATCATTGAATAGGTTAAAGACAGAGATAAATAGGATTTTGATTGGTGAGGAGATCAAGGGTTACAGGGAGACGACAGGAGAATAGGGTTGAGAGATCAGCCATGATTGGATGGTAGAGCAGACTGGATGGACCGAATGGCCTATTTCTGTCCCTGTATGTTATTGTCTTCTGCATGATTTTTAATGAATGTTTCCTGTGACTTTAAGTTATAACAGGCCTTTAATTGGTGCTACTAAACTGGAATCATCTTCCAACGCACGTGGCATGCGGACATTCATCCATCCAATACACAAAATTAATTAAGGCAGCATAGTGCCTCAGTGGTTAGCACTGAATCCTCACAGCGCCAGGGACCCGGGTTCAATTTTAGCCTCAGGCGACTGCCTGTGCGGAGTTTGCACATTCTCCATGTGTCTGTGTTGGTTTCCGCCCAGTGCTCTGGTTTCCTCCTGCGGTCCAAAGATGTGCAAGTTAGGTGTATTAGCCACGGGAAATGCAGGGATGAGGGGAGGCCGGGTGGGATGCTCTTCAGAGGATTAGTGTGGACTTGTTGGGCCAAATGGTCTGTTTCCATACTGTAGGGATTCTATTCTATAATCATTCCATATCCCACACCCTTCTCCCTTCCCAGAAAAGATTCTTTGATGTGGGTGAGTTTACATGGGAAGGCAGAAGTCTAAATCACACAATTTTTCTGAAAGGCGTGGGTAAATCTAAGGCTTTGTGTTTGAAATACTGTTCTACGACATCATTTAAGATGGCCGTGGTGATCTTAGTATCTCTATTGAATTGTAAGCAGTATTATTTCAAGCTTTTTTTAATGGCAGCACAGTTGGTGCTAAGAAAAATAATCAGAACATTTCATATTGCTTGCGTTATGTTAAGTCTTATACATTTCATTGGTAGCTTCAAAAGCTTCCAAGTGGGTCTGTTAGAAACAAATTGGGTGTTTCAAAAATCACAGACTTTCTCGACATGAAAAGGCAAAGTTAACAGCAATGATTTTGCAAGATTTAACACCTGTTAATCACAAAGATTATTTTTCAAAAAAATCAACAAATGCAGTGTAGACATTTTCTGTACTTAATTGTTCACCTTTCTCATGATTATAGTTGTTAGATCATTAGAAGTAACCTTATTAGAGGGAAGATGCACATTCAGAATTGAAGAACATATCATTAGGAGTACTCCTTTGATCACATTGCTCAATTACAGTGTCTAAAGGAAGCTGCAAATGCAACCACCCAAGTGCTCTGAAAGCCTAATATGGTATTAACATTATTACAAAGGGAACCACTGTTATAGATAGCTGTCTTTTTTCACACAGCCTTGCAGTGACTTTTTATTAGAGCAGGGAATTTATTTTGCTTGTAAATTTCTTTTGCCTCCTCTCTTGAAGATATCAACTTTCATATTCCTCCACCTCACTTTATTTAGGTGGTGGCAGAGTACTTGCATTCTGTGTGCACTCTATCCATCCAAACCTCAGTGTACTCAAATTTGGTCTATTGAGCAATAAAAATAACTTAGTCACACCCCTGCAAATGTTTGTCCCCCGCCAGGGCGTTGTGAGCCAGCAACTTGTTCTCACTTCACAGACCTGATAAGAGACTATTGGAATTATGTCCTTCAGGCCAGAGGATCCAGTTCAAATGGGAAGGTTAACACTTGTCTTTTTATCCTTCCTGGCCTTACAGACCATCCGATCTATGGAAAAGGAATTAAGAACATAAGAACATAAGAACTAGGAGCAGGAGTAGGCCGTCTGGCCCTTCGAGCCTGCGCCGCCATTCAATAAGATCATGGCTGATCCTTTCGTGGACTCAGATCCACTTACCCGCGTTCTCACCATATCCCTTAATTCCTTTATTGTTCAAAAAAATATCTACCATTTTTTAAAAAACATTTACTGAAGTAGCGTCAACTACTTCACTGGGCAAGGAATTCCATAGATTAACAACCCTCTGGGTAAAGAAATTTCTTCTCAGTTCAGTCCTAAATCTGTTCCCTCTAATCTTGAGGCTATGCCCTCTTGTCCTAGCTTCACCTGCCAGTGGAAACATCCTCTCTACTTCTATCTTATCTATTCCCTTCATAATTTTATATGTTTCTATAAGATCCCCCCTCAATCTTCTGAATTCCAATGAATATAATCCCGATCTACTCAGTCTCTCCTCATAAACCAACCCCCTCAACTCCGGAATCAACCTAGTGGACCTCCTTTGCACCCCCTCCAGTGCCAGTACATCCTTTCTCAAGTAAGGAGACCAAAACTGCACACAGTACTCCAGGTGTGGCCTCACCAGCACCTTGTACAGCTGCAACATAACCTCTCTGCTTTTAATTTCAATCCCTTTAGCAATGAAGGACAAAATTCCATTTGCCTTCCTAATTACTTGTTGTACCTGCAGACCTACTTTCTGTAATTCATGCACAAAGACACCCAGGTCCCTCTGCATAGCAGCATGCTGCAACTTTTTACCATTCAAGTAATAATCCTTTTTAGTATTACTCCTACCAAAATGTATGACTTCACATTTATTTACATTGTATTCCATCTGCCAGACCTTTGCCCACTCACTCAATTAAATTGTAAAATGTACAGTTTTCACTTGCGAAAAGAGGTGCAGGAAATTGGAAGATGGGATTTCTCCAGGTGTAGTTTTAATCAAAGTCCTGTATAACTGAAGCATAACCTTCCTACTTCTATCCATAAAATCCCTACAGTGTGGAAATAGGCCAATTGGCCCAACAAGTCCACGCCGACGCTCCGAAGAGCATCGCATCCAGACCCATCCCATCCCTGCAACTCCCATGGCTAATCCACCTCGCCTACACAGTCCTGGGCAACTTAGCATGGTCAATCCATCTGACCTGCACACCTTTGGACTGTGGGAGGAAACCGGAGCACCCGAAGGAAACCCACGCAGAGATGGTGAGAATGTGTAAACTGCACACAAATTGCGGCCCAAAGCTGGAATTGAATCCGGGTCCCTGGTGGTGTGAAACAACAGTGTGAACCACTGAGCCACCATTCCACCCAACCATTCAAATTCGTTTATAATAGACAATAACATTCTGTTACATTTTTTTATTACGTACTATACCTGCAAACTAACCATTTGCAAATTCATCTGCCGAGACATCCAGATCCTTTTGCATTTCAGAACTCTGAAAACTTTCAATCTCTTCCTGTCAACCTGAATAGTTTCATAATTTTTAATCACTTGACCTATCTAAACCCTTGTAAGACTCCATTGTGCTTTTCACAACTCATTTTTCATTGTGTCATCAGCAAATTTAACAATCATACTGTTCTGACGAAGGGTCACTGGACTTCACACTTTAACTCTGTTTTCTCTGCACCAATGCTGCCAGACCTGCTGAGTTTCTCCAGCAATTTCTGTTTTGTTTGTTAGCAATTGTACTGTTCATCTCTTCATCCAAGTCATTTATGTAAATTGCTAAATGTTGAGGCCCGAACACTGATGAATATGGCAATGTTGCACTTATGCCTACTTTTTGTTTCCTGTTTGCCAGGCAACCTTCTATCCATGTCATTTTGTTATCCACTACTCCAAGAAGTTTTATTTTCTGCAATAACCATTGATATGACATTTTCAAATGTCTTCTGAAATTCTAAGTTTGATTTCTGCACCAGTTTCTTGATCCACTGCATGTGTTTCTTCAAAAACTTCAATAAGTTAATCAAATGTGATCTTTTTTACGAAACCATGTTAAATCTGCTTGATTATGCCAACTTTTGTTTTGTTTGTTCCCTGCTATAGCATCTTTTGTCTCATTTCTCCCTATGATAGATGTTAAAGCTAACTGGTCTATAATTTCATACTTTCAATCTCCCTCCATTTTTCAATAAAGGAGTTATCATCAGTAGTTTCTACTCTAACCTATATCTAGGAGATTTTGAGAAGTTACAGTTAATGCATCAACTATCTCACCAGCTACTTATTTGTGACCCCAGAATGAGGTCCAACATGACCAGGTACTTGTCAACATGCACCTCCAACAATTTGTTCAGTACCACAAAACTTTTATGTTGCAATTTCGATTTCCTCGGTCTTTTCAATTTTGCGAGTTATGGCTATTTCTAATATCTTACTAGTATCTTGGACTTATACTCGCTATTCCTTTCTGTCATTTACTGATCATCATTTCCAATATTGCTGCTATCTCTTGCCATATTTCCATTCTTTGATTTACTCTTCATTCCCAAATTTGATCTCTTGCTCTCACTCTTTAGTTTGTAACCTAAGTTATGCGACTTGTTCGAACAAATGTCTGAAGACATTTCATGTATACTCCAACACTACAACCTCCACTGATATTGTTGCCAATGCTTCTTGAACCAGAATCCAATTCTACTGCACCAGAACTTGAGCACATGTTTCTTTCTCTTAATCTTAGTAGCCCAATGCCAATTTGCACATGGATGAGGTAAGAGGCTTGATCAATGCCTCAGTCATTGATACCTTAATTGATGGTGGTAACATGAAATTTTTTTTCAAAATGTCTTCTGTTCGGAGGTATCGAAACTGTCAGGTTGATATTAATCAACTGTAGTAAGACATAGCAGAATAGCAGTTGGAATTCTGTACAGTGAAGTGATGTTATCTAGTCTTGCAGATGTTTGAAATGTTTACATTTAGAGACGATCGAAGGAAAACTGGAAAATCTTGAACTATTTGGATATTCTCTGGATGGAAAGGATTTTTCACATGGAATTTCATGGAACTGGAGCCAATATATTAACGAGTGCTACTGTTTTACCCGTTAATTATTGGAAATCAAATGCCATTGAGGAAAAAAAAAAGCCAAGTAAAGCTTTCAAGGAGATAGCAAAGAAGTTTAAGGAGGTTTATTGCTTTGATTACTGGAAAATCTGTCTTTAAGGGGCTTGTTGTGACCTGGCAGTGCTTTCTCAACTTGAACTCTGTTTTAACAAAACGAGCCTCCATAAAGAACAAACCTCTGAAACTGCAAATCTCTTCTCTAAAATCCTTTCCTCAGTGGAAGCTCCTGGGTATCTGGTAGAGTTTCCAAGCACCAGTGTTTCTGACTAGCTGGTGAAGCTGATGAGCTGAGACATGACTGTGTTCTGAAGAGTCGATTCCAAATTGATTGGAATCAGAACTAGGCATCCACCATCGATCAGCAAATTGTTTTCATTGACAAGAAATCCATTAGCCATAAGAAGCCATTATATTCTATCCTTTGTGTCAGGACCCTTGACCTACTGAGATTTAAAAAAAACACTTAGAGACCTGTCTTGACTTTTTAAAACGTTTCTTCCAGGGATGTAGATATCTCTTCCAAGATGTTTCCATGACAGCCACCTGTCTGCAAACCCTACTTCAATGCCCCAACTCTACTCTTAGAATCCGGGCTTTTCACTCCTATCAGCTCCAGGGCTACCTCCATTAATGTGGAGCATTTATTCTGGTCTGGTTTTCAATTTTTCCTTGTTTAGAATTGCAGAAATACTTTTCAGCATAAGCCACCTGTAATTCAATACAGCTTCCCTTTAAGAGAGACAAGTTATCTATAAAAAGAAAAGGCTGTCTGCAAATGTTGCTTGGCTTATTGCCAAGTACTCAGGCAACTAGCAACAAGGGGCCTGTATGGTTCTACACTGCAATGAGGCGATGGTACTATATTTGAGAAGTGCCTGTCTCTGCCCCAGCAGGTCTTGAATCAAACTCCCATGCTCAAAAATAGCGCGGAATGATTTTTAGCCTGTCTATAAAATTGACTAATTTCAAAGCATTCTTTCTTCATTAGATGTTTGCAGGTTCAGATGACGAGTTCAGCACATGTTACGAAATGATAGACTGAAGGAATGCTTCATTTTTGGATTTGTCATAGCTCAGAAGAGACGTTGAACTGAGGACCTGAACATGAAGCAGGGGGTAAGGAGCAAAGGGACAGGTGGAGATGGAGCCCAAAGAGAGAAAGAGAGTTAGGGATGGTTAATAATGAACTAGGTAAGTAGAAAAGCTGATTACAGGCAATTAATAGGTGAAAGTAGATTGGCTGTGCTGAAAGCAATCCATTTCATGACAGCGCCTGAGGTGAATAAAGAACATGGAAGGAGGCATTCAGGCTCCAAAATTATTGAACTCAGTTTAATCCTGCAGCCTGTGAGTCCCTAAGCAGAAAATGCGATGAATTTTTTTTTTCCAGCTTGCACTGATCCTCACTAGAGAAGTGTGGGAGGTCCAAGACAGAAACGTTGGCCAGTGAACATGGTGGTGTGGTGAAGTGGCAGTGAGAGTGGCAGGGCAGTATGAGAGGGACATAAGTTCAGATATTTGTTGTATGTGCTTGACGGAGAGGCCAATGGTGCAAAGTTGCCATTTGTAGAATTATGACCGACTGCCACTAAATCAGACTGTCCCCTACACACTATTCTGAATGTAAGGTTTCTGACCACTTTAAGTAAAACAAAACAGGGAGCTTTCCTTATCATCCTTTCGTCAATCAGAAATAGTCATTCATTCCATTGCTAGTTCTGGAATCTTGCTATGTAAAAAATTACTGCAGTGTTTGACTATAGTACAGCAACATGTACACTTCAAAGCAATTAACTATGATATAAAAACACATCGGGATGTCTCTGACGATTAATATAAGGTGTTTTGTAAATTCACATCTTTCTGTAGGAATTTGATGGTATTTTGCCAAATGTGTTGAGTTAAATTTGATCTACATCATTGTTTCTGCTTTTGTGTTGTTAGAGAGTGAGCTTGGTTAGGGATACATTTGATTTTTAAATCTGTAAACACTTTATTACTTGATTTGAATATTGGTCCCACAGCTTTGTGTCTAATGTTTATTTGGTGGTCTGGAGAGAGGGGAGATTGTCCTCTCCCTCTGTGACCTTGCCTCTTTTCACATCTGTGACATCTGTTTCTTGTATGGTCTTGTGTGAGAGTATGTCTGTGGCATTTGTTTCTATTGTTGTGTCTGTCTCAGACATCTGTTTCTTTCGTTACATAAGCAGGTAACAGTCGGGTGCAAAATCACAGCAAGTCTGCAGTAAACCTCTTTTTTCAGTTTTGATGTCTAGAAAATGTATTCTCCTTACATCAATACCATAGTTTTGAAACAAATTGATTGAACAATTTCTATTTCCCATAGCCTTCTAATTAATTAGATTGCTGCATCTATAATCTGATTATCATTTACCTAAACATATTTGATAGCTTAATAAATTAGTTAGATGCAAAATAAAGAATATGACCATTACACATCCAGAAAAATGAAGGTGAACAGGATTCAAAAATAAAATAATTCGCTATAAGGATTGAAAAAGATGTACAGAATGACCCAGAGAATGCAGGAACATATAATAACAGATGCAAACACACTGGTGATCATTTGTTTTCAGACTTGTGATATGTAAAGTCTAGTCAGAGAAGAAATAACAATCATAAAAAATGTAAATGGTACAAAATGTGAGGATGCCCAAATGATTACTCCCCAAAGTATTCAGTAGGAAAAAGGTGAACAATATTCCTTTCCCAATAAAAATAATCCAAGTAAAATAATTCCCAATGAAATAGAATTAATTAACTAGCAACAAAATGCTCAAAGCAAAATAGCTTAGCTTACTGGACAGTATTTATCACCGAAAACTAAGGGAGATGAAGGATGAGATTTTGTGGGGCATTGCTCTTAGAACTCCTTCACACACAACATTGTGGGTGTACTTACATCCCAATGAATACAGCAGTTCCACAATGTAGTTGAAAACCACATTCTTTAAGGCAGTTTAGAATGTGGGTTAAATGCAGCACAAATTACTCATTCCTGGAACTTTACTCTTAAAAACGTTGAAGTGTGGTACCCAAAATTGTTTCCAGTGACCTGAATTATACTTGTGGAAGGCTGGAAGTATTTTTGATGAATAGAGGTAGCCACAGGCTCAAGTGGAAGGCTCTGTAGACCCTGCAATGCTGATGAGAGGGTTTATCCTCTATCACTTTTTTTTTTAGATACATTTTTGGACCATCCTTTGAAAGCTGCAAGCCTTCTGCTCACCTTTACAGTTGTTGTGCCCCAGGTCATGCTTCTGAGGTTGCTGAGTTGCGGACCCTCTCACTGGCGGCTGAGTGTTGGGACAGGACGGAACAGGGTGAGCTGCCACCTGTAAAATTGGTCATCGTGTCCCGCCAGTTGACCGTGCTTGTTACTTGAAATGGATTTCCAGCCATTGCCAGGACCCGCCGGATTGGTAAAATCCCTTTCAATGCTCCAGCTGAGGCTGAATCATTGCTTTCTGCAGTTTTATCATAATGTCCATGCTTTTGTACTCTATGATGATATGCCTCAATTTAAAAAGTCCAGATCCATATGCTTTTTGAACTGCTCTTTCTGATTTGTGCACATGAAACCTTAGGCTTCTCCTGCACCTCCATTAGCATTGTATCCTTTATTTACAGCATCTCTCCTAATTCTTTCTACCAAATTGAATCACTTCCCACATCTCAATATTAAATCTTAATTCCACTAGTCCGCCTGTTCCATGAACCTCCCGTCCGTTTGAAGTTCTACAAGTATTTTCCTTATGGTTCACAATATCTCCAAATTTGGTGTCATCTCAACAGCAGTTATGGAAGGCCATTGAACCACAATCCTCACATTGAATGTTTAGGAAATAAAGTTGGCTCATTAACAACTTCTCAAAAGCTTTTTGGGATGAACAATGAATGCTGAACTTGTCAGCCATATCTAGATCTTGAGAAAGCATAAATAGAAATAGTGACAATTTAAGCTAAAGGATGGTATAATAAAAAAAAGGAGGATGTGAATGTGGTTACTTATTAGAACAAACCATGTTAGAGATGTCGAAGTGATTTTTATTTATTTGTTCATTGTCAGCCAGATCAGCATTTATTGCCCATCCCTAATTGTCCAGAGAGCAGTTAGGATACAACCACCTTGCTTTAAGTCTAGAATCACATGTAGATCAGTTCAGGTAAGGACTACAGATTTCTGTCCTACAGGATGTCAGTGAACCAAATGTTTTTTTTAACGACAACCAACAGTGGTCAAATGTAGGCCAGCTTTTTATTAAGTTAAAATTTTGCCATCTGTCATAATGGAATTGAAATCCATATCCCCAGAACACTTGTCTGGGTTACTATTGCAGTGATGACCACTATGCCACCATCAACCTTCCTTCTGGGTGTCTTAGTAGGTTTTCACATTTTAAAATTTACAATAATATAGGGATGAGGAGGGTGCAGAAGAGACTGAAAATATCCAAGCAACACTTCTCTCACACTACAGCCACTCAAAAATTGACTACATAGCCAATATCTACATAGAAAACCCATCAATAGCTATTTAACCCATCCTCCTTAATAATTTTGAACCCTTCTAGTGACAGAGCTTACTCTGCCTCATTGGTAAAGCCAGATGCAGAGTGTTCATTTAACAATTCAGCCAGGCCTCATGCCTCCATGTGTAAAGTCTCATTGCAGTTCATATTAACCCTATTCATCCTTTTACGACCCTATCTTTTTTCATAGAATTTGTAGAGCAGGATTCCTTTATAAGCTATTGAAATTAAGGATGTTGTTCAAACTGTCCATTCACCCACTAGTATCAGTAAACTGCCCTTGACTGTCATGGATGATATGCCTCTTCTATCTAATTAACTACTGTTTCATATATCAACTGCTGCTTAGTAAACTTAAACTATCTGAAAATTGCATTCATTTCTGGGAATTAGTAGACAGGAAGAAATAATAAGCAGAATAAGCACCTCATATATAGTACTGTCAGAACCATGACTATAACCCCTGATCACCTCTGGACATTTGGAACTTTAATTCCAACAGATATTGGAAGGACTCCACTCTTTAATTCCTCATCAGAGTCACATTCTATTTTTCCTGGAGCTCTAGTGGCAATCCTTGTCATACATGTATGTCACACTGAGGTTGTTGAGGTTGGTTGGCTCGCCGAGCTGGTTTCTTGTTTCGCAGATGTTTCGTTACCACGCTTGGTAATATCCTCAGTGCAGCCTCCGATGAAGCGTCAGTGTGTTTTCCCGCCTGGTTTTTAAACTCTGGGGTCCATTGAGATGGATTGCCTCACTTCTGGTTTTCCTTCCTCATGGAATGTATATGGGGTCGAGTTCAATGTGTTTATTAATAGCATGCTTCGTGGAGTGCCATGCTTCCAGGAATTCTCATGCCTGTCTCTGCCTAGCCTGTCCCAGGATCTCGGTGTTGTCCCAGTCGAAGTGGTGGTTCTCCTTGTCCATGTGGATTGAGATGAGTGAGTATTGGTCGTGCCTTTTTGTAGCCAGTTGGTGTTCATGTATTCTTGTTGTTAGTTTCCTTCCTGTTTGTCCAATGTAGTGTTTCTCGCAGTCTCTGCAAGGGATCTTGTAGATGACATTGGTCCTGTCCTATCCAAGGAGTGGGTCCTTGGTTTGGTAGAGCAGTTGTCGTAGGGCTGATGTGGGCTTGTGTGCCACTCTGATGCCCAGCAGTCGTAGGAGTCTTGTGGTGAGTTCCGATGTGTTTCTGATGTAGGCTAGTGTGATGAGTGTGTCGGGGTGTATAGTCTCTTTCTGATGCTGTTCATGTAGGCATCTTCTGATCCAATTCTTTGGATATCCATTATCCTTGAAAACCTGGAAGAGGTATTCTTCTTCCTCTTAGCGTAGTTCCGTGTTGCTGCAGTGTGTTGTTGCCCTTTTAAATAGTGTTCGCACGCAACTTTGTTTGTGTGTGCTGGGATGGTTACTATTGAAGTTCAGTACCTGGTCTGTGTGTGTGGCTTTTCGGTGTACTTTCGTTTGCAGTTCCCCATTTGTCTTGCGCTCTACCATGACGTCCAGGAATGGGAGCTGTTTGTTCTTCTCCTCCTCTCTGGTGAATTTTATTCCAGTGAGAGTGTTATTTATAAGTTTGTGTGTCTCCTCTAATTTGGTCCGTTTAATGATGACAAAGGTGTCGTCTACGTAGCGTATCCACAGTTTTGGTTGGATTTGCGGAAGGGCAGTCCTTTCTAGTCTTTGCATCACTGCTTCTGCTATGAGTCCGGAGATAGGTGATCCCATGGGTGTCCTGCTGATTTGTTCATTTGTTTGGCCGTTGAAAGTGAAGTGGGTAGTCAGGCATAGGTCCAATAGTTTGAGCATGTTGTCTTTGGAGATGGTTTCACTGGGTCGTGCTCTTGTTCCAGTAGTGTTGTCATTGTTTCCCTTGCTTGTGGTATGTCTATTGATGTGAATAGGGCATTGACATCAAATGATATCATGGTCTCTTCGTCCTCTATCTTTATGTCTTTGATGGAGTTGAGGAATTCTTGGGCTGAGTGGATAGAGTGGGGTGACCTGTTGACTTGGTGCCTGAGTCTTCTTTGTAGTTCTTTGGCTAATCTGTGCGATGGAGTGCCTGGTAGGGAGACTATGGTTCTGAGGGGGACTTCCGGCTTGTGCAATTTAGGGAGGCTGTAGAATCGGGGTGTGTTAGTTCCTTCAGGTTTCATTCTTAAGAAGTCTGTTTTGTTGATCTGTCCTGTTTGTTTAAGTCTTTGTAGCGTGTAGAGGATTTTGTTGCCTAGTTGCAGTGTCGGGTCGGTTTGTACTGGCCGGTATGTGTTCTCGTCGGCGAGCAGTGCTTGTGCTTTGGAGATGTAGTCCCTTTTATTCATTATCACTGCCATGCGCCCTTTGTCTGCAGGTAATATTGTGATGTCCTTGTCCTTCTTTAATCCATCCAGGGCTTGTCTTTCCCATGTATTGAGGGTGTTGAGTTCGCTCCTCCTGGAAAGTGTAAGGACTACTGTCTGTCTTATAGTTTGTTGTGTTTCTTTGTTGATATTGTTGGTCTTGAGTGTGGCTTCCAATGTGGCTAGGAATTCCGTTTTGTTGGCATCTCCGTAGTTGTAGCTCAGTCCTCGGGTGAGAACGGCTTTTTCCGTGTCTATCAGTTTCCTGTCGGAGAGGTTTCTTATCCATGTGTCTGTTCTGTTGTTGTCGTTTTTGTGGGTAAGTGTGGCTAGCTTGTCTTGCAGGGTCTGTCATTTCTTGGTTCTTGTGGTCTGTCAGCTGATGTTAATGGCTCGTTCCATGTCAGTTGTCCAGTCTTGATTGGTAGCTTCCTGCAATAGCGTTTTTTGGCGCGTAATTTCTCTGCTGTATTTGTGGAGCTGGTTGTGTGCGTCATTTATCATTACCCTTACCATCTTGCGGCAATTTTGTTCTGCTGTTTTCCGGGCTTGTGGGTTGTTGATGGGTGGTTTGTACTTCACACTGCTTGGTAATACCTGGTTCCTGAGGCATCCATGTAGGAAGTAGAGTTGTTCGTGGGCTGCGCTCTCTCGTTTGGCGTAGTTTTACCATTTTCTTGCCAATTTGAGCGTGTTGCACCCGTAGGTTTCTAAGGTTTTGGAGTAGATTTGCAGCTCGGGTTGTGGGTGTTGAGGTTGTTGAGATTGGTTGGCTCGCCGAGCTGGTTTGTTGTTTTGCAGACGTTTCGTTACCATGCTTGGTAACATCCTCAGTGCAGCCTCCGATGAAGCGTCAGTGTGTTTTCCCGCCTGGTTTTTAAACTCTGGGGTCCATTGAGATGGATTGCCTCACTTCTGGTTTTCCTTCCTAATGGAACGTATATGGGGTCAAGTTCAATGTGTTTATTAATGTATGTCACATTTCAGAAATGGCTGTGGCCACCTCTCCCAGTGACTCTAATTGGGGATGTCCTCAGTGGCAGGACATCCGCTCTCAAACTGGCAATTCCCCTCACAATGATCCCCACAATGATCAGATAGCTGCCAGATTGAGATTAAATTCCATTGGACCTCCTAGAAATGATCCTGGAGAGGTTGCCAACAGTTGGCACCAGGATGGACCCCCTTTTGTGACCATTAAATTCCACCTATAGATTCACATTTGTGAATGGCAAGTTTAGGACTGATATCATTGATTTGACACAAAAGCTGTTGACACCTGGAATTGGCTTCCAACCAGTGAAAGCAAAATCCTTGCATCAGTTGGTTGCTGGAATAAAACAACTGCAGGATTTTCTTTGCAATTATTATTACATTCCTCCTAAGTGCATTAACACATTCTATACTGGAGTTTCACAGGCGGAGGCACCTGCTTAAAGGGCCATTATTTATCTGTAATCCTTGGTCACAAAGACTGTTGGATAAATCAACCATGAGGGGAACAACAAGCTTCAATCTGAACTTGCCCAGTGTTTACACATGAGGGCTTCCAGCAGTGGTCAACAAGTCATGTTGCCTGTCCCTTTCTCACCGTCCCCCTACCACAGGACAAATGGGTGATTAGATTACTGATGCCTCCACTGAAATTGGCTAACACATAGCAGAGAGTGGATCAAACCTGCCTTCTTCCTGGTTTGTATTATTCAGTTATGCACCATGCACTGGGGACAATCGTGTCTGTCTAATTTGGGTTATAGCACAATGCTGATGGGGAATGTATTTTCATGAAATCTGATGCCAAAAATATCTTCTTGTTGATTCAAAACCTTATAACCAGGTAATTCTATCTCCCTAATGTTTTATATTGTGTTGCTTTTTTTAATCATCATTATCTGGTCTTCAGCATCAGGTTGACTAATTAATTTCTCATTTCATCTCTTGTGGGTTTATTACTGCCTGGAATCTGATACAAATTGTGTACTGACAGTAAATTAGCTTGCAAAACTAAATCTAAGCCAGAAAATTTGTAATACTGACTGCACTAATAACTGACTATTTTGAGTGTCAGTGGGTTGGTTTATCATATTGAATGGGAGTCCAAAGCACAGATCTGGGGCATTTTAATGCAACCACTTTACTACATTATATCTCGGTCTGGAGTCAAATGGAAGGAGGTGGATGTGCTGCAGCCCTTTATGGTGAGAGTTCAACTTCAACACACGGAGGGATAATCCAAATTTTGAATTTGGGGATCACCTTCAGATATGTCACCTGAAACATTTCTTGCACATAATGTTTATTTCCTCAATAGCATGACTGGCTTCATTAAAATAAAACAAAGAAAAAAGCTGGCAATCTGAAACATACATATAAAATACCCAGAAATTGCTGGAGAAACTCAGCAGGTCCTGCAGCATCTTTAGTGAGGAAACAGAGTCAACACTTCCTGTCCAGTCACCACCTTTCAGAACACCTCACTGGACTCAAAACATTAACAGATGCTTGCAGACCTGTTGAGTTTTGCCAGCAATTTCTGTTTTTGTGTGCTTGGCTTCAGTGGTTGGGTGCCCCTCAGACATTTATAGTCAAATTTGAAGTGGGTATCTTTCGTCTTCAAACAGCCATCTCTTAAATCCATTTGCAATGGAAGAGAGGTCAAGGACATTGAAACGTTGCAGAATGAAAAGATCATGGCAGCTCCACAGGAATCAGCTATACATTTGCAAAAAGGTCTCCTTGTGGTAGTAGACATTGCTGCAATGAAATAGTTTGCATTTTACGAATGCCGCTTGGTGATCTTGGATTGGGACCATCATGTAAATGTAGTTTCTGATGAACTACCCTGTGGTGCACTAGCCCCGTGGAAAACCAGCCACAGATGCAAAGATGTAAAACTCAGACCCTGATCATTTGACTGCTGTTGTCATGTGAGAAGTTGACAGAATTGTCAATCCTAAGAAATGTGGTCTGTTTTATACAGCTGTATACGACTGACTGGAAGAAACTGGTTGCGTCTCTGACAGCACCGTAGAAGGATTTAGAGGATGCGGTATGACACCTTTAAAGCCTCAGGTCACATGCTATGATGCTATGATGCATTTCTCTAAAAGGTGTAGTGACTTTTGAACTGTTAAATATAACACAACAATTAAATGCTAATTTGTCTTGATGCTGAACATTTTCTTTTGCTACTGTTCCAGTTGTTTGTGGAAATGCGTTCCAAATATGCCTTTTAAAGGGGCAATTCTGCTACTAATGCAGCATTAGGAATAAAGTGACTTTTACTTTGCACCAATTTTAAATTTGCAGTGTAAAACTAGAACCAGGCATAATTTGATTGCATCAGAGGTAGTAGGAACTGCAGATGCTGGAAAATCTGAGACACAAAGGTGTAGAGCTGGATGAACACAGCAGGCCAAGCAGCATCGTAGGAGCAGGAAGGCTGGCGTTTCGGGCCTAGACCCTTCATCAGAAATGGGGGAGGGGAAAGGGGTTCTGAAATAAATAGGGAGAGAGGGGGAGGCAGATAGAAGATGGATAGAGGAGAAGATAGGTGGAGAGGAAACAGACAGTTCAAAGAGGCGGGGATGGAGCCAGTAAAAGTGAGTGTAGGTGGGGAGGTAGGGAAGAGATAGGTCAGTCCAGGGAGGACAGACAGGTCAAGGGGGTGGGATGAGGTCAGTAGGTAGGAAATGGGGGTGCGGCTTGAGGTGGGAGGAAGGAACTGGTTAGGGAGGCGGGGACAAGCTGGGCTGGTTTTGGGATGCGGTAGGGGGAGGGGAGATTTTGAAGCTTGTGAAATCCACATTGATACCATTGGGCTGCAGGGTTCCCAAGCGGAACATGAGTTGCTGTTCCTGCAACCTTCGGGTGGCATCGTTGTGGCACTGCAGGAGGCCCATGATGGACATGTTGTCTGCACCTTCCACCCCAACATTAAGTTCACCTGGACCATCTCTAACACCTCTCTCACCTTCCTGGACCTCTCTGTCTCCATCTCAGGCAGCCACCTAGAAACCGATATCCATTTCAAGCCCACCGACTCCCACAGCTACCTAGAATACACCTCTTCCCACCCACCTTCCTGCAAGAATGCCATCCCCTATTCCCAATTCCTTCGCCTCCGCCGCATCTGCTCCCAGGATGAAGCATTCCACTCCCGTACATCTCAGATGTCCTCGTTATTCAAGGACCACAACTTCCCCCCCTCAGTGGTTGAGAACGTCCTCGACTGTGTCTCCCGCATTTCCCGCAACTCATCCCTCACACCCCATCCCTGCAATAACAACCAAAAAAGAATCCCCCTCGTCCTCACGTACCACCCCACCAAACTCCAGATCCAATGCATCATCCTCCGACACTTCCGCCATCTGCAATCCGACCCCACCACCAAAGACATTTTTCCCTCCCCACCCTTATCTGCTTTCCGGAGGGACCACTCTCTCGTGACTCCCTTGTCCGCTCCACACTCCCCTCCAGCCCCACCATACCCAGCACTTTTCCCTGCAACCGCAGGAAGTGCTACACCTGTCCCCACACCTCCTCCCTCACCCCCATCCCAGGCCCCAAGAAGACTTTCCACATCAAGCAGATGTTCACCTGCACATCTGCTAATGTGGTATACTGTATCCGCTGTACCCGTTGTGGACTCCTCTACGTCGGGGAAACCAAGAGGAGGCTTGGGAACCACTTTGCAGAACACCTACGCTCGGTTTGCAATAAACAACTGCACCTCCCAGTCGCGAACCATTTCAACTCCCCCTCCCATTCCTCAGACAACATGTCTATCTTGGGCCTCCTGCAGTGCCACAACGATGCCACCCGAAGGTTGAGGAACAGCAACTCATATTCCGCTTGGGAACCCCGCAGCCCAATGGTATCAATGTGGATTTCACAAGCTTCAAAATCTCCCCTCCCCCTACCGCATCCCAAAACCAGCCCAGCTCGTCCCTGCCTCCCTAACCTGTTCTGCCTCCCACCTATCCCCTCCTCCCACCTCAAGCCCCACCCCCATCTCCTACCTACTAACCTCATCCTGCCCCCTTGACCTGTCCGTCCTCCCTGGACTGACCTATCCCCTCCCTAACTCCCCACCTACACTCACCTTTACTGGCTCCATCCCCGCCTCTTTGACCTGTCTGTCTCCTCTCCACCTATCTTCTCCTTTATGCATCTTCTATTTGCCTCCCCCTCTCTCCTTATTTATTTCAGAACCCCCTTCCCTTCCCCCATTTCTGATGAAGGGTCTAGGCCCGAAACGTCAGCCTTCCTGCTCCTATGATGCTGCTTGGCCTGCTGTGTTCATCCAGCTCTACACCTTGTTATCTCATAATTTGATTGCAGACTGAAGAAGAATTAGTATTATGGAAAGAATTTGAAGCCCTGACTCTAGGCTTACACTCTAGAAAAAAAATCAACAGCTTTGCGTCAAGACTCCCAATGAAGCCATTTTGCCATTCAAAACAATGCTTTCATGAAAAAAGACTTTGGTCAGTGGTGCCAGAAATTTCAAAGAACTCAGTTTGCTCCAATCCAAAAGCAGAATACTGTTGATGTTGGAAATTCGAAGCAACATAGAAAATGCTTCAAATACTTCATGGGTCTGGCAGCATCTGTGGAGAGAGAAACAAATTTAATAGTTCAAGTTGTGGCTCTTAATCCAAATTTCTGCAGCAAATAACATGGCCCCGTTGGTTAGGGCTGCTGCCTCACAGCGCCAGGAACCCGCATTCGATTCCACACTCGGGCGACTGTCTGGGTGGAGTTTGCACATTCTCCCTGTGTTTGTGTGGGATTCCTCTGGATGCTCCGGTTTCCTTCCACAGTCCAAAAATGTGCGGGCTAGGTGGATTGGCCATACTAAATTGCTCATAGTGTTCAGGGATGTGTAGATTAGGGGGATGGGCCTGGGTGGGATGCTCTGAGGGTCAGTGTGGACTTGTTGGGCTGAAGGGCCTGTTTCCACACTGTAGGGATTCTATGATCTAAGTTACAACTCAGAACTTGAGCATTCAGCTGAACTTGTTTGTGGCAGCTTTTACTGACACATGAGCAAGTAGTTCTCACAACATTTTCCCATCCAGTATAAACTGAGGAGGCTTGGCACCAACAATATCACTGAAATAATTTAATATTATTGACTTCCCCTCACAAATAGTGGTGGAACGTAGCATATGTCTTCTTTGATTAATCCAGGTACTTGCCGTCAGTAATTTCTGCTGAATGCAATGGTATCAAGCTTTCCATATCTTAATGGCTGGTTCGATAGTCTTGCCTCAGAAAGTGATTTTAACTATGATTGAATTCCTGCACCCAAGTGTCAAGGTCCCACTAGATGACAGTGTTCATAAAAATAGCTACTGTCATTCCTACCTTGATGCAGAATAGTGATGCTTGTGTTCTTAGCATTAAATACTGTTTTGTACATCAATAATTTACGAAATGCTGCTTCAGAAATTATTCTGGATTGTCAAAGTCTCATTTGATGGAATTTTTTTTTTAAAAGCCACAAGCTTTAACACGGCCATTTGAAAGTCTTTATATATTTTCCTGATTGTTACTGAAAAGCCAGAACATTTGCCCAGAAGGTCTTTATGTCATTCAAATAGGCCATGAATTAGAGCATATTTGGTATTAGCTGCACCACAATGATTAATTATAGATGAGCCACTTTAGCTGTAGTGTTATTGTTCACAAATGATTCCCTAGTATAGAGAGAATGGATAATGAATAGCTGAAAGTTCTTGGCCATAATCTAGTCAAAAGTCAAAGCGTTCAGTAATGTTCGAAACTGCAAAGACATTGTACTTTATAATGACATTTTGAGCTTTTATGTACTTCCATATTTTAAATTACAGGATTGCATTTTAACCTGCCGGTGTAACTCTGCAGTGGTGAACCTATCCCATTATAGAAGACATCCCAATTTGGATGGAAATTAAAATCAGGCCATTTTTATAATTGGCAGCTGACCCACCAGTTTTGAGACTTAATGGCAGTTTGTCCACATGGCTTTTAATATCTTTGCAAAGTATCTGTTATGGTTCTATTGTCTACACTGCATCCTGAATAGAATATTTTTAGTCTGCTTATGAGATAACAGCTGTCATCAGTTGTAGCACTTAACAGGCAATATACTGCACATTAATTATCCAATGAAAAGTGGCAAGTTTTGTAATCATACATGGTAACTACATTTTTCCCTGTACTTCCTCTCTTCCCTTTCAAGTTGCTGATTCATTTTATTGAACCTAGAAGCTCATTCAATAACTATTTTTCATGTGTGAGCTTAGAAAGTATAATTAATTTATTGAACTCTGGAACATACCACTGCAGGTACTATCTTCTCCTCGAAGCTTAGACAGTGGGCTACAAGCATCTGTTGTATATGGATCTAAAAGACTTTAACAGGGTTGATATTGAGAAGTGCCTTAAGCACTACCCATATGATGATGTTGTATGTGCTGGGTAGGAGAACAGCTTAAATCTCCTGGAAGTAAGACTTACTGTCCGGGTCTTCCTCACAATTCCCTGTAACAATGTCTATCACATCACTGTGATTTGTACCTAGTTGCTAGCATGTATTAAGTTATATTCTGTTTAAGACAAGAGGCTCTTTCTTTTAGACCACCAAGTGGTTTTCCTTTACCACATAGAACCATGCCTTGAGATATGTACCTTGGGAGAGGGCAAAAGTGCAGACCGCTCAAGCAAGGTGATGAACAATGGTACAGGTTGCTCATACAAAACACCCTGCATGCATGTGCTTTCCTGCACCATCTCCTTCTCCATTTCTCTGATTCTGAACTTTCATCTACTTGCACCATACCATTACCAGCATGCCTTGGCCTGACTACGTCTCAGCCCCGCAAATTTCTTCTCTAGAAGGGCTGTATCTCTCCACTAAACTGTCCTTCTATAAGGCCTCTCAAAAGACTGATCAAGTTTCAACCTTACTTCTGAGTCAGAAGATTGTAGGGTTGAGACCTGCTCCAGATACTTGAACACATCTAATTCAGTGAGCAAGGAGTACTGCCTTGTTGATTTAAGCCTTTAGGTGGAGACACTGTTCTCTCAGGTGAATGTTAAACGTCCCACGATGCTATTTAACTCTGCTGCCCTGGTCAGTTCCCATCATCTTTCAGCACAGTAAGCATCAGCTTACTCAAATTTCCACTGCCTATATCCTATCATGTTCACTTAACTCCTCTGTTAGTCCTTTGATATAGGAATTTGGAAGTCATGTTGAGGTTGTACAGGATGTTGGTGAGGCATCTTCTAAAATATTGTGTCCAGTTCTGGTCACCCCGTTATGGGAAAGGTATTATTAAGCTAGAGAGGGCTCAGAAGAGATTTGTCAGGATGTTGCCAGATATGGAAGGTTTGAGTTATAAAGAAAGGCTGGATAGCTGGGACTTAATCTCCAGGACTTACATAACTATTTGACTCTCCTAAGGCTTTCATTTAAACTTTTCATCTTCGGAGCTCAAATTTTTTTAATGGATTCACTTATCCCTGTCTCAATAGACTCTTTTACTCCTACAATTCTTTGAAGACTCTTTACATAACCAAATGTCTTATACATCCTTAATTTTCTTTGCCTCACTATTACTGACACCTGCCTAGGCCCTAAACTCCAGAATTTTGTTTGAATAATTTTTTTGTGAAGTGCTTTTGTACCTTTGTTTCCGAGATTAAAAGTGCTATATGAACGCAAGCTGATGTTTGCTTTTTAGCCCAGACTGTTTCAACAGGCTAGTTGATTGCAGGGAAGATTCAGAGTTGAGCCCAATTCCCTCCTTACATACAGGTAGAACTTCCTCTCCTGGTGTATTCAAAAATCAGGGCATAAATTGTATTTGTTTTCAAAAGAAAAGATATGGTTCAATCTTTCCCACAAACCAGTTTGCATAATCAGAAATATACTCCATGGAAATCATCCACAGTCACCCTTGGGAAATATAACTGGGTAATGATTTAGAACAAAATTCTTTCTTGTACATTAAAAAGAACACCCTCTTATATTTAAGAGTAGTAACGTGTTGCAACTGCAGCTTTATTAAGCAAGTATTAAACAGAGGGACTTAGCTGTTCAGGTACATAATTCTTTGAAGTTTGCATCAGATGTAGACAGGGTGGTTAAAAAGGCATTTAGCAAGTTTGCCTTCATTGCTTAGTCCTTTGAGTATAGGAATTGGGAAGTCATATTGAGGTTGTACAGGACGTTGGTGAGGCGTTTTCTGGAATATTGTGTCCAGTTCTGGTCACCCTGTTATGGGAAGGGTATTGTTAAACTAGAGAGGGTTCAGAAGAGATTTGTCAGGGTGTTGCCAGGTATGGAAGGTTTGAGTTATAAAGAAAGGCTGGATAGCTGGGACTTCACTAGTGCATAGGAGGTTGAGCGGTGACCTTATAGAGGTTTATTAAATCATGAGGGGTACATAGGGTTAATGGTAGGTGTCTTTTCCCTAGGATAAGGAATATTAAGACTAGGTGACATACTCATAAGGTGAGAGGAGAGAGATTTAAAAAATACATGAGGGGCTCCTGAGGAAGTGGCAGGTGCGGGCGCAGTTACAACATTTAAAAGACACTTAGGTAAGTACATGAATGAGAAAGGTTTGGAGAGCTATGTGCCAGGAACAGGCAGGTGGGACTAGTTTAGTTTGGCATTATGTGTGGCATGGACTAGTTGGACCAAAGGGTCTGTTTCTGCACTGCATGGCTCTATGAATGTGTAAATTTTCTTTTTAATAACAGTGCCTAGTTCACCCTCAGTGAGAAATGCAAATTTAAGTAAATTAAAATGGCCATAAAAAGCCTACACAGAATTATTTTACTTTCAGTGTCTTGCACTCACCAGTTTCTTAGTAAATGAAATGCTTTTAATATTTAAATAGTGCTTATTAGTGCTAAAAAGAAGCTTAACTTTAAGATGCTCCATTTTTTAATCTGTAGACACAATTTGCTAATATTTGCCATGGTCATTATTTCAATCTGGGTTAATTCCATTGGTGAGGCTGACGTCCAACAGTCTTTATTAATGCGAAATATTATAGCAACTTGATTTGTGATGATTGTAACTTGCACTTGAGATTTCTTTATTTTTGCACTGGTAACTTCTATTTTGGGTAAATTGAGCTGGAAATGCCAGCACAACCCAGCTGAAAGTTTGTACCTGATGCCCACGCATGTAAATTCCAGCAGGGGCCTTTGGAGAAATAAACTGTTCTCTTTTCATTTATTCAGCTAAGAGACATTGAAGCAAATCACAGCACTCCTAATATTGCAGTTTATAGTGAATTTCACATCCCAGAAGCAAACATTTAGCTCAGTATGCTGATGCTAATACACCACACAAGCCTCCTTGTGCCTTAATTATCCCATTCTATCAAGTTATTCGATGACTTCAGCTAACTCATCTTGCAGTATAATTATGTATCTAATGTTAAATACTGTAAGTTCCAGAAAGAGTTGCAATGCAAACCAGGAAGAAAGAATATTGTCGAAATAATGAATTATTTAGCAAGGTTTGCATATGCCTGCGTATTTCTAAATTTATTCACTTTATTCAATGATAGCTCACAGAATAATTTAAATGGAGCATTTATTTTCTTGGCATCTTTCATTTAAAGTGAAGTCTTTAAATTGTGGCAAATGCATACATGTACTACAAACAGATTTTTGCTGACTGAAAGAAAAGCTAATTGAGATTGTTGAGTTCCATCATTTGGAGTAGCTGCTTATTCATAAACTTCTGGTGTAGTCTGCTGGATTATTTAAATGTATAAATAGAGGAGCGACAGGTGATAGATATGAATAATGCTAGAGTCTATATTATTGTGTAATTCTTCCACTTCTTTTATCATGGCTATGCAGACATGTGGGTCTGTTGTGTCAACAGCAATTTTTTTGCTCTATAGTTGTTTTAGGGCAACTATTTGCATGTGAAAACCTCCAGTCCCTGTTGAAGCCTGACCTGTTGAGAAGAGGTTTCCAAGCCTTTCCATCATTTTGGCCAGCATAACAGTTAAATAATTCTTTCATGGCAGAATACAAATGATTAGCAATTTGAACAAGAGACACAGATGTGGGTCCTTTCCAAATCCACAGTTATTGTCTGCACCAACAGCTGAATACAAAGAGGCATGGCATCCTACGTTGAAGTTCATACATTTATTCTGCATCAATCTGATGCTTCCAGCAGAATGGCCTTTTCTAAGCAATTTTTAAGATCCACCCATAGGCTAAGGTCTGTCGTGAAACAAAAGACAGACAGATATAACAGTTGGTTCCTATTGACAGAGAGAGACAGGGTGGGCCACATCCGTTGAAATTGATTTCTTCAAAAGCATTAAGAGATGAATAGGAAAAGAAAGTTCTTTCAAAGTCATTTGAAAATCAGGCTAATAATTGACTGTCTCTGTTTTCTAATTATAAATGCAGTCAGTACAGGATGTGAAGCCCTAAACCAGCCCGAAAAGCTCATGTCCTCATGGAATAAGGAATGCTAATTTTATTTTGGCTTCTGACTAGTGCAGAATTTTAATAGCATGATTTAAATTGGAAGTTTTTTGGATTTATTCAGGAATATGGGATATGAAGCTTCAGCTAATTGTTAGTTATCTCGAAACTGAACTTGGGCCAAATGTGCAACTGTATCTTCATATAATCTATGGGTTGTGCCAGATGGTGATTAAAAGGGAACTTCCAAAATGTTTAGAATCCACAACAAAGGATTTGTCTTAGCAGGTTTTTTCTAAAAAAAACTGAACAAGTTTGTTAGTTGATCCATTAATTGATTGCCATGGGACAAATACACATAACAGTAAGGCAGAGTTTCTTGCTGACCAATTTTTCTCAATTTTAGTTCCAAAGAATTCTTTCATAAATGCTGTGTATGATAATGTCATTTCAAGAGCATTGTTTCTATGTCTTCTAATTAATATTATTCCAGTTACCTTTTCTTAAAGGGATATTTGTATGACCAAATTTCGTAACCCTGGATCATCTACAGACATGTTCGGGCTGAATTCTGTTGTTTCAGCTAAGCACTTGCAGGGTCAAATTTTGTGGAGGGATATCAGTTGCAAGGTGTAACTAATTCTCTTGTCAAATCTTACCAAGCTTGCCTCATTACCTACCTTCCTGCTCCTATGGTATCTTTCACACCCAATTTCACTCAGTGATGTCCAATGAAAGACCAGCATCATTTGACGTCTTTTTGAAGCATCTCTTTAATAGCCCATTGTATGCCCCATGAGGACTAGCAATCTATAGTCGCCCTGCTCATTGATTGACACAATCTGAAGATGTCAGAAGTGGAAGTTGGTACTATGATTCTACCTCAGGGACCTGGAGCTCCTGGTCAGGCAGGTGGTGCAAAGGAGAGGAGTCCTCTTCCTGGAGGACCAGCAGAGAAGGCCACACTGCCAATCCCTGGCAGGCTGGTCTGTGTTTGGTACTTGTGCCATATGCACTGTCCACAGCAATGGGCAGCAGTGCAGTCAGAAGTTCAATGATCTTTTTTGTTATGCCAAGGAAGGTGCCCCACACATCTCTGCTTCCTCAAACTCACTCTGTCTCTGCAACTGCTCCCACCTCCCACCAAGACTCATGCTCAGACACTCTCAGTATTGCCTGCAATGCCTTCCCTCACTCATCTCCCCATTGCAAACCATTGGTCTCACCGCTTTCTATCTTGTATCATCCAGGTAGCACCGGTACGTCTTTAAACCCCACAATGAAATCACTGCTCTGCCAAAAACCACCACCTCAAAATCTTCAGATGAGTGTATGGAGACCTCCAGAGGAAGCATCAGCATCCCTGCATCCCCCATTAATTCAGATACTGACTGTTTAGTGGGAATGTCAGACTTAGAAAGTGTGGGACCACAAGTTGGTGAGCACCTCACTGCAACAGCTCCACGTCAAGTCGAGGAAGAAAAATCCGAGTCCATTCACATTTAAAGCTTTGCACAAATAGGGGACAATGTGTTAGGATACACTATAAGACATAGGAACAAAATTAGATCATTCAGCCTGACAAATCTGCTCCACTGTTCAATGATCTGGCTGATCTGTTAGGGGTTAAGGACCTTGCAGGTCAGTTGATTCTGCAGCACCCTCTGCGGCAGATGTGGTGACCATACCAAATATGGTAATGCACTCCTTTTCTTAAAGCTCGGGTGACCCTGACTGTGGAGCAAATCCATTCCTTCATGGGCCAATTCCCATCCACACTTTATCACATTTCTTCCTTGCAGATATTTTTTCTCCTTTCACAATTGTCATCCTCACTTCCAGCCTGTACCCTCTAATTCCAGGTCTCATTTCTATGGCAGCTAGCCCACCTTGGCTCCTATATCCTCCATCCACAAGCCCCTATTTCCTTAGATTAAGTGGACGGACTCATGAACTGACCATACTCCACTCACATGAGTGGTCTAACCGGGATAGGCTTGGACAAGAAGTGCCCAGACCCCTGGCTGATAGCTGTATATCTCCCTAACTGCTTTAACCCTGCCCCCTTGGAATGTTTTGTATGGAGCCACTGGAATGACCATGACCCACTTCCTGGACTGCACAGGCACAAACACTTTGACTGAGATTATCCTGAGCAGATGCCAGAGCATGGTCAAGCCCCTGGACATGGCTCTTGACATACCATCCTGACCAACAGGTACTTCCACAGACTTCAGTGAGGGTTACTCCCCTAAGACTTCGAGACATGTCTGCCCACTTGCTGCCCATGCAGTGCATTTGCTGTGTAAGCTGCTGACACATGGAGCAGATGTGTGATTAATGTAGCATTCAGCATTTAATGAGTCGTCCAGCTCTCACAAATAGGGCATCATTTGGGAGATAGTGGTGTGTAGATGTTTTTGAGTTGCCTCTGAGGTCTACAGCTGATCTTCAGAAGGAGCCTGAGTGAAGATGTGAGATGCCACATCGACTTAGACACCAACTAGCAAGCCATGGCAAGCAGTACTGAGAACCGAAAGGTCTTCGGTGACATGTGATAGCTCTCTGACCAGAGATAGTAAGAACTGCCAATGCTGGAGTCAGACATAATACAGTGTGGAGCTGGAGGAACACAGCAGGCCAGACAGCAGAGGAGCAGGAAAACTGAGGATTTGAGTCAGTAACCTTCTTCAGAAATGGGGAAAGGGGAAGGGAGCTCTGAAATAAATAGAGAGAGGAGGGGTGGGGCTGGGGAAGGTAGGTGGGATGGTGATAGGTGAGTGCAGGTAGACAGTGGTGGGGGTTGGTCAGTGAGGTGGGAGAAGCGGATAGGTGGGAGAGAAGATGGACAGGTTGTGTCAGGTCAAGGAGGCGGGGATGAGAGGAAGGGTTGGTCATGGGATGAGGCCAGGGGTGGGGAGATTTTGAAACTAGTAAAGTCCACATTGAGACCATAGGTTCCCAAGGCAGAATATGAGGTGCTGCTCCTCCAGTATCTGGGTGGCGTCATTGTGACACTGGAGGAGGCCCAGGATGGACATGTCATCCAGGGAGTGGGAGGGGGAGTTGAAGTGGTTCGCGACTGGGAGGTGTTATCGTTTGACACAAACAGAGTGTAGGTGCTCCACAAAGCAGCCTCCAAGCCTCTGCTTGGTTTCACCGATGTAGACGAGGCCACATCGGGAGCAGTGAATGCAGTAGACCACATTCTCTGACCATCTGCCTGGAGATAGAACAAAGAACTATACAGCACAGGAATGGGCCTTTCAGCCCATGATGTTGTATTGAACATGACACCAAATTAAGATAATCCCTTCTGCCTGCCCTTGGTCCATATCCCTCCATTCCTTGCATTTTCATGTGCTTATCTAAATGTCTCTTAAATGCCCCTATCATATCTGCCTCCACCACCACCCCTGACAGTGCATTCCACACTACTCCCATTCTGTGTAGAAACTTGCTCCTCACAACTTCTTGGAACTTTTCCCCCTCCACTTTAAATGCACGCACCCTAGTTTTAGACATTTCAACTCTGGGAAAAAGATTCTGACCATCAACCATATCTATGCATCTCATAATTTTATAGACTGCTTTCAAGTCTCCCCTCACCCTCCACCACTCCAGAGAAAACAATTTGAGTTTTTCTAGCCTTTCCTCATAGTTCATACCCTCTAATCCAGGCAGCATCATGGTAAATAAAAACCAAAAGAACTGCAGATGCTGTAAATCAGGAACAAAAACAAAGTTGCTGGAAAAGCTCAGCAGGTCTGGCAGCATTTGTGAAGGAAAACACAGCATTAACATTTCAGGTCCAATGACCCTTCCTCAGAACTGATGGTGGCTGTGAGTTTATATGCAGAAAAAAGAGAGGGGGGTTGGGGTAGAGAGTAACTGATAGGATAAAGCCTAAAGAGAGAGAAGAGCAGTTGGACAGATAAAGAGTTGACAACGATCAGGCTGGGAGGGTGAATAGTTGTTAATGGGGATTATTAGTGACTAACAACAGGGGGTGTGTAATGGCAGGCTATGTGGTAACAAGGCCTAGCATGTGTAGCATCATGGTAAACCTCTTCTGCACCCTCTCCAAAGCCTCCACATCCTTCCTGTAATATGGCAACCAGAATTGAACACAGTACTCGAAAGTAACCAAAGTCTTATAAAGCTGCAACATGACACCTTGGCTCTTGTACTCAATTTCCCAACTAATAAAGGCAAGTATGTCATATGCCTTCTTTACCACACAATCTAATTGCTGTTTCTGGATCTCAGTCATCTCAAGGTTGCTTTAGACCCTATGTTAAGGATATGCTGCCTCTCCCCTTTATTCTGCCCTCGTGACACCTGGGACTGTGGTCTCCCTCTGGAGGGTGTTATCACTATTGCTCCAAAATCTGCATGTTTAGCCCCCAGTACCAGCTACTGCCTTCCTTATGTTCAGGTGCAGTCCCACCACCCCAATTTTGGTGGGAAGCCTTGCCCCTCTCTTCTTATGGCCTTCCACTACCCGGAGGATGAAGAACCACTGCAATTCCCATGCTTTTACTGACTCCTCTCCCTTACCTCTGCTGAGCTGATGGCACCATTATACTAATAGCCATTGCCCCCCTGCACTATTCACCCTTTCATGGACGCTCCTCATAGATTTGGTGTGTGGACCCAACAAGTTTAGTGGGAAAACCAAAACTGGTTTTCACCCTGTCCATGCCCCCCATGATATTATAAACCTCTATAAGGTCACACCTCAGCCTCCAAAACCCCAGGGAAAATAGCCCCAGCCTATTCAGCCTCTCCCTATAGCTACGGCTCCCTATAGCCAGCTAATAGAGATTGTCTAAGATCAGAGAGGTGGGATAGGTCTTTTGGAGAGAAGGAAGTTGACAAAAAAATTAACATATTTCAAATGAAAGCAAATTAGGCCAATGGTAATATTTTCCTGCACTAGACACACACACACAAACTTCCTTCACACAAAATCAGCATTTTAGGTATTGATTGGCATCTATTTTGTCAATGTTTATTTCAGTAGTCTCATACAATGTCCCTTTATATTTTAAAGGAAGAAATGACAACCAAATCTGAAGTGACCTAAATTTGAAGAAAATGTAGGTCTATAAATAACTTGAAGTTATTATCAGGCTCTGAGTTTAATTTGCTGTTTAACCCTCAGAAGAATAATGAAGGATCGAGTTCCTTGTCATTACAAACGTGAGCTTTACTGCATCCTGGCTGAAAATGTCTCCGAGAGAAAAATGCCACCTGAATGCAGATGAACAGATCTATTTTTTTTTACAAACAAGACATTCATTGATGAGTTTCTGCAGTATTGTTTACACTTGACAGTCCTTTCAGAGCTGGATTATTATTACAAAGGAGCAAAATAAAAAAAAACAGAAATAGCATCTAAATTATACAAGAATCCAGAGAAAATAAAACAGAAGAGAAATACAAATAACAAGAGAAAAGTTAAAGAAACACATTATCTTTTTCCTAAATTATTTTGCTGCCCCAGCAATCCCCAGTCGATCCTACCAACCATATATGTATGTGATATCTTCAACATATTCAGTCATTTATTGTCTTATCTTTGGTCAACATGCTTGAAGTAGAAAACTGTGGCCTAATAGCAAGTTTGCATCACATTAAATGTCATGCTTTATTCTATTTTTTTTTCTTTCCTTTAACTCTGCTGTTTTTAATATCTTCCCATTTATAAGCCTACCTGACATGACCTAATTGGGTGAAAAAAGAGAGAAGTTTAACTTTGTATTTGCCAATCTCATTTTGTAATGAGTTACATTACTACAGTGTAGGAATATTGCAAATTTTACTTGGGAAACGTGAGCTTCACATTTCTATCAAGTGCTTCAGTACAACATCAATATTACTTTACATTAGAGATTACAGCATCGCCTAATGGATATCGGTGAATTCATTTCCCCTATTTTGCTATATTTCCTGCTTTGACTTCATATCAAAACTCTCTGGAAGCTGAACATCCATAATTATTTCGTAAAAGACTCTATTTAGTTTTGTTTTGAAGCAAGTTCCAAAGTGATGAGGCTCAGAAAAAAAATGGACTCTGATACCACCAGGTTTCATTCATCAAGATGATATTGTCTTTAAAAAAAACCCATATAGGAATAGAATTAGGCCATTCAGCCCATCGAGTCTGTGCCACTATTCGATCATGGCTGTTATATGTCTCTCAGCTCTATTGTCCTGTCTTCTACCGTTAACCCTCGATCCCTTTGCTAATCAATCTCCATCCAATTTAGGGCAGCACTTGGTTCAATAACCCAGAGTCTTTACGGTCCATACCATAAATGAGCTATCCTCTGACCCATCATAGCCACCTTGGTATTCTGAGCTATTGTTCCTCTGGGCTTGATTTTATCACTTTTCCCAATTGCCCTCTCAAAAAAATCCAGAAATTTGCCACCAAACATCCTGCTTGATCTGTCCTGACGTTTTTATTGTCTAAGATCTAAGGGGAGGCAATGGCCTTGTGGTATAATCTCTGGACTGTTAATCCAGCAACCTGGATAACATTCTGGGGATTCGAGTTCAAATCCCGTCATAGCAGATGGTAGAATTTGAATTCAATAGAATATCTGGAATTACAAATCTAATATGATGACCATGAATCAATTGTCAGGAAAAAAACCCACCTGCCTCACTAATGTTCTTTAAGGAGGGAAACTGCCACCTTTACCTGGTCTGGCCTACATGTGACTCCAGACCCACAGCAATGTGGTTGACTCTGAACTGCCCTTTGGATAATTAGGGATGGACAATAAATGCAGACTAGCCAGTGACATCCTCATCCTGTTAATGAATAAAGTAAATAAAACTCTGGTTCATTAGCAAGACAATGTACATTTTCTTGACAGTATATTGCAATGACAAACCTCTGAAACCATCGATTTAATTCAGATCCACTGCTTCACCTTGATTTCTGCAATTTCATGATTTGTCCATCACAAACTTCATCTAATATTCCCAGCCTTTACCCTCTGGTAACATATAATCTTGCAAACCACTCAAGGTTGGAAAAGCTGATTCTGTTCTGTCATACTACTGATGTAGCTTAGTTCAGCAGAAATACGATGGAACAACTGGAAAGCGTATGAATGTGTCTGTGTGTGTGTGTGCGTGTGTGTGTGTGTGCGTGTGTGTGTCTGTGTGTGTCTGTGTGTGTCTGTGTGTGCGTCTACACTGGCCAAAATGTGTGGTGATTATCTGACTATTACTATCAAAGAATGGCTGATTAATTTTGGTGATTGGGTCGAATTTAGTTACAGAACAACAGCAATAGACACAATAAGTGACTTGTTGATGGGGCAAAGAAAATCTATCAGAGCAGTCACTGAGGTTTGCAACAATAGAAGATCATCGGGTTACAGGTGTAGGACCCTAAAGCCTGCTTCATCATTCCACATCATGACTGATGGTTTACCTGAACACCACTTTCTTGTGTTATTCCCCTTACATACTTTGGACAAAGAAGAACATATGAAATAGGAGCACGAATTGGTCACTCATCCCATTGAAACTATTTCATTATTCAACAAGATTGTGGTTGATCTGATGACTCCACATTCCAACCTGTTCCCTATAACGTTTTATCCCTTTAAGTGTAAAGAATCCACCCAGCTATGCCTTAAAAATATTCAAATACATCACTTCCACCATGTTTAAGGAAGAGTATTCCAAAGAATCAAGACCCGTTGTAAGAGAACATTTTTTCCTCATCTCTGTCTTGAGTAGATGACCCTTTATTTTGAAACAGTGATGAGTCATTCTGAATTCTCCGATAAAAAAGGAGTGTCCTTTTTCATATCCACCCTTTCAAGACACTTCAGGATCTTAGATGTCTCATCATATCACCTCTCAGACTACTGAATTGCAGCAGATACAATCCTAGCCTGCCCAATCTTTCCTCATAAGATAATCTGCCCATTCTCCCTATTAGTCTAGCCAACCTTTTCTGAACTGCTTCCAATAGATTGATAGCTATCCTTCAAAAAGATAAATAGTACTGTGCACAGTACTTCAGCTGTTGTCTCTCCAATGCTCTGTGTAACTGAAACATAACTTCCCAACTTTAGTATTTAATTCCTGTCACAATAGATGATAACTTTCCATTAGATTTCCTAATCACTCACCTGAATGCTAACATTTGGTTAGTCATGCACTAGGACAGCTAAATTCCTCTTTAAGCTGTACAATATCCCACTTAGCTAATATGACTTTTTAGTCTTCCTGTCAGTATGAATAGCTTCACATTTTCCTACATTGTTCTCAGTTTGCCTGATTCACCTAAACTATCTAAATCCCTCTCTAGTCTCCTATGTCCTCTTCATAATTTACTTTGCTATCTATCTTAGTATCATCAACAAATTCAGCTGCCAACCTTTGGCCCCTTCATCTAAGTCATTAATACCAATGATTAACAATGATCCCTGTGACACCAAATTCCATTCTTCACATCAACCAAAAAATGATCCGTTTAAGTGTATTCTCTGTTTTCTGTTGGCTAGCCAATCTCTGTCTATGTCAATGTGATAGAAACAGCAAAAAAACATAGCAAACCAAGCAGTGAGGGTCAAACCTGCCTAAAAGTTTAAAAAGTCAAAGAAAGTATGGGCAGAATTTTCCATTGCCTTGAGCAGTGTTGGTAATGGCAGGAAAGTTGGGAGAATACAGCAAGAATGAAAAATTCAGATTCCTGATTTCAAGAGAGAAATTTCAGATTTTCTCCTTAGGGTTTAAACAGTGAGTTCTGAATCTTGATAATGAACAATCACTATCTTATTTCCTTGTATTTGCATCTCATTATCAGCCAGTCTCTCCTCATTTCTATGCAGCTCCCCTTTCTCCATTCTTTCTCCAAGGAAGTAGACACCGTCAATTCATGACGTGAAAGGCAGTGTGGTTACTTGACAGCAGCAGACCTGCTTGCTTCTCTGGGCCTTCAGACAACTTCACATTCACAACAAATTTCCTGCATGCCCTGCAGACATTGTCCTCTTCCACTCAAGTGGGCATCGCTTAACCACCAGCTGCACCACAACATCATTGCTGTCTTTACACCATCACATCAACCCTGAGCTGCACAGGGAAACTTATGCCTTGTGTGCTCCTGCCAGTTTACTTTTGTCGGATGGACAAGTTAGAACATGCACCTATGATTCTGAGCTTACTTCCCTAGTGTTCACTCGCTTTGTGTTGACTTGGAGACTGCCAGTCTCTTTGGCTTATATTGCTTTTCATCTGCATAGGCTCTTCAGTCCTAACTTACAATTGCTTGGATTGTTGTTTAGAGCAGAGGGAGACGCAGGCACGATCCAGAATACGGAGCATTCAAGAGAGTGGATGTATTGCTGTGTGGCACTATGCTACATCAATTTCATATCACAGAATGCACCTGATGCAGCAAATACATTTCATGTTCTTCAAGGAAATGGCCATGTCTTAAAGCCAAAGGGAACCAGTCCTTGCTGGAGTGAATGGGTTTTTTGTTGGTCAGTGGGTGCAGGAGGCAGGATTGCTCCAAATCAAAATCACTCTGGCCTCATGATGCAGAAAGCATTTGTCCAACAATGGAATAGCAATTCACAAAGCCATGGGCCCAGGGAGTAAATGGGAACCATTACCATAATATAAAGAGGCTAAATGAAAACTGAGGAGTCTGAAACGTCATCAGGGATGCAGAAACATAAATGTAAAAGAGAACATGAAGGCTGGGAGATCATTGTTTATTGAAAGTGTATGATAGGAGCACTTGGAGACAGTTGGCATTATCCTTCCCGAATAGGGAAATACAAGAAAGGGAAGCAAAGTTAAAAATGAAGGATAGAAAAGAAGAAAGCAAAAATACAAGGCAGAGGTAAAAAGGGCTAGCAGCATATAGTGCCAGAGTAGAAAACAATAGGGTAAAAATATTTTTAAAAAAGGCTAACATTATGACTGTCTGTGTGGAGTTTGCACGTTCTCCCCGTGTCTGCGTGGGTTTCCTCCGGGTGTTCCGGTTTCCTCCCACAGTCCAAAAGATGGGCAGTTTAGGCGAATTGGCCAAGCTAAATTGCCCATAGCGTTCGGGGATGTGTAGCTGAGGTGGGTTATAGGGGAATGGGTCTGGGTGGGATGCTCTGAGGGTCAATGTGGATTTGTTGGGCTGAAGGGCCTGTTTGCACAATGGGGATTCTGTGAAAAGTGCCAGGTCTGTGTCGGAGCTTTGGCCTTTCCTTAGGCTGGTGAATTATTACTGAAAGTTCATGCATGACCAGACCTCCACGATGGCAGTTTTGCATCAACTCTTAAAAAAGGTTCAGCCCTGGAAATGGCCTCGTAACCAAGCCATAGCTTTCAGGGACTCCTCAGTTTTCATTTAGCCTCTTTATATTATGGTAATGGTTCCCATTTACCCCCTGGGCCCATGGCTTTGTGAGTTGCTATTCCATTGTTGGACAAATGCTTTCTGCATCATGAGGCCAGAGTGATTTTGATTTGGAGCAATCCTGCCTGAAGAAACAACCATCATCCCCTGAGGTGTTGACACTCAAGTGAGATTAGGTATTGAAATGTGATGCCTCTCAGTAAGGCATCGGGATGGTATTAGCTCATAGGTGGCCCAATGGAGGGGAATGCCCAATTCTGTATGCACCTAGGAATTCGGATAATGCGGAGCATAAATATACCGAGATAGAAAAAGAAGGTATGGCGGTCATACTTGGAGTTAGGAAGTTCCACCAATAACTTGAGTACTTTAAAGACACCTTTTATGCTCATTCTGGACTATTAAACTCTATATTCCCATACTAGTCTGTTTTTTCTCCACTATTTCAATTCTGTGCCAACACAGTCTCCACTTTGGTGGGGTGGCACGGTGGCTCAGTGGTTAGCACTACTGCCTCACAGTGCCAGGGACCCAGGTTCAATTCCAGCCTCGGGTCACTGTCTGTGTGGAGTTTGCACATTCTCCCCATGTCTGTTTGGGTTTCCTCCGGGTACTCCGGTTTCCTCTCACAGTCCAAAGATGTGCAGGTTAGGTGGATTGGCCATGCTAGATTGCCCATAGCATTCAGGGATGTGTAGATTAGGTGGGTTACAGGGGAATGGGTCTGGGTGGGATGCTCTGAGGTTCGGTGTGGACTTGTTGGGCCGAAGAGCCTGTTTCCACACTGTAGGTATTCTATGATCTATGATCTATGATGCAGGCACTTTGGATTTGAAACATATATCTGCATAAGCTCAGAGTTCTATACAGAAATATGACACTGACCTCTGTATGAAAGTGAAGCCTCCACCCCACATTGTGTGGGGGCAGAGCATGTTGCTTCATTGAGTTTTAAATGAGGGATCAGGAGTACCAGCCTCCAGAGGGTGAAGCAACAGCTGAAGATCTCCCAAAGAGGTGCAGGAGAATGACCAAACCCTGAATCTATTGGTCTCACATGCACCACAGGCTACAGATGTCTCAGGCAGTCATGTCTGAACTGTGCCATCTTCTGGAGCAGGAGTTGAGTTCAGACGGAATATGTGGCCGTCCCATTCCTGTGCCTGTCAAAGTTACATTGGCCCTTGATATTTATGCCAGTTGCTCGTTTCAAGGAGCAACTGGAGATCTGTATGGCATCTCCCACTCCTCAACCCATAAATATCTCCTGATGACACTGATGCCATTTCTCCAGATTACATCAGTTTATATTCTACCCCAAGGCAGCTTGGGAGTGGAGAATCTTAATTATCGCTTGCTTCCCCTACGTGCAGGCATGTCGGACTGTTCCTGTGTTGTTTTGAGAGTGCCCCATTATCAACCAGTAAAGTTGTCAACTGAAAAGGTGTTCCCTCCATTGTGCAGCTCACCTGTGACCATTGCTACCAGATTCTGGAGGTGGGCACCAGATACTCTGGGAGGTGCCATACTGTGTACATACTGGAGAACTCAATGGGTCCTGCATCCTTCCAAGGTCCTTGAGCCATACAGGGATGCTGTGACACAGATGATGTGTCCCTCATAACTGTCCTTCTCCAAAAAAGAGGGTATGTCCTGGATGCAGACAAATTGGGGGATCAAGAGTAATCACTTGCAGATGAACATAGAACATAGAACAGTACAGCACAGTGCAGGTCCTTCAGCCCACGATGTTGTGCTGACCTATTATCCTACTCTAAAATCAAACTACCCTGCGTACCCTACATTTTACAATCATCCATGTGTCTATCCAAGAGCCGCTTAAATGTCCCTAATGTATCTGACTCCACTACCACCGCTGGCAGTGCATTCCAATCACCCACTACTCTCTGTGCAAAGAACCTACCTCTGACTTCTCCCCTATACCTTCCTCCAATCACCTTAAATCACCCCTCGTAATAGTCATTTCCGCCCTGGGAAAAGGTCTCTGGCTATCCACTCTACCTATGTCTCTCATCATCTTGTACACTTCTATCAAGTCACCTCTCATCCTTCTTTGCTCCAATGAAAAAAGCCCTAGCTCCCTCAACCTTTCCTCATAAGACCTGCCCTCCAGTCCAGGCAACATCCTGGTAAATCTCCTCTGCACCCTCTCTAAAGCTTCCACATCCTTCCTGTAATGAGGTGACCAGAACTGAACACCATATTCCAAGTGTGGTCTAACCAGTGTTTTATAGAGCTGCAGCATAACCTCGCGGCTCTTAAACTCAATTCCTCTGCCAATGAAAGCCAACACACCGTACGCCTTCTTAACAACCCTGTCAACTTGGGTGGCAACTTTGAGGGATCTATGGACTTGGACCCCAAGATCCCTCTGTTCCTCCACACTGCCAAGAATCCTGCCGTTAACCCTGTATTCTGCATTCAAAATCAACCTTTCAAAATGAATCACTTCATAGTTTTCCAGGTTGAATTCCATCTGCCACTTCTTTGCCCAGCTCTGCATCCTGTCAATGTCCTGTTATAACCTACAACAACCCTCCACACTATCCACAAACCTTTGTGTCAATGGCAAACTTACTAACCCATCCTTCCACTTCCCCATCCAAATCATTTATAAAGATGACAAAGACCAGAGGATCCAGAACAGATCCCTTCAGAACACCACTGGTCACTGAGTTCCAGGCTGAATACTTTCCATCTCCTACCACCCTCTGTCTTCTATTGGATAGCCTCTTCTATATCCAAACAGCCAAATTTCCCTAGATCCCATGCCTCCTTACTTTCTGAATGAACCTACCATGGGGAACCTTATCAAATGTCTTGCTAAAATCCATGTACACCACATCCACTCCTCTACCTTCATCAATGTGTTTTGTCACATCCTCAAAGAATTCAGTAAGGCTTATGAGGCATGACCTGCCCCTCACAAAGCCATGCTGACTATTTCTAACCAAACTGTGCTTTTCCAAATAATCATAAATACTATCTCTCAGAATCCTCTCCAATAATTTGCCCACCGCAGAAGTAAGACTGACTGGTCTGTAATTCCCAGGATTATCCCTATTCCCTTGCTTGAACAAGGGAATAACATTTGCCATGCTCCAATCATCTGGTACTACCCTAGTAGACAGTGAGGATGCAAAGATCATCGCCAAAGGCGCAGCAATCTCTTCACTCACTTCCTGTAGTAACCTTGGGTTTTTCCCATCTGGCCCAGTGACTTATCTATCCTCATGTTTTTCAAATTTTCTAGCACAGCCTCCTTCCTTACATCAATCTGTTTGAGCATACCTACCTGTTTCATGCTGTCCTCACAAACGTCAAGGTCCCTCTCACTGGTGAATACTGAAGCAAAGTATTCATTAAGGAACTCCCCTACCTCCTCCGACTCCATGCACAAGTTCCCTCAACTATCCCTGATCGACCCAACCCTCACTCTGGCCATCCTCTTGTTCCTCACATAAGTATAGAATGCCTTGGGGTTTTCCTTAATCCTACCCGCCAAGGCTTTTTCACACCCCCTTCTAGCTTTTCTAAGTCCATTCTTCAGTTCCTTCCTGGCAATCTTGTAACCCTCTAGAGTCCTGACTGATTCTTGCTTCCTCAACCTTAAGTAAAGGGTGCATGGTGGCTCAGTGGTTAGCACTGCTGCCTCACAGCACCAGGGACCTGGGTTCGATTCCGTCCTCCGGTGACCGTCTGTGGGGAGTTTGCACATTCTCCCCATGTCTGTGTGGGTTTCCTCCGGGTACTCCGGTTTCCTACCACAGTCCAAAGATGTGCAGGCTAGGTGGATTGGCCATGCCAACTTGTCCGTAGTGTTCAGGGATGTGTCGATTAGGTGAGCTGTAGGGGGATGGGTTTGGGTGGGATGCTCTGAGGGTCAGTGTGGAATTGTTGGGTAGAAGGGCCAGTTTCCACACTGTAGGGATTCTAAGCTTCCTTCTTCCTCTTGACTTGATGTTCCACATCTTGTCATCCAAGGTTCCTTCACCTTACCATCCCTTCCTTGCCTCAGTGGAACAAACCTATCCAGTACTTATAGCAACTGCTCCCGAAACAACCTCCACATTTCTGTTATGCATTTCCCTGAGAACATCTGTTCTCAATTTATGCTCCGCAGTTCTTGCCTAATAGCATTGTAATTCCCCCTCCTCCCAATTAAATACTTTCCCAGACTGTCTGCTCCTATCCCTCTCCATGACTATAGTGAAGGTCAGGGAGTTGTGATCACTATCACCGAAATGATCTTCCACTGAGAGATCTGACACCTGGCCTGGTTCGTTGCCAAGCACCAAGTCCAATATGGCATCCCCTCTAAGCGGCTTATCAACATATTGAGTCAGAAATCCTTCCTGGAAACACCTGACTAAATCTGCTCCATCCAAACTATTTGCACTTAAGAGGTTCCAGTCAATATTATGGAAGTTGAGGTCAGCTGTGCCAACAACCCTATTACTTCTGCACCTTTCCAAAAACTGCCTCCTAATCTGTTCCTCAGTGTCTCTGTTGCTATTGGGGGGACTATAGAAAACTCCCATTAAAGTGACTGCTCCTTTCCTCTTTCTGATTTCCACCCATACTGACTCAGTGGAGAAACCCTCCTCAACGATATCCCTTTCTGCGGCTGTGATACCATCCCTGATTAACAATGCCAGTCCCCCACCTCTTTTACCTCCCTCCCTGTTTCTTTTGAAACCTCTAAATCCTGGAACATCCAACAACCATTCCTGCCCCAGTGTTATCCAAGTCTCCGTATTGGCCACAACATCGTAGCTCCAGGTACTGATCCATACTCTAAGTTCATCACCCTTATTCCTGACACTTCTTGCGTTAAAATAGATACACTTCAACCCACCGCACTGACTGCAACTTTGCCCTATTAACTGTCTATCCTTCCTCACAGAATGTCTGCATGCTGTATCCGCCTGTACACCGGCTACCCCATCCTTTGATCTGTAGCTCCGGTTCCCAAACCCCTTCCAAACTAGTTTAAACCTTCCCGAATAGCTCTAGCAAACCTCCCACCCAAGATATTGGTGCCCTTCATAGGGCTTCGGAGATGAGGACAAAGACATTGATAGGAAGGGATATCCAAGAGATGATGATTGAGCTAGTCATTAGCAAATGCAGGTGACCAGGTATGATCTAATTAAAAACCGCTTCCAGGATGAATGAGCGCCTTTCATTGTATTGTTTTCTTTCAGTTGATTAAGTGGCAAGCAACCCCTGGTTAGTCCATAATACGTTTGAACCTGATTATTCCTGCAGTCCTTGAATTTTTTTACTGCTGAATGAATGCTTTATTATTTATATAATTGTATGTCTGGAACCTTTGGCTGATCTCACCTTGAAGTATCTGCACTTTATAGGTCCTCGTCACTGTTCAGGAGAAAGCAGCAGTCAGTGAGACAGAGCACTAGCATTGCATAGAGCTGAGATACCAA
>NC_063333.1:87557006-87769609 GCF_021869965.1 Rhincodon typus | reverse complement strand
ATATGGTATTCAAAGCGATGTGCATGCACTCCAGGTGATAGGCAGCACGTTTGAAGCAATCCAAAGGACTTTTTTCACTTTCCACCATCAATTGGCCTTAAATTGTTCAGACTGTTGTATTATCCCTAAATGCTTGATGATTCTGTCAGATAGCATTTAACTTGAGAGAGGCAGTGCTTTGTGCAGCTTTCTTCAGAGTGCCACTGGTCTCCAAGGGGGACCGGTCATGGGAATTTCCCATTGTACAGCCCTGAATAGCAGAGTGCTCCCTTCAGAAGCAGAAAGATAGAATGAAACATTTCTTGCAGAGAGGTGTGGAATCATCATTGAGTCTATTCCCTAGTTCACAGGCTGGGTCTAAATGTGTATGAATTGTGTAGGTCAGATTCTACCACAATCCCTACACATCGTTTGTGTTCTCAGTGTCGTCCACATTAAATAGCAATGCCTTGGCTGCATTCAACAATGTCATAGTTCAAGGATCCCTGACATCTGAGGCTTGCTGAACTCAAGGAGTTAGCTGCTTGTGAGGGATAAACGATGCTTGGCCATTAGAACTCCTTTCTTCCTTGGAATGTCTGAAAAGGCTGCTCATATCTCAAACGGTTATGACTTTATCAGGTCTAACAGCAAAAAAGAGACTATAGCAAACATTTCAAGAATGTAAGTGAACACAGATTTACAAAATGTGAGAGAAGAATGATTTAAAAGGGACCTGAGGGGCAACTTTTTCACACATACGGTGATGCATATATGGAACAAACCGCCAGAGGAAGTGGTCAAAGCGAGTACAATTACAACATTTAAAAGACATTTCGCATGATTTAGAGGGATATGGGCCAAATGCGGGCAAATGGGACTAGTTCAACATGGACAAATTGGGCCGAAAGTTCTGTTTCCATGCTGTATTACTCTTTGATGCTATGTCTGTACGAATGTGCAGGATTATTTATAATGAAATGTCGCCCATTTCGCATCTGCACCACCCAAGTGTTTTTTCTCTCTTTCCCTCCCACCAGGTCCACATCTTAAGCCTGCTCTGTATTTGTTGTGTTCGGCCTGGAAGACTTGGCTAGGAGTGTTTGTGCCTAGAGGGCCCAAGGCTGCTGAGAGTTCTCTGCCCAGATGCAGGCTCACCCTCTTCAACTTGAACTTCTGTGGGCTAAAGCATGACAGGCAGTGCAGTAGTGTTTGGGCCAGACAGCAAATTTCCAGGGGACTGTCTGTGTAGTTCGTCTTAGATCTGGGGTGCTCCAGGCCTGTCTGTGAAAGGAAGGGGGACTTGGAGTAAAATAAAGCACTTCTATCTCCCTTTTGGCACTGCCAATGATGCTGATCATGAATGGATAGAGCAATGAAGTGCAGCTCTGTGCATATATCTGGTGGACTCTGACTGCGATAGATCTGGGTCTTCATTATGATAGCCAACCTGTCCATGGAGACATCCAGATGAAAACATTCTAGACTCAGTTTGCACTGATAATGTTTGTGGATTCCTTCATCCATTGATCCAGTTTATCGACTGTCTCTGACAAACTCAACTTCCTGCCATCTTCTGCACATTTTAAGCCATGGGATCATCTTCAGTCTGGGACTAAGCAGGTGCCTGGTCTCCAGCAGTCCTCTGAATGTCAGAGACCTGGTGCATTTCTGTAGAGATTAATTAGTGAAGTGTTCACCAATCTAACTTAGAAAGAGTCCGGCTACATCTAGTAGCGTGGCCTCCTTTGATGGTTTGTAGAAAACAACATTGCATTCCTTTTGGCCACTCCATCTATCAGGTCCCCAAGTCTATATTGTTGAGAGGTGGTGCCAGCTTTCATTTCTGGGCTATTTGCTCAGTTACAGTGGGTGAGCAGCACTGGTGGGTGAAAGACAGTTCCTGGCTTGCAGCACCTAAGGTACTGTAGGGCAGGTGTTTAAATATGGAGACATCGGCATAAATGTCACAAAGTCCTGTAGCTGTGATTACTTTCCCATTCCTGCCTCATGACTGTACGAACCTCAGAGGTTAGTTGTATAATTAATGGACGGAACTGTGGATAATTTTGAGAGAAAAGTCGACATGGGCCAAGGTAAACTGCCTGCCATGATTCTGACAGAAATATTCCACAAGAAAGTGGGAAAAATCAGCCCTATGTTTTTTTTTCAATGATGTCTTGCTGAATCCTACCTCTGTGGTCGCTCTATTAAAAGCTGATATTTGAGTCAATCTACTTCTGAAATCTGAAATTCTCTTGTAAAGCCATTTAATTTTGCTCTTTCCATCCCTGATATCCAAAAGTCCACTGAAAACCCTTCTCATTTCATTGTCTCACAACCATTTCTTCTTGCACCCTGGCCAATGACAAGCAACATAGGCTATTTGTTTTTGCACGAGTAGGGATTACAGAGAATATTTTTTGTTTCATATAATGTGATTTAGCCAATAATTGGGTCTTTGTGGCAATTGAAACATCTCTGTACATTTTCAAACAATTATAATGAAGAAATTTTACAGCTTTTGATGTTATATATGCAGCTTAATGTGTGCTGGTCCTGTGCTATGCTATTGTAATCAGAATTAATTTTCTGAAAATCATGTACAGAGGCTGTCAGAAACCAGCCCAGCTAATTCTAATTTGTGCATGAAGTTTTCAGGTCACTTCCCTCCTGCCCCCTCCTCCCCTTGATTCCTAATAACCACAGCACTTTGCAAAAGTCACATGTTCCTAGCATCCTGTGCCTAATGGGATTATAGTAAATGACCTTTTCTCCCAGATGGGAGCCACAGCAGATTTGTAGATAAGCCACAATTAGTGGTACATCTTTCTATTTTTATTCCTTTGCAAATCCGACTCCAGGCTTTCATTGAGTCTATCAACTATGTTGCAAGAATGTCTCTGCAATTAGTTGTCAGTTTATGCAGCTACTGAGAATGTTTGACATATTTATGTTCTGGCATTAAAAAAAAGCCAGTAGGAAACCTTGTAAGCTTAAAAAACAGGTTTGATCAGCTGGATATAGAGAAATTGTTCCTATTTTTTGGATGAATTCCAATCATCTGTGACATTGACATGAAACATATACATAAAATAGCAAAGAGTAGCTATGCAGGATGGTTTGTTTCTGTGCAATGCATTCTATATAAGTCTGTCCTACCTCCTTGCAGTTCAATGGTTAAAATATCTAAGGAGATTGCCTGCACTACAGAGATCATTGATTGCCAGGAGGAGAATTTGGTAAATTTGGACTATTTTGTTCATGACTTTCCATCCAATGATGTGAAGGGAAGGTGATTGCCGAGTGTATTATCGCTGGACTGTTAATCCAGAGACTCAGATAACGTTCTAGGGACCTAGGTTTGAATCCTGCCGTGGCACTTGGTGGAATTTCAATTCAATAAACATCTGGAATTAAGAATCTAGTGATGACCATGAATCCATTGTCGATTGTTCTGGAAAAACCCATCTGGTTCACTAATGTCCTTTCGGGAAGAAATCTGCCATCCTCATCTGGTCTGGTTTGCATGTGGCACCAGACCCACAGCCAATGTGGCTAACTCTCAACTCGATTAGGGATGGACAATGAATGCTGGTCCAGCCAGTGATGACTACATCCCATTAAAGAATAAAAAAAATCACTGAATTTGCTCATTCCTGGAACAAATGATGTAAGCTTGAATGGAGGATGGTTAATCAGTAAGTTTATGGGTGATATGAAAATTGGTAGGGTGGTAAATAGTCAGGAGGATAGCCATAAATTACGGGATGATATAGATAGGCCAGTCAGATGGGCTGAACAGAATTCAGTGGCAAATAGAATTCAATTGGATAAATGAATCTATGAAATGTGAGGTGATGCATTTGGGCAGGACAAACAAGGCAAGGGAATACATGATGAATGGTCGCTGAGAAGCAATGTGGTTTACTCTTAACTGCCCTCTGGGCAATTAGGGATGGGCAATAAATGCTGGCCTCACCTGTGACGCCTTCATCCTGTGAATGAATAAAAAGAATGGTCAGAACTTTGTGTCTGATATGATCCCAAATTTCTGGACACTACTGATGAGCAATCCTCCATGCCCCATAGTCCTATGCAAGCAAAGGTGACAGTAATTCTTTTATTTTGTATATGCACAAAGTCCTGTTTAAATACATTGTATCTGAGACACTGTCATTGCAATTTGCCTGATTCATTGAGTTCTTGAATATTTCTTCTTTTCTTCATAGTTTTACTAAACTAATAATTCTGGGTAGACCATTTAGGACAGAGATGAGGAGACATTTCTTCACCTAAGGACTGGTGAGCCTGTAGAATTCATTGCCACAGGAAGTAGTTGATGCCAAAACATTGAATGTATTCAAGAGGCGACTAGATATAGCACTTGGGGCAAATGGGATCAAACGTTATGGAGAGAAAGCAAGATCAGGCTATTGAGTTAGACGATCAGCCATAATCGTGATGAATGGTGGAGCAGGCTCAAAGGGCCGAATGGCCTCCTCCTGCTCCTATCTTATATATTTCTATGTATTCTGCATAACTAGGGACTTCATTGAAAGTGCAAGGTCAGACCGCCTATTTAATAAATCACTAAAGGTGTGCACTTTATAAGCAATGACTTCTATTGAGACCAAATGGCGGCATTAGTCTTGTCACATTTCTCCTTGCTTGCTGATCCAGTGTCAAGAATACTCTGAGGAAGGGTCACCGGACCCAAAGCATTAACTTTGGTTTCTCTTTCCAGCTGCTGCCAGACCTGCTGAACTTTTCCAGCATCTTCTGTTTTTGTTTCTGATTTACAGCATCCGCAGTTCTTTCAGTTTTTATCAAGAATATTGTATCTTACTACAGAACACATTCAATTATCAAATTATTGAATCTGCCACAGAGGGTTGACTTGATTCAATGTTCCATGGAAGGTGAAGTATTTGAAATTCATTCAACCTCATTAAGGTCTCACTTCCATCAGTCCACCTCAAGTTATTCCACAATGAGTAGCCGTTGGTCATTAGACAATTGATAAAGATGTAGAACTAGGTCTGACATTGCCAAAATCCTTCCTTTTGTGCTGTAGTCATTCCACGGTTCTTTCGGCTGGGTTTTATGCTCCATCACCATCGAATTTGAAGGCAGAGGGACATATTATAATCCATTGGTCATCAGTCCTGCCCCCATTCATCATTTGCAGAGTTGGAGTCAGGCACATCTCTCTAGTGGGCCAATAAAGGCCCTTGAATAGGCAACTTATTTCCATTACAGTCTCATCCCATTGCGATTTGAGATTTAACTGGCAGCAGGAGAGGCAGACGTCATTTGGTAAGCTGCTAGAGGACCTGATTGTATTTCTTTCGAAAGTCCATCTCAAGATTTATACCCTCCCTAAATTAGCCTGCCCACATTGGCTTCTCAGACCCCAACCGATCTTCACTGGGACCTGGCAGTATGGCATTCGGCAAGATCCATAAACACTGATTCAAATCCTGATCCCCATTACACACATCAGTCCTTATGTATGGGAGAGCTGCCGGCCCCTGATTGACCTGCAGCACTTTGAGGTGAGACTTCCTATTCTTAAAGGCAGGAAATTCTATTTCCTGTCTGGGATCGCCTTCCTACTGACTTTTTAGCCAGGAATTAGGAGCTTCTTGTAATTCAACCCTTTAAATCTGTCTAGATTTAGGATCTTATTTTGATGTTGAAAAACTGTTCCTTTGTATTCCTGAGACAGTAGGAACTGCAGATGCTGGAGAATCCGAGACAACAAGGTGCAGAGCTGGATGAACACAGCAGGCTAAGCAGCATCATAGGAGCAGGAAGGCTACCTTTGTATTCCTGGTTCACTTCTGAACCTGTTTAACTTTCTCCTTGTGCTGACTGTTCAAGAACATGCATAGCTCTCCAATGGTGCACATTCTTCCAGAACTGCTGTTCTTGATATCGTCTAGCTTTCCTGTTTAAACTTAAAACATTAACTTTATTTCTCTGAAAAAGAAAGCCTGATGAGGCAAAATAGTGATAATGTATATGTCCATTTCCTTTTGATAAGCGGGGCTCGCCCAGCAAACAGTTCGCATTTACAAAGTGTTTTTAATAAAAACATGAAAGCACTTAAAAAAAAGAGGAAACCGCTGTCAAGGAGGGTGAAAGCGATTATCAAAATTTTGGTCAAAGGGATATGTCTTGAGAAGATTGAGAAGGAAGCAGAAACTTCAAATGATTAGAGAATCGAGGACTGTAACTGGGACAGGTCAAGCTATTATCATAGAATATGGACTAAAGAGAGAAGAGAGTAATTAGGAGGCCAAAAGGCTTTTGAAGGAAATACAGGATTGAAAAATACTGTAGAGATCATATAAGGTGAGGTTACTGAGTGATTTGCAATTAAGCACAGAGTTGTAAATTCAACACATTGAGGAGTAGGAGAGTGAGTCTAGGATGGGGGTGATGGGAAAGGAATCTTAGTGCAGAACATGATGTGGGAACAGATTTTTAGATCAGAGTTTATATAGAGTAAATTAGGAAAGGCAAGTGACTGAGGTGTTAGTTGGGGAGAGCTTTGAGACCCAATTGCTGCCTCACAGCGCCAGGGATCCGGGTTCAATTCCACCCTCAAGAACTGTCTGCGTGCAGTTTGCACATTCTCCCCGTGTTTGTTTGGGTTTACTCCAGGTGCTCTGTTTTCCTCCCACAGTCCAAAGATGTGCAGAGGAGGTAGATTGGCGATGTTAAATTGCCCGTAGTGTCCAGGGATGTTTAGGTTAGGTGGGTTAGACATGGGGAAACGTAGGGGTATGGAATGAGTTGGGGTGGGATGCTCTTCAGAGGGGCGGTGTGGATTTGTTGGGCTGAATGGCCTGTTTCCATACTGTAGGGATTCTATGATTTGATTCTAGTTATGGAAAAGGATAAGCGTGGTCCATAAGTTAAAGTTCTACACTGGGGCAAGGCCAATTTTAATGGTATTAGATAGGAATTTTCAGAAGGCGACTGGGGGAGGCTGTTTGCATGTAAAGGGATGTCTAGCAAGTGGGAGGCTTTCAAAAGCAAGATAACGGGAGTTCAGGGGCAACATGTTCCTGTTAGTGTGAAGAGAAAGGCTGGCAGGAGTAGGGAACATTGGATGACTAGAGATATTGAGGCTCTGGTTGAGAAAAAAAAGGAGGTATATGTCAAATATAGAGAGCTGGGATCAAGTAAATCCCTCAAAGAGTAGAGGGGATGTAGGAGTACACTTAAGAAGGAAATCAGGAGGGTGATAAAGGGACATGAGACAGCTTTGGTAGATAGGGTAATGGAGAATCCAAAGAGATTCTGCAAGTATGTTAAGGTCAAAGTGGTAACTAGGGAGAGAATAGGGCCCTTTAAAGATCAATAAGGCCATCTATATGTGGAACCATACGAGATGGGTGAGATCATACATGAATATTTTGTGTCAGTATTTACCATGGAGAAAGACATCAAAGCTGGAGAACTTGGGAAATAAATAGTGGTGTCTTGAAAGTGCCCACATTACAGAAGAGAAGGTCTTAAAACATATAAAGATAGATAAATCCCTGGGACCTAATCAAGTGAATCCTAGGACATAGTGAGAAGTTAGGGAAGAAATTGCTAGGCCCCTAGCAGAGATATTTGTTTCATCAACAACCATGGGTGAGATGCGGAAGACCTGGAGGGTGGCTAATGTTATGCCATTATTAAAGAAAGACTGCAGGGAAAAGCCAGGGAACTTCATACCAGTGAGCCTAGTGTCAGGGATGGGTACATTTTTGGAGGGGATTCTGAGACATAAGATCTACATTCACTTGGAAAGGCAAAAAATGATTAGGGATAGTCAGCATGGCTTTGTGTGAGGGAAATTGAGTCTCACAAATTTGACTAAATCTCTTGAAGAGGTGACCAAGAAGATAGATGAAGGCAGAGCAGTAGCCGTTGCCTACATGGACTTTGGTAAGGCCTTTGACAAGGGTCTACATGATAGACTGGTTAGTAAGGTTAGATCATTTGGGATCCAGGGAGAGCTAGTCAATTGGATGCAAAATGGCTTGATGGTAGGAGACAGAAGTGTGGTGGTAGTTGGTTGTCGTCCAGCGGCGTGCTACAAGGATTGGTGCTGGAACCACAATTATTTGTCATTTCTCTAAATGATTTGAATGAAAATATAGGAGGCATGGTTGGTAAGTTTGCAGATGACACCAAAATTGGTGGTTTAGTGGACAGTGAAGCAGGTTATCTAAGAATACAACTGGCTGTTGATCAACTAGGTCAGCAGACCGAAGAATGGCAAATGGAGTTTACGTCAGATAAACGCAAGGTGTTGGGTTTTGATAAGACAAGCCAGGGTAGGACTTACTCAGTTAATCGTGGGTCACTGGGGAGTGTTTTTGAACAGGGATACCTAGCGGTGCAGGTACATAGTTCCTTTAAGATGGTGTCACAGGTAGACAGGATGTTGAAGAAGGCATTTGGCACTCTTGTCTTCATCGGTCAGAGCACTGAGTACAGGGATTGATGTGTCATGTCATATACAAGGCATTTAGTAAGATCACATTGGAGTACTGCGTACAATTCTAGTCATCTTACTGTAGGAAGGGTGTTATTAAACTGGAAAGGATGCAAAAAAGATTTACAAGGATTTTACTGAGACTAGGCCGTTTGAGTTTTAAGGAGAAAAGCTGGTTCTTTCTTCCCTCGAGTGTAGGAGGCTGAGGGGTGATCTTATAGAGGTTTATAAAATCATGAAGGGCATAGATAATGTGAATAACTAGTATCTTTTCCGCATGGTAGGGGAGTTCAAAACTAGAGGGCATAGGTCTAAGGTAAGAGGGAAAAGATTTAAAAGGGACTTAAGGAGTAACTGTTTGACGCAGAGGGTGGTGCATTTATGGAACAATCTGACAGAGAAAGTGGTAGAAGCGGGTACAACTGCAACATTTAAAAGTCATTTGGACAGGTACATGGATAGGAAAGGATCACGGGATAAGGGGCCGAATGCTGGTAGAAAGGAGTAGTTCAATTTAGGCAACCGGGTCGGCATGGATGAGTTGGGCCTAAAGACCTGTTACAATGCTGTATGTCTCTATGACTTTCAGTCTATGAGTAAATGTGAAACGACTATGAAACATCCAAGATGGAGGATGGAAAAAATTTGTGGCTGTAAGAGCTGTTCCTTTTTTGAGGTATTTTAAGTGTTGGAGCTGATTTCCTCAAATTCTCGGAGCAGTAATTACTGTTTTATAAGTGTCGCTATGTTTAGGAACTTTGGGAAAAAGATCAAAACAGTGGCATTTAAAAAAAAGGCAGAAGGGAGACAAAGGCAGTGACCACATGATGGGATGTGAATCAATGGAGAAAGAAACCTATAGTGCTGTCTGACCCAGCAGTGAGCCTTCATAGCTACTGCCTCTACTGTTTGATTTCAAGTAACTCTGGACATCGGAGATCGTCTAAGAAAAATAAACGAACAGAGAAATTCACAGCTGACCTTGAAGAAACTTGTGTGGGGAGGTCACAGCAGGGGAGCAGCTAAGTGGCTAGTTTACTTTTGTAAATCTACAATAGTGAGTAGATTGGGTTATTTTTGATTATATGTTTTTATTGAGACTTATCTCTTGATTAAACTTTAAAAATATAAATCATAGATAGTAAATTAACATGGAGCAGTGTTTTTAGAGCAGTAAGAGCTGTAGATTGTTAAGGTGAAAATGTGGCCTTTCGCAGACTGATGTACTCTTCCTGTCAGATTTGGGAGATTAGCGAGAGTTTTCGTGTTACTGATGATTATGTCTGCAGGAAGTGTGTTTGGTTGCAAATCCTATTGCATTGCATGGATTGGTTGGAGCGGCAGTTAGAAGCAATGAGGAATTTACATGAGCTAGGGGCTGTGATGGATGACTGTTGCAGGAAGGGAGATAAACTGAAGATATAGTCAGGTAGATGGGTGACCTCCAGAAAAGGTGGGAAAGGTGGTGTAGGAATCTTCTGTGGCTATCCCCATCTCAAACAAGTATGCTGTTTTGGAAAGTGTAGAAGGTGATGGACTCTCAGGGGAATGCAGCACTGACAGCCAGGTTTCTGTACTGAGACTGGCTCTAATGTAACGAGGAGTATACTAGTTTCCAAGTGATTGATTGTGATAGAGGACTCTCCTATCAGAAGCACAGACAGATGTTTCTGCAGCTGATAGCAAGATATCAGAATGGTGTGTTGCCTCCCTGGTGCCAGTATCAAGGATATCATGGAGAAGGTGCAGAATATTCTCAAAGAGGTGAGGAGCCAGCAGGAGGTTGTTGTACATATTGGAAATAATGACATAGGAACAGATAAGGACAAGATTCTCAGGACAGAGTATAGGAAGTTAGGCGGGAATTATAAAGGAGGTCCTCGAGGGTAGTAATATCTGATTACTCCTGGTGCCATGAACTAGTGACGGTAGCAATAGGAGGATAGAGCAGATAAATGAGTGGCTGAGGATCTAGTGGAAGTGAGAAGGATTCAATTCTTGGATTATTGGAATCTCATCTGGGGTAGAAGTGACCTGTATAAGAAGGAAGGATTGGACCTGAATTGGAAGGGGACTAATATGCTGGCGGGGATGTTTCCTAGAGCTGCTCAGGAGGATTTACACTAGTGGATGGGCGGTGGGACCCAGAGAGATAGTAAGGAAAGAGAGCAGTCTGAAACTGATACAGTTGGGAAAAGAAGTAAGCCAAACAGTCAGGAAAGGCAGTAACAATGCAGAGAACAAGACAGGACTGATAAATTAAACTGCACATATTTCAATGCAAGAGGCCTAACAGGTAAGGCAGATGAACTGAGGGCATGATTGAGAACATGGGATTGGGATATCATAACAATTACAGAGATGTGGCTCAGGGATAGACAGGACTGGCAGCTCAATGTTCCAGGGAGTAGATGCTATAGGAAGGATAGAAAGTGGAGTGAAAGAGGAGCGGGAGTGGTGTTTTTGATTAAGGATAACATTACTGATGTACTTAGGAAGGTCATTCCTGGGAATACATCCAGGGAAGTAATTTGTGTGGAACTGAGAAATAAGAAAGGCATGATCACCTTGTCAGGATTGTACTGTAGACACCCCCATTACTGGAAACTGAGAAACAAGTTTGTATGCAGATCTCAGTTAAATGTGAGAACAATAGGGTGGTTATGGTAGGGGATTTTAATTTTCCAGACATAGACTGGGACTGCCATAGTGTTAAGGGCTTGGGTGGAGAGGAGTTTGTTACGTGTGTACAAGAAAATTTTCTGATTCAGTATGTGGATATACCTACTAGAGAAGGTGCAAGATTGACCTACTCGTGGACAATAAGCAGGACAGTGACTGGGGTGTCAGTGGGGGAGCACTTGGGGCCAGTGACCATAATTCTATTAGTTTTAAAATAATAATGGAAAAGGATAGACCGGATCTAAAAGTGAACGTTCTAAATTGGAAGAAGGCCAATTTTGACGGTATTAGGAAAGAACTTTCAACAGTTGATTGGAGGCAAATGTTCGTGGGTAAAGGGACGGCTGGAAAGCAGGAAGCCTTCTAAAATGAGATAACGAGAGTCCAGAGACTCTCCAGAGTATGTTCTTGTTAGGGTAAAGGGCAAGGCTGGTTGGTGTAGGGAATGCTGGATGACCAGAGAAATTGATGTTTTAGTCAAGAAAAAGAAGGAAACGAATGTCAGGTATAGACAGCAGTGCTTGAGTGAATCCCTAGAAGAGTATAAAGACAATAGGAGTATACTTGAGAGGGAAGCCAGGAGGGCAAAAAGGGGAAATAGCTTTGGAAAATAGGGTTCAGGAGAATCCAAAAGGATTCTACAAATATGTTAAGGACAAAAGGATAAACTAGGGAGAGTATAGGGTCCCTTAAACATCAGTAAGGCCACCTATGTGTTAAACCGCAGTAGATGGGTGAGATACTAAATGAGTATTTTGCATCTGTATTTACTGTGAGGAAGGATATGAAAGATAAAGAACATGGGGAAAATAATAGCGACAACTTAAAAATTGTCTGTATTACAGAGGAGGATGTGCTGGATGTCTTAAAATGCATGAAGGTGGATAAATCCCCAGGACCTGATCAGGTGTACCCTAGAACTCTGTGGGAAGCTACAGAAGTGATTGCTGGGCCCCTTGCTTCAGAAATCTGAAGAAGGGTCTAGGCCCGAAACGTCAGCCTTCCTGCTCCTCTGATGCAGCTTGGCCTGCTGTGTTCATCCAGCTCTACACCTTGTTATCTCAGATTCTCCAGCATCTGCAGTTCTTACTATCTCTCACTAACTTGATTGAGTTTTTTTGAAGAAGTGATGAAGAGGTTTGATGAGGGCAGAGTGGTGGATGTGATCTATATGGACATCAGTAAGGCATTTGACAAGGTTCCTCATGGTAGACTGGTTAGCAAGGTTAGAACACATGGAATACAGGGAGAACTAACTATTTGGAAACAGAACTGGCTCGAAGGTAGAAGACAGTGAGTGGTGGTAGAGGGCTGCTTTTCAGACTAGAGGCCTGTGACCAGCAGTGTGCCACAAGGTTTGGTGCTGGGTCCACTGCTTTTCATTGTTTATACAAGTGATTTGGATGTGAACGTAGGAAGTATTGTTAGTAAGTTTGCAGATGATACTAAATTTGGAGGTGTAGTTGACATCACAACAGGATCTTGATCAGATGGGCCAATGGGCCGAGGAGTGGCAGATGGAGGTTAATTTGGATAAAGATGCGGTGCTGCATTTTGGAAAGGCAAATCAGGGCAGGACTTATACACTTAAATATAAGGCCCTGAGAAGTAACCTGAGAAAAGAACCTTGGAGTACAGGTCATAGTTCCTTGAAAGTGGAGCTACAGGTAAACAGGATAGTGAAGAAGGCATTTGGTATGCTTGGTTTATTGGTCAGTACATTGAGTATAGGAATTAGGAGGTCATGTTGTGGCTGTATAGGAAATTGGTTTGGCCACTTTTGGAGTATTGCATGCAATTCTGGTCTCCCTGCTATAGGAAGGATGTTGTGAAACTTGAAAGGGTTCAGAGAAGATTAATGAGGATGTTGCCAGGGTTGGAAGGTTTGAGCTATAGGGACAGGTTGAATAGGCCAGGTCTATTTTCCCTGGAAAGTCGGAGGCAGAGGGGTGACTTTATAGGGCAACATGGTGGCACAGTGGTTAGCACTGTTACCTCACAGCACCAGGGACGTGGGTTCGATTCCACCCTTGGGCCTCTGTATGGAGTTTGCATGTTCTCCTCATGTCTGCATGGGTATCCTCCAGTGCTCCGATTTCCTCTCACAGTCCAAAGATCTGCAGGTTAGGTGGTTTGGCCGTGCTAAATTGCCCACAGCGTCCAGGATTGTGCAGGCTATGTGGATTAGCCATTGGACGTGCAGGGTTTCAGGGATAGGATAGGGCGGTGGGTCCGGGTGGGATGCTCTTCAGAGGGTCGCTGTGGGCTCGATGGGCTGAATTGCCTGCTTCCACACTATGGGGAATCTGTTATAGAGTTTTATAAAATCATGAGGGGCATTCATAGGGTAAATAGGCAAGGTCTTTTCCTAGGGATGGGTGAGTCCAAAACTAGAGGCCATAGGTTTAAGGTGAGAGAGGAAAGATGTAAAAGGGATCTAAGGAGCACCTTTTTCATGGAGAGGGTGGTGTGTGTATGGAATGAGCTGCCAGAGGAAGTGGTGGAGACTAGTACAATTACAACATTTAAAAGGCATCTGGATGGGTATATGAATTGGAAGAGTTTAGAGGGATATGGGCCAAATGCTGGCAAATGGGACAAGATTTATCTAGGATATCTGGTTGGCCTGGACAATTTGGACCTAAGGGTCTGTTTCCGTTCTGTATATCTCTATGACTCCATGACTCTATGAACTGCTGGAAAATTCACATTTAGAGGTGACAAATGTGTTTTTAATGGGGTCAGTATCAATGAGGTTAAGACTGGAGCAGAGGTAAACAATGTTATGGAAGTGGAAGTAAGAAGAGATTGATAAGATAAGAGTTTGATGAGACAACTCTGAATAAAACAGAAAGATGACCTTGCATATAGGTATAGCGAAAAAATCTGAGAGAAAGAGTTAATGGGGAGACTGTGGAATTTTAAGTGGCTTTTGGTCTTTGTGTTGTTAATTCTCTCTATGAGGGAGAGAAAATGGAATGACCACCAGTGAAGCCTAACAGGGTTTTGGGGTAACATAGAACCATAGGAGCAAGTGGGCTATTCAGCCCTTCGAGCCTGCTCTGCCATTCAGTGTGATCATGGCTGATCATCCAACTCAGTATGCTAGACAACAAGGTGTAGGGCTGGATGAACACAGCAGGCCAAGCAGCATCATAGGAGCAGAGAGGCTGACGTTTCGGGCCTAGACCCTTCATCAGAAAAGGGGGAGGGGAAGGGGGTTTTGAAATAAATAGGGAGAGAGTGGGAGGCGGATAGAAGAGGGATAGAGGAGAGGATAGGTTCGACGGCAGTTGGAGATGAAGAGGTTGAGGGAGGGTAGGAGGCCTTGGGGTGGTGTCCAGGAGGAGGGGGTGTGTTGGAAGCGGGAGAAGGGGTCAGTAGAGGGAGGGTTAGGTTCACGGTTGAAGAAGTAAGCGTGGAGGCGGAGGCGGCGGAAAAACTGCTCTATGTCCAAGCGTGAGCGGTATTCATTGATCTGTGGGTGGAGGGGGACAAAGGTGAGCTCTTTACTGAGGACTGACCGTTCGTCCTCAGTAAGGGGTAGGTCTGGGGGGATGGTGAAGACTCGGCAGGGCTGGGTGCTGCTGTCTCCTCTGGAGGTGCTGGCTGTGGAGGCTGTGGGCGGAGCTGCGTCGGCGTCGGCTGTGGAGTCCAGCTCGTCCCTGCCTCCCTAACCTGTTCTTCCTCCCACCTATCCCCTCCTCCCACCTCAAGCCGCACCTCCATCTCCTACCGACCAACCTCATCCCGCCCCCTTGACCTGTCCGTCCTCCCTGGACTGACCTATCCCCTTCCTAACTCCCTACCTACACTCACCTTTACTGGCTCCATCCCCGCCTCTTCGACCTGTTTGTTTCCTCTCCACCTATCCTCTCCTCTATCCCTCTTCTATCCGCCTCCCACTCTCTCCCTATTTATTTCAAAACCCCCTTCCCCTCCCCCTTTTCTGATGAAGGGTCTAGGCCCAAAACGTCAGCCTCTCTGCTCCTATGATGCTGCTTGGCCTGCTGTGTTCATCCAGCCCTACACCTTGTTGTCTCGGATTCTCCAGCATCTGCAGTTCCTACTATCTCTGCTCCAACTCAGTATGCTGTTCCTTTAATCTTATACCCTTTGGTTCCTTTAGGCTTTGTTAGAAACATTTTGAGAGATATACTGGGACACACAGGAATGATGATTGCTGAAGGAGAATGGTCTGATTAGGTATTTCCAGAACACCATTTGACATGGCTTGTTTCGAAAGAAAGTGTTAAAGCTTGTGGTGGCAACAGTGTTCAAGTAATCTCTATCCATTTTGTTTATCTTTCTTAGGCCACAACGATCGAAAAAGAAAAGTCATGCCTCATGATCTGCACCCACTTTTATATTGAAATTACTTAAAGATAAAGATATTCTGATTTGGAGGTTCTGCTGACATCCGTGTCCGAAACCCCATAGAACTGTTTTTTCACCTCTGTACTGGAGGTCAGTGTTGGTGTACGGACACCCATGAGATTAACTGACTCTGTTTGAGTTGAGAGGTGGCTGGAATGATCACATTCTGAACCATTAAATATAACTTCCTTACAGCAAAACTTATAACCTTGCTCATGTCTTTCCTCTCACTCTTCATCTAGCAGGTCACAACGTCACTTCATTTAGTCAGTCATATGCTCTTGACAAGCCTGTTCTCTTGTAGGGAAGCATTGTCAGTGGTTAGCTTATCAGATTTAAACATGGAGAATTAGCTGAAATTATAGTATTTGCTTTGCATGTGGGAGATAGTAGGATCAAATCTTTGGGAAAATAACTCTCAAGGTCTCCTGCACTCACAGCAAGAGATGTCGTGCGATGTATCCAAAATCCAGAAGAGAAGACTCAACTCAAGTTAACAATCTTCCAGGTAAAGGATACTGGATGCTACAGAATGGGAACGTTTATAGTAAATAGCTTGAAGTAATTCATCTTACTCTTATACATGGGTTGTTTAACTTAAATCTATTGCCCACTCTTTGGAACAATTCCATACATTATCACTTCACAATTCAGTTCATGTGAGAAATAATGGACTTTGACAAATCTTGTATACATTTACATTTTAATGGAATAATAATATTAAATCAATCATTAAGAAATTACTAAAATGATTGATGGATATTTCCAAATCAGTGTTTTTACACGTTCTCCATTGGCGACTTTAGTTTATCTCTTTAGACACTGCAGGGCCCCACTAGAATTATTCAACAATACTCTTACTATAGAAAGACAATGATTCATGTTTTCCATGCCATTATATGATTTTAATCATTGAGTATTCTGATGTGTAGAAACCAATCATTCTGTTTGAAGGATTCCAAGCTCAAGACACTTGGGAAGGGTTCTTAGGAAGGGTTACCGGACCCGGAATGTTAACTCTGTTTTTTCCTTCACAGATGCTGACAGACCTGCTAAGCTTTTCCATCAACTTTGTTTTTGTTCAAGACACTTGGGTACTGTTTCTGTTTGTTTCCTGTGTTGTATACACAAGATCCTTAAAGGCACCAAAATAGGAAAAGAAATATACAGGGATTACAAAGTTAAAGAAAAGGCAGTGTTTGCTCACACCGACAACTGCAGGCAAATACATGTCGCTTTAAATGGGGAATGTATGGTTCGAAGCGCTGACATCATCCTACAGACCTTGCCTGTAATATCATGCACAAATGCACGTGTACAGGGATACATACACGATTTTGAATGGGGCTTCCATGGTGGTGAGAGAGGATGGGGTGGGACGGACCCCTGGAGTGAAAATGGAAGAGTGTCCAGAACCCAGGAGGTGTTGTAGGACCTGACAAGGAGGCCCAAAGCCAGAAGGCCCTCTCCACCTCTTTCTATCTTCTGCACTCCCCTGCTTCTCGTTCCCCCCACGCCACTCTTTTCCCTTCTCCCTCTCCACTTTCTCCTCTGTTTCTCTTCCAGATCCCAATCTACCCCTCTTCACATGTCATCCTGATCTTTCTTCCTCATCTCAATCTCTCCCAGGCACACCCCACCCCCCCCCCAATCTCTTTACCCCCTCCCAATCTCTTCCTCTCCCTATTAAGAGGGTAATTAATTAGATTGATAAAGACTGCAGAGCCAGTGATGTGTAGCAGTTGTAGTATGTGGGTCTTGATGTCTGCCATAAAAAAGAACTCATCACAAGACTACACAGTGTGGAGCTGGAGGAACACAACAGGCCAGGCAGCATCAGAAGAGCAAGAAAGTTGATGTTTTCGGTCGGGACCCTTCTTCAGAAATGGGGAGGGAGAACAGAGCTGGGAAATAAGTAGAGAGAGGAGGGGTGGGGCTGGGGAAGGTAGGTGGGATGATGTTAGGTGAGTCCAGGTAGGGAGTGGTAGGGATTGGCTATTGGGATGTGTGGAGTGGATAGGTGGGAGAGTAGCTGGACAGGTTGTGTCAGGTCAAGGAGGTGGGGATGAGAGGTCCAACCTTCACTCTCATCCCAGCCTCTTTGACGTGACACAACCTGTCCATCTTCACTCCCACCTATCCACCACTCCCACCTCACGGACCAATCCCCACCACTTACCTGCACTCACCTATCACCATCCCGTCTACCTTCCCCAGGCCCACCCCTCCTCTCTCTACATATTTCCCAGCTCCCTTCCCCCTCCTCCATTTCTGAAGAAGGGTCCCGACCTGAAACGTCAACTTTCCTGCTCCTCTGATGCTGCCTGGCCTGCTTTGTTCCTCCAGCTCCACACTGTGTTGTCTCTGACTCTGCAGTTCTTGCTGTCTCATCACAAGACTGATCTTTTGTTTCTTTACTTGCCCCTTTGTTATTAATTTTTGTCTTGCATGATCATTTGTTCAGTCTTTTCTGCCTTCCACCTTGTCACTAACCATTGCCCCTCTCTTTTCTCTGCCTTTATATTTACTTGCTTGGAATTTGGAACATCTCTAACTTTTTCCACTTTTGATTAAAGGTCATCGACCTGAAATGCCAACTCTTCTCCTCTCCTCAGAAATGTTGCCTGACCTGTATACTTTCACAGTTTTCATTTTAAATTTAAGGCAATTGGTAAAAGAAATACATTGAAATGCCATAATCTATAGTGCACTACATGAAAAAACAGTGGAAGCAGATTAAAAATACCTTTCAAAAGTGTATTATATAATATGATGAAACGTGCAGCTATGGGGAAAGAATAGGATAATGGGATTAATTGGAGAATTCTCTCAAAGACCTGGCAGAGACACAATGGGCTGAATGGCCTCCTTCTGATTTACGTCATTGACACAAATATTAGAGAGAGAAAGAGAGACAGTGCAAGGCAGAGAAAATGCCAGAGATATCCACACATAAGAATAATTATTGATTTTAATGATGTATAGCATTGAATTAACTTGTGCAAGTGGAAGTTTTTTTTTGTGACCATGCTAAAAGCAATGACTATAAATTTGATATGCTCCAGAAAATTACACGCTGTCACCCCTGGTGATGTCTTCGCAATGGCCCCATCTATGGTACTGCATCCACTAACAATACTAATTTTTAGGAAAGGGAGAAGAGAAACTCCGAAGAACATAAAATTGGTGAGGAGGAACCTTTTCATTGAAACAGGTTTACATAGAATCCCTCCAGTGTGGAAACAGGCCATTCGGCCCAACAATTCACATCGATCCTCTGAAGAGCATCCTTCTATAATTTAAATTCATAATTTAGCTATCCAAGTAAATTATTATTAAACAGAACATTCCACATTTTGTTAAGCTGTTATTTTCAGAATGATTCCTAATCAATCTGCAACTGAGCAATTTACCAAATGATTAAGCGATACATGCCAATCAATATTGCAACCATGAAGCACAAGAATTGATGCTCAATTTAGTTACATTAGATTAGTCTTGCATCTTGTTAAATTGATTATTCTGTTGAGTGTTTTTACTGATCAGACGCTGGACAGATTTTCATAAATTTGTTGATTTTCAACCAATAAAGTGGTTTTTGTTATATGATTGCACCTGAACCTCTAATAAAGTTTGAACCAGTTTAACAAGAGCTACCTTTTAAGTAAAGTGATTGATGTGAGAAATATCTCAATTTTCCAATACCACTGTGATCATCTTTCAAAAGTACTGAATTAACTGTATGCTTTGGTGGAACTTCCTGTGGTTGTGAAAGATGCTATATAATGGAAAGTCACTTCACAAAGAGTAACTGGAGTTTGGGAGAAGGATTCAGGTGGAATGAATTAAGAAAACAGTTCTACAGTGGTGGAGTATGAAGACTGAAGATTCTGCAGTTGAGTGGAAAAAGTGGAGGCAGGCACAGAAGGTTAAAGTTAAAAAGAGAGATGTATGATCTGGAATATGATGCTGGAGTAAGCCCTGAAGACTAAACTCGAACTCTACTGTGCCATTTCATTTACCATCGTGCTGAATGACACAAAATTTTGAGGCTGCTAAAGGCACCATACCAAAGTTCAACACTGATTCTATCAAAGACACCTGAGGTCTATATTGGGAATTTGATGATAAGACAAAATTACAAACACTAATTTCCTTCATTGTGCTGGACTCATCAACATGGAGACCACTCTTTAGATCAAAAACAAAATCAGCTTAGATGGGCAGGCCATTTGTCTAAATGAATGGCCACAACAATTCCAATCAGATCTACTAAGGGGAGCTGTCTTAGGATGAATATCATTGGGGTGGTCAGTATTAATGACACAAGGACGCCCTAAAACAGAGCCTTACAGACTTCTGCATTGATGACCACTTTTCTTGGGAAAATGCTGCAGCTGACTAGTCTTTGAAGAGACAAGATCTAAAACATGGTTCACCATGGTTCAAAGACCGTCTACGACATAAGCAAAAAATCTCCTGCGCTCAGAGGAAGGCCAGAGCTGCCACATTTGCAGAAGATCCCCTAAGTGCCAACAAGGACAATTTACATGCTAGTTCTGTGAAGCCCATGTTGGTCACACATTGGATTCTTCAGTCATGAAAAGATCTGCAGAATATGATGAAATCATTTACATTTGGGTATACCTGAACAATAAGGAGTCGAGCCAGGAGAAGCATAATGACAGCTTTTAGGTGACCTGTACATTTCAGAATGTTCTTTGTTTACCTTTCACACTTTGGTGTTCTGGAATGCATTTGCAGTTTGTTGGGCCCTGCAGGAAGCAAAAATTGCAGGAAGTAATTGCACTTCTGACATAATATTTCAACTGCGTAAAACTTGTGAATGTCCTGAGAACATCATAGGGTACTCGAAAGTACAAGCTCTTCATTTCTTTGTTAATTCTTGGACAGTTAAGGCAGTGAAAATCAGTGGTGCTTTTATCTCCGCCTACCATTAACCAATGGTGAAAAGCCCATGCTTCTGTATGCAGGGTAAAGCTGAACCTGGGCATTACTGTGATTTAGGCGTGTTAAAATAAACTGCCAACATTCACTATCAATCTTTGCACATTGAGGACTGGCCATTTGGCCGAAGCACTGAAAGTACCTGAATTTTTGTAGAATTTTACGATAGTAAAAGTGAAAGTAATCAGGAGATGAGGTCAAATTATATAATTATAAACAAAAGATGAATAATTTAAAACATTGGCAAAGTGATCTAAAGTGCTTGAACCTTGCAACCTTGTAGTCAAAGTCATGGATATGTGGAATAAATATGACTGACGTAGAAGGTTTGGGGGGGTGAATAAAATCATGAGGGACATAATAAAGTGAACAAGTGTCTTTTCCCTAGGGTGGGGCAGTTCAAAGCTAAGGGGCATATTTTTAAATTGAGAGGAGAAAGACTTAAAAAGGACATGAGGCACAACTTCTTGACACAGAGCGCGGTTTGTGTATGGAATGAACTGTCAGAGGAAGTGACGGATGCAGGTACAGTTATAACATTTAAAACATATTTGGATAAGTTCATGAATAGGTAAGTTTTGGAGGGATATGGGCCAAATGTAGGCAGGTGGAAATAGTTTAGTTTGGAAACATGGTCGGCATGAACACGTTGGACCAAAGGGTCTGTTTCTGTGCTGTATGATTCAATGACTCTATGACTCTATGGCAGCAGGGTGTACAACTTACAAAATACATTGCAGAAATTCACCAAGGATCCTTAAAAATCATCTTCCAATTCCACAACTTCTACCATTTAGAAGGACAAAGACAATCAATGCGTTGGAGCATGACCAACAGCAACTTGTCTTCCAGCCTATTGAACATCTTGATTTGGAAATATATTGTTGTTCCTTTACTGTTGTTGGGTGAAAAGTCTAGAAATTCCCTCCCTAACAGCAGTGTAGGTCTACTGGTAGTAAATGGTCTCAAGAAAGCAACTCACCATCACTTTTTTTCAATGAAAAATTGAGATGGGCAATAAATGTTGGCCCAGTCAATGATGTCTAAGTCTCATGAATTAACAAACAAAAAAGGAGAAGTTATGAAGATTAGGGTAACGTTCATGCGGTGGTGGAGTTTAATCACAAAAGGGGGCAGAGAGTGGGTCCATTTTTGGAAGAAATTGATTTACAGGATATAGGGGATGAGGGATTAAATATTTGGTATGTCTGATTGTTGTGGATTATGTGATTATTAGAGGGTTTTCAGTTGGTAAATGATAGGAAATGTTTGTGGAGAACTGATGGTCATGGGGAACTGACAGAATGCAATTGAGTTACTTGCTATGCTTTGATACGAAAGTGCCAGCATTGGACTGGGGTGGACAAGGTCAAAAATCACATGACACCAGATTATAGTCCAACAGGTTAATTTGAAAACATAAGTTTTTGAAGCATTGCTCCTTCCTCAGGTGTAGTGAGAGAAGAGGTATCAAGACACAGAATTTTTAAGTAAAAGAACAAAAGATCATACAATTGATATGAATCTAATGAATAAACCTAAAATGGCTGGCTGACTCCCACCTGTTAAATCTTTAACCAGTTAGAAAGAAGGTGCATGTTCCAATTGATAAATATGCAAAACCCAGAATTTTTTTCAAGTCATTGTCCCAAGATAATAAAAAGTTTTATCACTGTATATGAGAGGTGACATCTCAGGTCAGACAATGCATTTTAGGTGTGAAGCCTTGTTAAGAATCTGTTTGTGTTTTAACCTGGAGTCAGACTGGTTTTATTTCCAAAGCAGGTGCATTCTATTTTAAAAGCATACAACTTGTTGACACAATCAGTCAATGGGACATTTGACACAATCAGTCAATGGGACATTTTATAAATTCCTGCTTTGGAAATAAAACCAGTACGATCTTTTGACCTTTTACTTCTAAAGTCTGTGTCTTGATACTTCCTCTCTCACTACACCTGAAGAAGGAGTGAACCTCTGAAAGCTTGTGTTTTCAAATAAACCTGTTGGACTGTAACCTGGTGTTGTGTGATTTTTGACTTTGCTATGCCTTGACAAAGCAGTCTTTCTTTTTCTGGTCGCAGACTGTGTCATAAAGGCACCACTTCATGGACTCAATCTTTCTCACTTCCTTTCACATGCTGGGCTTGCTGAGGTTGGCCAACATGAATTAAAAATCCAATGGCTATTGAAATGAAGACATGGTGCTTTTTTTTTAATTTTTAAAAGACCGAAGGCATCCTATCTTCATGAAATGGACAGTTGCATGAAAAGTCAGGTTCATGTTTCAAATTTTTTAAAACATTCCCTGGACCAATCCAAAATGTTTGATCTTTACAAAGCTATCATAAACACTCTTTATATGAAAGGAAAGTCTGATATGTTGGTTAGAAGGAGGTATTGTGAAAATGTCCCCTTATATTTCATGTGTGGAATGAACATTGTTATGCTGTGGATCAGGCATTAGTTAATGGCTTTGATTTGTCTTTAACTATCTTTTCTGTGTGATCATCTTGATAGCATTGCTTATTATGGAAATTTTCCAACAGGTTTCAAGATTAAAGTAGACCATCTTTCATCAGATCTACACCTGTTGGAAAAGGCTTTAGCCCATACAATTCCATGTAATTGTACTTTCGATGGTTGATTTGGTCTTTTGTCATGATATGTTTTGGAAGAGAAAAGATGTCTGCTTTTTTTTATTCTGCTTTGATTGCAGTTTGGAATTATCAATTCTTCTAAATAATCATTTATTAAGCAGCCTTTCTAACTTCTAATGCCAGTCATACAGTTGTTGATTGTATGCATAATATAAATGCATGCTTCTCAATCATCCAAATCTCACCTCCATTACTTTCGATGACAATCACAATCTGATAAAATACTAAATTGCTTTGTAGCTTAATATTATATATTCTATAGACATAACAAGATAATTATCTTAGTTTTAACTTCAAGATGTTAATCTAGTCATTATTCCTTTTGGTTTGACACCTCATTATTGACTCGTTGCAAGGTACATTATTCACTCACTCAGCAAAACCAGCAGAATTATTCCTACTGACAGAAAATGTCCATTTATCGTTAATGAAATAAAACGGGTAATCATACCGTCCTTTACAGTGTGAAGGGAGATCAACACATGGGTCTTGCACTGGTAGCAAAAGGGGAAATGCTTTACCTATCTAAAAACCCCTTCTTCAGGCCCAGCATTGTAGGTTAGTTTGGATGTTGCAGGATGGGGATCTAACTTACATGGGTTTGATAGTGTCCGTGACACTATAGCTGCATTTCTGGTTCTTGCCTCCTGAATAAACAGGAAGTATAGAACCTTCCTGCAACTGGGAAGATCAGTTATCCAGACTCCAAAACAATGTACGAGCAATCCCAGTATAACAAAAATGATATCAGGCCTAAATGAGTTGCATTATGAGAAAAGGCTACATAAGTCAAGGCTTGCATTCCTTTGAGTCTAGAAGATTGTGAGGTGATCTAACTGAGGTGCTTAAGAATTTCAACTCAACTTATGAAAGAAATTTGGATCAGAATCCAACAGTTTCCTTGTAGATGGGAGGGCTTGTAAAATTCCCTTGGTAATTTTGCCACCACCATCCCACTTCAGTCAAGCTGTCTGCAATTATATGTAGAGTGAATACGGCTCAGCATGGCCTCCCTAACCTTATCCCAGTTAAAGTAGTTAAGTGGCCAAAGGCCACTTCCCACCCAGTTTCAATTTAGATACTGGGCACGAGTAGTTTATCAGTGAGGTGAAGGTCAACCTTCTTGAGAAAGGGGAAAGCATCTCTCTTGAGGGCCTACTTTCCAAATCCAACATCTCACCCACCACCAAGATGTTCAGCTTTTCAGTGCTTCCTAATCACCACATTATCACAGGCTCAACATCAAGACTCTCAGCTCCCTGACCCTACCATTCCCAAAACGTTATCTCCGCTCCCTACCACAAGACCCCCACACTTAAACTCCAGAACATGGGATCTGGGGACTGCTTATATCCCAGCCCTGGCCATTATTACACTGGTGCTACTGGGGTGAGAGCACCCAAAGAGAAAGAAAGTAAAAAGTAGGCAGACAAAGGGATTGTTGATAGTAATCCAGAGAAAAAGGAAAGATAGATAGATAATAATCAGGGCTATGAGTAGTACAAGCACTATTGCTGATATTGTTTTCCTCACCCAAGACTGTGTGACATCATCAGATTGAGTGGAGACAAATAGAGTATCCAATATTCATTCTTTCTGAGTCATACCACAGGCGGGAAGTGGATCAAATAAACTACTCAATAAGAGGTTCCACTGTGAGGAACAGGATAACAATTATTGAGGGAAGGTCATGTTCAACTAACTTCATTTTTTTGACGAGGTAATAAGGACGTCAATAAGACGAGTGAGGAGATTGCTTCAAAAACATGGGAAGATTGGACAAGATGGTTTTTTTTGAAACAGAAATGATGAAGACACAAATTACTGGATGTATTTAAAATGATATAGGGCATAGACTTTTTTTTATTCTTAATAACTACGTATCACTGACCAGGCCAGCATTTATGACACATCCTTAATCACTCTTGAACTGGGTAGTTTGTTAAGCCATTTCAGGAGGCTGTTAAGCATCAATCACATTGCTATGGATCTGGAATCACATTTAGACCAGACCGTAAGATCATTGGACATAGAAGCAGAATTAGGCCATTTGGCCCATCGAGTCTGCTGTACCATTCAATCACGGCTGATATGTTTCTTAACCCCTTCTCCCTGTAACCGTTGGTCCCCTTATTAATTATGAACCTATCTATCACTGTCTTGAATACACTCATTGACTTGGTTTCCACAGCCTTCGATGGTAATGAGTTCCACAGATTAACCACCTTCTGGCTGAGGAAATTCTTCCTCTCCTCAGTTCTAAAGGGTCGGTCCCTTCATTCTTGGCTTTCATTGGGTTCTAGTTTCTCCTATTAGTGGAAACATCTTCTTCACATCCACTCCATCCAGGCCTCACAGTATTCTGTAAGTTTCAATGAGATCCCCATCATCCTTCCAAACTCCATCAAAATATCACCAAATCCAGAATTACTTGTTTCCCAGTGCACTCTACCACAAGCTGCTCCAAAAATTCTCATAGACATTCCACAAATTCCTTTTCTTGGGATCTGCTGCCAACCTGATTTTTCCAGTCCACCTGTATGTTGAAATCCTGCATGATAATGGTAAGGGTGACTTTCTTACATGCTTTTTCTATCTCCTTATTTATTTTCTGTCCTACATCCTGACTATTTCTAGGAGGCCTTTACATAACTCCTATCAAGTGTAAGCTTCTGGTTTGCAATCAATTATTTCCTTGATCTTTAAGTGGTTTGAATGGCTCCAAGACCCCCAATTCTGGACACTGGGCTGATTTATGGGGATGTGAATGAAGAGGCAGAAGAGGATAGGTGATTAAGGAAAAAGAATCTCTGATTTATTTAGGGTTCAAAATGTAATTATAACGTAAGAAATAGGTAATTCAATAAATTAAGGTCTTATGAGGAAAGGCTGAGGGAATTGAGGCTGTTTTCGTTACAGAGGAGAAGGTTAAGAGGTGACTTAATAGAGACATACAAGATGATTCAGAGGATTATATAGAGTGGACAGTGAGAGCCTTTTTCCTCGGATGGTGATGGCTAGCATGAGGGGACATAGCTTTAAATTGAGGGGTGATAGATATAGGACAGATGTCAGAGATAGGTTCTTTACTCAGAGAGTAGTAAGGGCGTGAAATGCCCTACCTGCAACAGTAGTAGACTCGCCAACTTTAAGGGCATTTGAATGGTCATTGGATAAACATATGGATGATAATGGAATAGTGTAGGTTAGATGGGCTTCAGATTGGTTTCACAGGTCAGCGCGACATCGAGGACGGAAGGGCCTGAACTGCGCTGTAATGTTCTATGTTCTAAATTATAACCAGTTAATACAATGCAAACACAGGAACACTAGCACTTCAAAATTACACTCTGAAAAGAGATTACCCCTATTAGACACTGTCTTACTGACACGCAGAAAACAACAGTGTTTAATTTTAGACTCTTAATCAGAATTCCTACCAATAGGGTGCCAATTCACTGTCACCACCCACCTTCCCCTCCTTGCTCGCGAGGTCAGAACTTTGAAGTTTTGAGAATTTATGTTCACCACTCAGAACACAATTTTGAAGTGCGCCTGGCTGTTCTGACTTGCTGCACCAGAAGCCTGGATGAAGACTTCGGGCTGCATAAGTTTTTTTGTTTGGGTTGAGTCCATTGATGCGGTAAGGTGCATTTTGGACTTATCTGGTGAGTACCCGATTTTCTTCACTTTTGATGGGGTTTAGGAGCAGGTTTTCTCCTCAGATTGTGACTGAAGACTTGTATTTTCAGTGGAGTTGGTGATTTAATCGGGTTTGTCAGCATCTGGTTTGGACGGTTGGGGTTGGTCATTGAAGTTCTTGCCATTGGTGTTCTCGATTCGGAAAGGCCCATGTTCGGAAGCTCTTATTCGGATCTCCCAGTTGGCTTCCCCCTCTCGGATGTCTTTTGTTCTGATGAGGCCCTTGGTTTGGCTTCCCTGTTCTTGCTTCTTGATTTGGTCTCTGTGGTTCTTGTTTCCAAAGCTGATTTTTGAGGGTGGAAGTCTGTGGTGAAGAAATTCATATTGAAGCTTGTTGTTGGAAAAAAAGCTATCGTCAGGTGAGATTGGGCTGGCAGTTTACTGACTGTGGGCCCCGTTATCTCCCTGCCATATCTGTAGTTTTCATTGTGCTCTTGATGCTGTAGCCTGAGGTGTAAAAGTTGTCTCGGGCTAGGGTCTATTGATTTCGGTTGATTGTTCTTTAAGAGAGGAGATGTAAATTGGGATTCCAGGCTGAACAATAGTCCCAGACAGCAAACTCTGTTCCCAGGCCATCCTGGTTGTATTGTGTATTTCTTGCAGACTCAGTCCAGCTGTTCTTTTTGTTTTAAAAGTTTTGAAAGTCTAGGACTCTGCCCCAAAAAAAATAGGTTTTTGTTCAAATGTTTTAATATTGGGGATTTTTGCTCAATCTTAAATGTGGTCTTTTTTTCCTTTGCAGTTCCTCAACTCTACCCATGCAGATTCTATGCCTTCTGGCTCTATATCACTTTTTGCCACTAGTTTAATTTAATTTCTTACTAATAAGGCAACCCCACTCATCTGCCCATCTGCCTGTCCTTTCAATAGGATGTGAATCTTTGGATATTTAGTTTCCGCCCCTGACCTCTTGCAGCCATGTCTCTGTGATGCTCAGAACTTTGTACCTGCTAACAAAAACAAAGCTGCTGGAAAAGCTCAGCAGGTCTGGCAGCATCTGTGGAGGAGAAAACAGAGTTAACATTTCTTGTCCGGTGACCCTTCGTACCTGCTAACTTCAATCTGCGTGACAAACTCATTTACCTTGTTTCGTATACTGTGTGCATTTACATGCAACACGCTCAGTCCTGAGGAAGGGTCACCGGACCCGAAACGTTAACTCGGAATTCTCTTCACAGATGCTGCCAGACCTGCTGAGCTTTTCCAGCAACTTCTGTTTTTGTTTCTGATTTATAACATCTGCAGTTCTTTCAGTTTTTACCCTCAATCATGTGTTGACTGCCGACCGTCTTGTAGCTGCCCCCTTATCTGCTGTGCCTGAAGTGAGATTCCTGACCCTTTCCATACTCTCTGTTCTACTACTTTTTCTGGAAACTTTAATTACCTCTTCTGAGCCTTCCATTCTTTGACCTGTTTAAAGTCCTTGTGACCTTGATTTTATTTGAATTGTGCCTTCAGTTTGTCTACCTCATCCCGAATGTTTTGTGCATTAAGATATAAAACCCTTATGTTTGTTCTATTATTGAGTTTCCCTACACTGTTATGGTTCCTTTGGTACAATATGACATCCACACATTGTATTTCTGCCTTTTATTTTCGGAAAACAATCAACTCCATCACTAACCATCAATCCACCTCCTCCTTTACTTTTGATTTATAATTTTCCAACAACTGAACTACCCCCACTGCCACCCCCTCCCCCCCCCCCCCGCCACACATGCACACACACACACACACACACACACACACACAACTAATTATATTAAAGACCTATTCCCTGCCCTATTTATGTGATTTGCCAGGATTCTTGTCCCAGCATGATTCAGGTACAGCAATTGGAACAGTTCCCTCCTTTCTAGTGCTGGTGCCATTGCCCCATGAATTCGAACCTGCATCAATCTTTGAGCCTCGTGTTTGCCTCTTTAATCTAATTGACACTTAACTTGTGGCTCAAGTAGTAATTATTACCTTTTTAATTTAGTCCCCAGCTGCTCATATTCCTGTGGCAGAACTTCTTTCCTTTTTCTACCTATATTGTTGGTACCATGACAACTGGATTTTTCTCCTTCCGCTCCAAGTTCCTCTGCAGCCCAGATGAGATATCCTGAATCCGGGCACCAGGCAGGCAATACACCATTTGGGACTCTTGTTCCTGGCCTCAGAACAGTGCCTATTCCCTGACTACACTTTCCCTGAATACAACTACATTCCTCTTTCCTGTCCCATCTTGAATGGCTCCTCATACCATGGTGCTATGCTCAATTTGCTCAACCTCCCAATAGCCCCCACTCTGATCCACATAGGGAACAAGAACCTCAAACCTTTTAAACAAGCTCAAGGGCTGAGGCACCTTCCGCACTACCTCCTGGATGCCTCTACCTGCTTCACTCGAGTCACAACCACCTGTCCCTGATCACTGACCTAATGTGAGGTAGCTAATCTAAGGGGTGTGACTGCCTCCTGAAACACAGCATCCAGATAACTTTCCTCCTCCCTGATGTATAACAGTGCTCAAAGCTCAGATTCCAGATCATCAATTCTGAGCTGGAGTTTCTCGAGCAACAAACATTTGTTATGGATGTGGTCACTATGAACCATAATGGGGTCCACTGGCTCCCAAAATATGCAAGTACAACATATCGCCTGGCCCTGCATCTCTACTTTATGTACTTAGGTCTTAATTTATGTATTTTTTCTCAAATTTCCTACTCGTCTTTTAGTTTATAATCTGTAGATATTTCTCCCATTTACCTTCAATCTGAAAGTAACCTACAGTTGATAGTCAACTTAGCAGCTATTACCAACCAATGAACTTACGGTTGTTCTATGATGTCACTCTGTTTTGCGTTGGGTCCACGGTCCTGAGCTTCAGCTTCTCCTGCTGAAAAGAATCCTCACAAATTATGAACCAAAATAAAAGGAAAAATCACCTTTACCCCTTTTTACCAAATTCCTGAACTGCCTCCAAAGACTCCAAACCATATGTTCACTCAGGTTGTATCTCAGTCTGGATATGATCTCTCCTTCCTGACTATGCAAAGTTTACTGATCAGATAATGATGACAGATTTCCTTTCCTAAAGGACAGTAGTGAGCCAGATGGATTTTTCCCAAAAATCAGTGATAGTTTCATGACACAAAGTAGCTTTGTATTCCAGATGTTATGAGTTGAACTTAAATTTCACCCATTGCTATGTTGGAATTTGAAATCATATTGCCAAATATTACCTAGCCTGGACCTCTGAGTTATGAGTCCAGTGATGTTACCACTAAACCACTGTCATCCATTCAACTCAAATAGATAGGAAGCATCTACTTATTTTTGCAGAGAGATAAAAATCATGGGCATAGATTTAAAATACTTGGCAAAAGGATTAGGAGGTTTGCAGATAAACTATTTTTATCTGGATGGTAGTGGGGGAATGTAAGTTATTGCCTAAAGAGGTGACAGAAGCTGAAATTATATTAAAAAAAAACTTGGAAATGTTTTTGTATTTCTATAACCTTCAAGGCTGTGGTCCAACTACTGAAATGTGGCATTCAGCTGGATCACTTTTCTTCAGCTGGCACAGAACTGATGGACAGAATGTCTTCCTTTCTTCTCCATTTGTTTTCTATAATCTTATGTTTCAAAACCTTATCCTTTCCTCTTTCCTTCTCCAACAGACTCTGCCTGCTTGCCATCCCCACCATCAGACACAACAACCCCCACTGGGCATCCTATCCTTGACCACCATCAGGCAACTCCTATTCATTATCTAATGGCCTACCAGCAACAAATCACAAATCCAACCCCCACTGCTCCCTGACCACCACTGAGACAGCTTTACAAACTGTAGATATCCCTGGTGATCTTGAACAGCACCACATGAAAAAAAATGCTTGTTGAGGACTGTCGCCCCTACCTGAACTTTATACGTCACTCGACCTGACCTTGCATTGACCATGCCTCTTACCCATGAAGGGCCATTCCCGTGGTTCTTATGCCAAACCAGAAGCAAACTGTCTCTCTTGCTTAGTAGAGTCTCGTATCTGGCATTGGCATTCCTGGTGAGCTAGATTCCTTCTCCACAATCTTGATTGCACCCACCCAAGATTTCATTTACTCCCCCATTGCAACAACCTGTTTCTCATAGGCTTTGGCAATGTAAAATTGAGGACAACTGTTTGAATTACTTTTCTTTGAGTGTGTCTGTTATTGGGAGCACCACAGAAAGAAATTTCAAGCCTCCCTGCAGTTTAGTTCTGCAGGACCTTCAGGAACCACAGTCTTCCAGGTCTTGTGATCTCACAGCAACACTCTCTGTACAGAATTCACCTCCAGGTGAAAATTCAGTCCATCATGCGCAAGAGGTGCTCTAATTTCTTTTTTTAGTTGACACATTTGTTTATAAACAAATGAAAGAAAGGTTCCAAGGGATTTGGTGACTTTTAAAACAAGGATGAAAAAAGAATTGCATTTATATGGCAATTCATTGTGTCCTCTTTCTGAACATCCTACAATGCAGTACAAATAATGATAAACATGGTTACCTAGGAAATAATGCTGTCATTTTGCAGATAGCAATGTGTCACCAACAGCAATGAAATTAATAATCAATAATTGTCTTTTTGTTGGGTGTTTGAAGAATGAATGTTAACCAAATGATGTGACATGCTCATTTTTGAGCGCACAACGGTTTTGGAGGTGGTGAGTTTCGGGTTGAGTGAGGGAATAGACCTGTGCTTCTGAATACTGAGGCCTGAGGTAGCCCCAGTATTCAGGCTTGGACCTCATTTCCAGCAATTTAGCTGACAACCTGGGAAGAGCAGCAAAAACTCAACAGAAGAACATAATGGAAGATAGAAATCCTGCTGCCGTTAGCTAAGTAAAGTGCCAGGTCGGGAAATAATGATGTTTAAATGGCAACGGGATCCACAATGATGAGGGGATGTGGTGATTGACCAGAGATTGGCAGAGGGTTCAGCAGTGCTGCATATTCACCAAGTATACAGTAAAACTGACAGACAATCCCATTTTACACCCTTGATGGCATATCAATTTCTTAAAATAGGATTGGTCCTATGTTGTCAAACCCATCAGATTTAAATTTTAATCGGTTTTGGCATCAAAGTGTCAGATTCAAATTGATTGGCTAAAATAAAACTTGTTGGCTTGATAACAAAACAAAACTGCTGCTTGGCCTGCTAAAGATACAGCATTTTTGATGAAAAATTTTCAATCCAGGTCCTCTGTGTGCTTGCAAATCTATAAGCTGCTGCCCACAGACATCTTTTTGGAATCTCTAAGCATAGAAAAAACACATAATCTTTTAAAGGGACCACACACTGCTTCCGCTGACTCCCCCACCCCCCCCCCCCCCCCGACAGCATTTTACAAACACCAAATTCCAACTTCCTGCCTTCCAATCTGCAAGTACGCTACCCAACTTCACAACATTGATCATCTTTGAGGTTTTGGAGGCTATGTCAGTCTTGAACATTCGTGCCAGAGGAACTCAGTAGGTCTGACAGTATCTATGGAGCGAGAAACAGAGTTTCAATCATAATATAACTCTTCAGACTTGAAGGGATTCGAAGAGTGATGGGTTTTATGTTGTGACAAAAAGGCGCTAGTGGAACAGATGCTCAGGTTGCCCAAAGCAAAAGGCACTGGAAGTTCTAATGATAACAGAGAAGATATATAGAGAAAGAATAGAAGTCAATGATGGGCATTAAAAGAAGAAAACAAATGAGCTCTGACAATAAACCCATACAAACGTGTGTCTGGGTTGATGGGGTAGATTGTGGGTGGGAAGGGCAGTAATGAAAAGGAAAGACGCTCTGCCCCTGGCATGCACTCCTTGATCTCCCACCTTGATGTTGTTGATACAGTAGGAGATCTGCCAGGCCATAGGATTACTTATCTGATTGAATACAGTTCTGCTGCTGTTGATGTTCCACCACACCTCAATGTTGCCCAGATTTGCTGGATCTGTTCAAAATCTGTCGCACTTGGCATAATGCAGATAATCTCATTGTGAGGATGGGACTTCATCCCTGCGATGACTGTGTGCTGTGTACTCCTACTGATATTGTCATGGATGGATATATCTGTGACAGATTGGTGTGAATTAGGTCAAGTCGATTCTTGCCTTTTTTTGGTTCCCTCACCATCTGTTCTAGACCTTGTCTAATAACTGTATTAGGACACAGTCTACTCAGACAGTCCTGTGTTGGTAAGCCATTTGCGGTGATGGACATTGAAGTCCCCCACCGACAGTACATTCTGTGCATACATTTCCATGTAATACTTTTCAGTTGAAATCTTGCAGGGCATAATCATGTTCTGTCCAACATAGTAAGTCTGGTGGTGAGGGGGAGGCAGTTAATATGGCTGGAGAATACTGATTGACAACCCCAATTAAGTCTTCAATAAAAAGGCAAGTGGATGACCTTCCCACTCCACTACCATTGGGAACAATAAGTGGACAATGAATTGATCTAGGGCTGGTCGACTGCTGGCCTGTTAAATGTCACAAGATATGGCCAGGCTTCCAGAAAGAAGGTGTTGTTGCAGACCTCTCACCAGATCTGAAGTCGCCAGAAGAAATCCACAAGATTTTGTTCAAAGTTTCCTTATTCACCATTCTCGAAGTGAAAGGCCCAAACACAGTGACTTGCTTTCTGTCAGCTTTGAATGTCTATATATATGTTGGGCTTTACACAGAATGTATCAATTCATTTTGCCATGATAAACTAAGTGGAAATGATTCCTGGGCATTTATGCTTCACCTTCTCTCTCCTCCCTTAAACTTTCTTATTTGACAAAACCTTTGGTCATTTGCCCTAATATTTCACCCATTGACCCATTGCCAATTTTGTCTGATTCCAGTCCTGTAAAGTGTTTGTGCGTGCCTAGTATTAAAGTTTGTTGAATGGTTGTGCCAGGTTACCAAACTGCATGAGCTATTGTTCATAATGAAGGTTGCTGCCACCATCCTGTTTGAAGTATTGGAAACTAAACGCCTGTTTGTTCTAGAGTGGTAGAAGACAGCACTTCCTGCTTTAACTAGAAGGACCTTTTGTGGTCAACAACTCATAGCTTGTTGCATGTTAGTAATCAGTTACAGGTTACATTGATATGATGGACATTGTTATAGAAACTTTGAGAGGGATTAAGTATTAGGTCTCATTCTTTCGAGATCCTAAACTGTTCTGCCTACAAATCAATATGACTGTTCTGAAAAAGACACTTGAAACTTTGTTTTCTCTCCACAGATGCTGCTAGTCCTGCTGAGTTTCTCCTACATTCTCTGTTTAGTCCATTTGACATAACCATAGTACATGGTGTTTATAGCACTACTCAAAATTAATTCTTTCAGACCAATGTATAACAAGTTGTTAGTTAAATGCAAATTTGTTTTGTTGGTGATTGTTCAGTTAAAGATTATAGACCACAGAAAAAATAGAAATCTGAACACACCTCTTAGGCTAATGGGATGATTTCCTTTGAACTACCTTATGATTGGAAACACAGCGCTCTATGTCAAGGTGGGTAATGTTTGATCAAACAGGAAAAACCTAATGTTGAAGAAATATCATTAAGTGTTACGTCCAGTTATGTCATGGCAAAAGCAAAGGAAAAAGCTATACCTGATTGGTTATGTTGATATTAATGCTCCAAACCAGCCTCTTTGCATCTGAAGAAGGGTCTAGACCCGAAACGTCAGCTTTCCTGCTCCTCTGATGCTGCTTGGCCTGCCGTGTTCATCCAGCTCTACACCTTGTTGTCTTTGCATCCCCCCTTCATTTTATGCTACCAACATATTCATCTTTTTTGTTTTCCCTCATGTGCTATCTAGTTTCTTCATAAATGTATGCATGTCATTACCTCAAATGCCCCTTGTGGTAGTGAGTTCTATATTTCTGCCACTCTTTGGACAAAGGTTTTATCCTAATTTCCTGTTGGACTGATTAATGACTATCTCATTCTTTTGACCCCTAGTTTTGACATGCCCAGTAGCAGAAATATTTTTTCTACATTTCCCCTTTCTCTTTCTTAAAAACCTTTGACTAGTCAGCTCTCAGCATTCTCTTATGTATGAAATGAAACTTCAGCTTGTTCAGTCTTTACTTCACAATTCTGATATCATTCTTGTGTCTGCTTCATTAATTATTTCTAGCATCTCCAAATCATATGGACACCAGAGGCAGAACTTTTGTTTGTACAAGACCAGATGCAATTGTTGTGTGTAGGTTTTTTTCAAATCTGAAGTAGTCTCATGTGGGTTAGTCTAACTAGAAGAGTCTTGTTGAGGAAACAATATAAATTTTACTGCATTACAGTAACTATGTACAGTTTACATGAATATGACCTAAACCACTACAAAGACAATTTGGAATACACTAGTCCCAGGCCAATCCCCTAAAAAGCTTCTTCTTTACTCTGACAAAATTCTTATGATATTATCACAGTGGGTGATGCTTACTGCACTCAATCAAAAATTAACCCTTTCAAATATTTTTCAAACCCATATACAACAGCAGGAAGGACTTAAGTATCCCATTAATGGCTGGCAAACCAGTCTCCCTCCACCTTTGAAACATTTTCAATGAGGCAAGATGAAAGATGGTGGGGTGTGGGTTTATTTTTTATTTTTGTAGAATCCCTACAGTGTGAAAACAGGCCCTTTGGCCCAACAACTTCACACCAACCCTCAGAGCATCCCACCCACCCAATCTACATATCCCTGAACATGACGGGCAATTTATCATGGCCGGCAATTTATCATGGCCAATCTACCTAACCTACACATCTTTGGACTGTGGGAGGAAACTGGAGCACCTGGAGGAAACCCACACAGACACAGAGAGAATGGGCAAACTCCACACAGACAGCTGCCTGAGGGTGGAATTGAACCTGGGTCCCTGGCGCTGTGAGGCAGTAGTGCTAACCACTGAGCCACCATCCCACCCTACGCAATAGAGACTGGAGGTTAAATCCGCTGGAGGATATGTGGTGGTAGAGGTGATGACAACATGCCTTCAAGTTGTTAGCATTCTCTATTTTTCTGTTTTGATTCTGAACCAACAATGTAGCAGAGCAGCTAAGAACAATGCCACCTAAAGGCAAAGAAAACCTAAGGCAGCCATTATCCAGCTTTAAGGAACAAAACTGGCTTCTACACACTAATATTGATGTTCTACACCATGCACTTCATGCTTATCTGCTCATCTTTTTCAAGTATTTGACAAAAGTTCCCGTGCTTGTTTCTTCTTCTAATATTGCTCTCCCACTCCCCTCTAAATGTTCAATATGACAAATTAAATCTGTATTCCAGAAAAAAAACTAAGCTGCATGATTTTCTATACTACTCTAATGAGGGGATTAACTGTTCTAATTCACTAGATTCAGGTCAGGGAATTTCACACAATAAAGAAACCAGTTTAACTTTCACTGCTTTGAAATGATCATAAACCAGCAAAAAAAAATGTTTTACTAGAGCAACATAATTTTAAAAATTCAACACATATACAAGAACAGCTCCTTAATTTTATTGCAAAATTACTGCCACCTACTTTTGCCTTGTTTAATAGTAAGCTTGGTTCAAAGAGAATGATCACATGGGATTTTTGCACATTTAAATGTTCAGTCCTTTGAATAACTTGATACGTTGCAGCACTTCCATTTAAGTTATTTGGACTGCTGATGGATTGAATGTGCAACAAAATATTGAGGAATCCCATGGAGGAAGGATGTTTGCTAACGCAGACTTGCAGAAAGTTAGCATTGAAATGCATGGACTGAAGAGCAGAATTTACAATTCAGCAGTTATTTAACCTTTCATCATTGTTACTGGCCCCTTGGTGTTGTCAGCTGAGCCAAGCAAATTCAAAATTGCAGTGACATCAATTACATTGTTCCAACAAAATCGCTTTGAAGTCCATCATCAATTGACCTACCAGAAGGAAACATAAAACAGCAAAATTAATAGAGCAACTGAGCTGGCATTGCAACCTCATGCAATTAAGAGGGCAACGACAACAACAACTGACATGGATACTCAATAGATATACAATAACATCACTACACAGTAGTTAATTAGACAAAGGAGATGAGGGAGAAAGTAATAGAAGGATATTAGCAGAGACATGCAAAGCACTTCTGGGGAAGAGATATTCTTTATTACAACACTAATTCTGAAAATCCCTATCCCATGCCAAACCATAGTTCTTAGGCCATACCTCTTACGTCATTTCAATCCAATCCCCATCGCACCACTTTTTCCTCTGTATTCCCCATTCCCCACCTATCGTTGTTACGTCATTCCATCATTATATTCCATATCGCCTTGGCATTCTTTCTCTGACACCTTCTCACCTCACGTGCCATGCTGATCCTATTCCCTACAATGCAACACCATCCATGCTGTTTTCCCTCCCATGCCATACATGATCCCAGGCCTTTCACCCACAATCCATTTCTACTCATACCCATAAGTATCCCCTCACCAACTTCCTCCATCTTGTGGAATATTTTCTGAATATTTCGGCGATTCTACAAAATTGTGCTGTATTACGTCTGCAAATTGGATATTGATTAATTGGATATTTTCAAATGCTATTGTAATATTTAGGTACTGAGTGCACATGAGACATCCCCCACTAATTAAAACCCAGACATTGGTAGAGTTTCTATCCAGTGGAGTTTAGAAAGTAATAAGGGACATAATTGACAAAAACTATAAGAACCAAAGAGGTCTTGCTAGGGTGAATGTGAAAAGGATGTTGTGACAAAACCTAGAACTAGGAGTCACTATTAAGAAAAAAGGATTTCCCATTTAAGAGAGGGATAAGAAGTTTTTCTTACAGAAGGCCCTGAGTCTTTAGAATACCATTCCTCAAAAGGTGGTGGAGGGAGAGTCTTTGAACATTTTTAAGGCAGTGTTAGATATATTCTTGATAAACAAAAGTGTGAGAAGTTACTTGGGATGGATCAGAATGTAGAGTAATCAGTTCACCCATGATTTTATTAAACGGTTGAACAAGCTCAAAGGACCGGGTGGCCTATTCCCCATCCTTTCATGTTCTTATATTTGGATGTAAATAACTATCTGGTTCACTAAACAACTTCAGGAAGGGAAACCTGGCTTCCTTATCTGGTCTGGCCAACATGTGACTCCAGTAGCACAGCAATTTGGCTGACATTGGTAAAGTGTTAACATTACTTGACCAGTAATCAACAAAGCCATCCTAACACTCAGGGAACATAGTTTCAAATCTTGCCATGGCAGCTGGTTGAACTTAAGTTCAATTAATTAAGTTATGCAGAGCATGGCACTCATCTTAGTAATGGTGACCCAGAAACAATTATTAATTGTTGCAAATATAACTCTTTCAGTTAAAAAGGGAGGGAGTCAGAAAGGAAACTACAAGTTTAGCATCTGTCATAAGGAAAATATTCAAAGATAATATTAAAGGATGCTAGAGTAGAGCAACTAGAACAGGACAATGTAATCAGTCAGAGTCAACATGGTTTTGTGAAAGATCATGTTGTACCATCTTGCTGGAGTTAAAAGGGAACCAATGGAAATGCTGGGGGCATTTCAGGAAGCATTTTGTAAGGTGCCACATTAAAGGTTATTGTAGAAAATAAAATGTCATGGTGTAGAGTGTAACACATTGGCATGAATAAAAGATTGGCTAATGAACAGGAAATGGAGAGCGGATATAATTTGATCATTTTTTTCTAGTTGGCAAGATAAGGAGTGTTATTTCATAGGGTCGAGTGCTGGGTGTTATCTGTTTACTATCTATATAAACTACTTGGAAGCAAAGACCAAAGGTATAGTTGATCAATTTGCTGATGATCCAAAGGTAGGTATTAAATAATGTTATAATAAGGACACATGGAGGTTACAAAGGAATTTGAATGCAACAATTGAGTGCACAAAGCTCTGGCAAATGGAGTAGACTGTGCAAAAAACCATGGAATTGTCCATTTTGACATGCAGAATAGGATTGGAAGAATATTGTCTCAATGTTAAGAGATTGTAAAGCTGTGACATGCAAATGAATCTGGATGTCCTAGTACAATAATCACAACAGATTAGTGTGCCAATACAGAAAGTAATTTGGAAAGCTAATAGAATGTTCTTGTTTATTGTGAGGAGATTGAATTCAAAAATAGGGTGTTTGTGTTTCAGATATAGAGAACATTGTTGAGATCACATCTGGAGCATTGTGTAATCCGCAGGGATCTGTTCTGGGACCTTTGCTCTTTGTGATCTTTATAAATGACTTGGATGAGGGTTAGTAAGTTTGCCGATTACATGAAGCTTGGTGGAGTTGTTGACAGCGTGGATGGCTGTTGTAGGTTGCAACGGGACATTGACAGGATGCAGAGCTGGGCAAAGAAGTGGCAGATGGAATTCAACCCAGAAAAGCGTGAAGTGATTCATTTTGGAAGGTCAAATTTGAATGCAGAATACAGGGTTAATGGCAGGATTCTCGGCAGTGTAGAGGAACAGAGGGATCTCGGGGACCACGTCCATAGATCCCTCAAAGTTGCTACCCAACTTGATAGGATTGTAAAGAAGGCGTAGATTGATCTTAGTAGGTTAATAGGTCAGCACAAAATCATGGGCTGAAGGCCCTGTATTGTGCTGTACTATGTTCTATGTTCTGTGTAAATATTGGTCTCCTTTTTGAAGGAAAGACACAAATGCATTGGAAGCAGTTCAGTGAAGATTTATGTGCCCGATACCTGAAATGGGCTTTTTTTTTCAGGAAAGGTGGACAAGCTTTGTTTCTATTCAGTGAAGTTTAGAAAGTAATAACAAAATCTATAAGAACCTAAGGGGTCTTGTCAGGGTGAATATGGAAAGGATGTTGTGACAAAATCTAGAACTAGGAGGCACTATTACAAAAAAAAGGGATTGCCCATTTAAGAGAGGGATAAAAAGCTTTTCCTCACAGAAGGCCCTGAGTCTTTAGAATACCATTCCTCAAAAGGTGGTGGAAGGAGAGTCTTTGAACATTTTTAAGGCAGTGTTAGATATATTCTTGATAAACAAAAATGTGAAAAGTTACTTAGGTTGAGTGGGAATACAGAGTCATTAGTTCAACCATGATTTTATTAAATTTTGGAACAAGCTCAAAGGACCAAGTGGCCGATTCCTCATCCCTTCATTTTCTTATGTTTGGATGTAAAAAACTATCTGGTTCACAAAAGAACTTCAGGAAGGGAAATCTGGCTTTCTTATCTGGTCTGACCAACATGTGACTCCAGTATCACAGCAATTTGGCTGACTCTATGCTGTCCTCTGCAATGGCCCAGCAAGCCACTCAGTTCAAGGGAAATTAGAAATCAAAGAATTATGGAATCCTTACAGTATGGAAGCAGGCTATTTGGCCCATCGAGTATACACTGACCCTCCAAAGGGCATCCACCCCTACTCTATCCCCATAACCCTGCATTTCGCATGGCCAATCACCTAACCTGCACAAATTTGGACTGTTTGAGGACACCAGAGCACCCGGAGGATACCCACGCAGACATGGGAAGAATGTGCAGTCTCCACACAGACAGTCATCTGAGGCTGGAATTGATACTCGATCCCTGGCGCTGTAAGGCAGCAGTGCTAACACTGAGCCACCATGCTGCCCTAAGGAATTGGTAACAAATATTGCCTTTGTCAGTGATGGTCACATACCATGAATGCATCATGAGAAAACAAGATGCAGCCCTTAACATAGCAAATCATTAGTAATCCGGACAGAGGAAATCTGTGCTATTATAATTCTAAATACTGATACAGTGAGTTCAAGCAAGGTGGTAGGAGGCTTGTGAGGAGCATAAACACTGGAAAGGCATTTTCAGTCCTGTAAAATTCAATGTAATTTGATATGAACCTTTGGAGGCTTACTATTCCACAACTGGTCAACCAATGCCTTAACCACTAAGAAGGCCTGATACCATTTGGGAATTTTGGGTGGAGGTCCAAACCCTGTACACCAGGGTTGAGGTCTGGCTTTCAGCCATTCTAGACAGGTTCAACTGTAACTATGGAACAACCATGGTTAGTGCTGGCACAAGATAAATGTTGCACTCCTTAAAGATGGGAAACAACCTCTCCACTCTACCCTGCCAAGCTCCTTAATAATCTTGCAGGTTTCAATAAGTTAACAGTAATGTAAAATGTTAAAACTCCAGTGCACTTCATTCAACAGAGCATATCCTTGTCAAGAGCTTTTAAAGAAAGGCTAAGATCATATGACTCCAAGTTTTCATCAGATCGATTGACGTGGAGGAGTAGCCATGCACTATAGTGCAAAATCTGCAATAGTCTCTCGGTGTAGCAGCATTCATGTTCCCACTGCTGCCGCTTTATCAATCTATCAATAGTCTTGCTGCTTCAGCCAGCCAAGCAGGATTGTTGTTGCCCACCCCGAGGCAGCGTATTCTGAAGTCAGGCTTTCTAGACCCAAAAGCTGCTGGATGACATCCTCCAAGAACACCTGCTGCCCCCTTGTAGGGAGTTGGCAACCTTACAGCAACCATAGCGCAGCCACTTGGGACCACTTGGAGTGGCAAAGTGGCATTGCTGGGATATAGAAGGATGAATTATTCACTTCAGTTTGTATAAGTGATGTATTTTTTGGATAAGAATCCTGCAAAAAAAGATATTGTTGATGGCTTTTATTTCAGGTGCTGGGCCAACAGGATGCTATGATGGATAGCTCAAATGGGTGGCAAGGCTGGATTATGAAGGTACACTCACATAAGGGGAGAGGGAGGCTGCACAAGAGCTCTTGGACAGCCTGGCTGGAATGAAAGACTGTTGATGACATCCTCCTTGCCGCCTCCTCTTTGAAGTGGAATTCTTAATCTGGTCAGGTTGAGTGAGGTTGCCAGTCCCAGGACTAGTCAGGTCAGGTTGTGGGAGTAGCGATGTGGGTAATCAGATTCTGGGTACTCCTCAGGTCGGATCAGGCAGTAGGTTAGGTTAGGATAGGGTTAGTTGCGGGATTGGAGTTTGGGTATGCAGTTGAGAGCATCAGTGAGAGTGGTTGGGGAATAGGAGTAGGGGTCAGTTGTGTAGTTACTCAGGAGTTTGACTCAGCCTTTTATGTTTAACATTTTCTGAATAATCATCCACTTAAGTATGTCAGAACTGTCAGACTCAGAAAGGAAGACGTTTTCAGAGGGTCCTGAGAAGCAAAAGAAATGTCCATCAGACTTTCAAACTTTCATACATATTTCTGGATTCCCTTACTGCACTGTTATCATCTTACTCTCAGCAATGGATGAAAAATATTTGAGTTGAAGACTGGAAGGACAAGTCCACGTGATAGCAGATGCTGTGAGATGATCTGGTTTGAAAAATGATGCAAATATTCTTTTGAAGAGGAGGATTCTAAACATAAAAAGACTAGTAACCTGACAGAGATGTTGAAAACCAAAAAGTTTCAGAGGACAAAAATCCAGTGAGTGAGAGTTCTTGATGGTAGTGGAGCATTGAATATAAATAGGGTGGGAACCCAGAACAATATACAGGTTGAAATAAATATTTATTCCTCTGCCCAATGTAAATGCATCTTTCATTATCTCCTGAATTTCTTCAGTACAGGTGCATGAAAATAGATGCACGTGTGAATATATTTCTTCATTTGCAAAGTTCAGAGTTGAGAACTGTCAAGACTTCACATTTTCAAATGCTATAATATACCAATTACCCTCAGACATACAAACCTAAAAGTCTGGTTATCTTAGCATCCTAATAGTAGGGCTTACATCCACTGAAAAGGTACAATTTTATTGGCACTGATTGAGCTCTGAGAACTTGCCGTACAGCCATTATTCATGCGAGTCTTGACTTTGACACAACTGGATTTTGCTCTGCTATTCCCACTGCAAATCTTGTTTAATTGTGGCAGTAATGATGATAAAATGGAGCAGTGTGTCTTATTGCTGCATGTATTTCCCCTGCCCCCACTCCAACAAACACACACACACATACACACACTCACCTACACACGCACACCCACCCCCACACACCCACACACCCACACAAAAAAAACCTTCTGGCCGCACGCTGCTCATCGCCCACCGCTCAGTCATCTACCAGTTTCTCAGGGCTGGTGCAGGTAACAGTGCTGTATAATAACAACAATATAAAACAAGCCTTGAATCTTAAATTTATGCATGTCAAGTTCTCTACTGAAATACTGTCAAAATGTTATTACAACATTAATGAACCCTTATTAAAATGTAACTCTCTGCATTTTTTAATTAGGTGAAAATAATGAATCTGCCCTGTTCACGAGGACTGCCTGTCACAATACTGTCACCTACTTCAACCTACAGCACATTTATCAATACAAGCCAATATTAATACTGATTTCTTATCTCAATCTGATGGAGCTTTCTCTGCCTTTAAGTGAAATGTCTACTGCAAAACAATCACATGCAGAGCCACCCACGTCTGGAAAGTAATCTGTATTCCTTTTAGAAGTTAGTTTTTTGACATAACTGCCATATTTATTTTCATAAAACATTTGAATAAGACATTTTCCTTGTTCATAAGAAAGAGCTCAATACTTTGACTTGAAGTAGGATGAAGAATTTGAATCAATAAAACCTTATCAGAAAAGATGCAAGAGTGCCAAGATTTTTGCATTCATTCACTGATGTTTGGAAAAGTACAGAGCACAAAAAAAATAAATTTTGCGTAAGCAAAGTATTGAAGACTTTGTCAGAATAAAGATAGGACCTATAGGATTTTCTGATCCTATTCATTGGAATGGTTTACATTGCAGGTTACGTCCCTGGTTCTGATCTGACGTTGACATAGCGACACTTGATTACTTGGAGTCATGTTATGCAGTCTGGTTTTGCAAGTGGAAAGCCACTTTCGTCATTGTTGATGCATTGGACATGCCCTACAGATTGATAGATTAAGCTCGCAGTCACTTGATGCAAACTCCAATGCAATCTTATTCAGTTTGGATTCAGATGACCTCTGATAACCCCAAGGTTTAAACTGAGAGCTTTCCTGCTCAATTTGGATTCAGATTGCCTCAGATAACACAAGGGCATGTACGGAGAGTTTTCCACAATCATGAAGAGTTCTAATATAAAAGGAAAGAAATGTTGATAAGATGTAAGTCATGGGGTGCCACAGTGTTCAGTCCTTTGGCCCCAATATTTGCTATATATGTTATTGACTTGAATGCATGGATGGAAGGTTCTGTAGCCAAATTTGCAGAAAACATTGAAATAGGTGGTAAAGTTGCAATAAAGAATTAAGAACTTTACCGATGTTTATGAATAGGTCAGGTGAACAGGCCAAAATTTGGCTGATGGAGTTTATTTTGGGCAAGTGTGAGGTTATTCGTTTTGGTTGGAACAATGGAAAGGCAAGAAGGAATCCTAATAAAATTGAAGTCAGTAGGAATCTGGACAAAGCTCTCCATTAGCTGTTGTCATGGCACAAGGAAAGATGGTTTTGGTTCTTGGTGTCCGAACACTAGTGGATCACTGTAGGAGTTCTTCAGCTTAGTATCCTCGGACCAAATGTTTTCAGCTGCGCCATCAATAATGTTCCCTCAAGTTAAGGCCTCTCCGAGAAGGATAAAGGCTGCAGATATAATGCAATGATACAATGCAAGCTGCGTGTCCTTCTTCAGGTTACACAACATCATATATATAACAGTTATATATAACATATATATAACCTGCTATAATTGCTATATTGCAATTCCTTTACTGCTGTTGGTCAAAATCCTGGACTCCCTCACAAACAGCACTGAGAGTGACCACTACACCATATGCACTGAAGAACTTTGAGAAAGTGGCTTACCACCAACTATTAAGGGCAGTTAAATGTTGATCTTGCCTGAGACAGACATTTCAAGAATGAATAAAAAACAATCAGTAAATCTCTCAGTCATACTTTCATCATAGAAGCTCTAACAGTGTGGAAACAGGCTATTTAGATCATACCACTCTCTAAAGAGCATCCTAGCCAGACCCATTCCCTATGCCTGTAGCCGCACATTAACCATGCCTAGTCTGCCCATCCCTGGTCACTGTGGGTGAGTTAACATATCAAATCTACCTAACTTGCACATCTGTGGATTGTGGGAGGAAACAAGAGTACATGCTGGAAACACATGCAGAATGTGCAAACTCCACACAGACAGTTGTTTGAGGGTGGAATTGAACCCACATTCTTGGTGCTGTGAGGCGGCAGTGCTAACCACTGAGCCACCGTTCCTCAATGTTTATGTTGCAATCATTGAAATATACCATACGTCATAAGGAGGTAGTACTGCAGAACCCTACTGGAATCAACATTTTCAACGTAACTGATTCAAATTTAATCGTGTTAGTACAGTTTTCCTAAACACAGTAATGATCCTATTTCAAAGTACACCATCGTTAGACCCATCCTTTATTTCTCTCATTACCATTTCATTATACTTCAAATGATCATCCTTTTTTGTATTTAATCTTTCTTTCTCTCCATGCTATCACAGACCTACATGTTGCTTTCCATCTCTTTGCCACTATTTGCTTATAACCTCGTACATCTGTAATTTTATCCAGCTCAGACATAAGGTCATTGACCTAACATGTAAACATTGGGCTGAATCTTCTGAAGAGTAGCGGTCACCCTTAGATTGATGTGCTGCTCTTTTTTAAACAATGATGGAGATCTGTGTTTCTGACAAAGTCTTCCAAATCTGGCTTCTTTTGAAATTTTGAGCCCTGTTCCTTCTATTGTGGCAGATCTTTATTCACTAAACACTTAAAAGCTTTGGGTCACTTCAAAAGAATTTAATTGTATTAGTGAATGAGTATATGTGAAGTAAGTGAGTTAGGTGGCTGTTCTGAGCATGGGCCACTGGACCCAAAATGTCAACTCTGATTTCTCTTCAAAGATACTGCCAGACCTGCTGAACTTTTTCAGCAATTTCTGTTTTTTGTTTCTGTGGTAGGTGATTGGTTAGGTGTGATCCGGTAGGGAAGAGGTTGGAGGTTCTCGAGCTTCCGTGGGGAATCAGAATGTCGATATTATCAAGGCAATTGGAAAGTCAGCTGATTGGAGTGCCTCTGATGGAGAGATCAGGATGATTGGAGGCTCCAGAAGAGTTAATTGTACAGTTATCCAGGGGTTAGATATGGTTTCAATCTGTCTCATATCTGACAAGCTTAGGAAACGTACTATAACACGTTTAATCCTTGTGTAATTCTAGCGTCTTGTGGTTCTGCAAACTACTCTAACTTCAAATCCATAAGGTCATATACAGTTAGCAATTGTCGAAATCTCAATTATCTTGTAAATAAATGTTTGAGACATTTATCATTTTTAGATATTTTGCTTGTGCACTTTTATATAGCATAATAACCACGCTTTGCTCCATTGTAATGCATCAGACACAAGAAACTTACATCAGAAGCAACTGAACTGTTCTGATCAACATACTCCTGGGTTCAATCACTTGTATCAACTGGGGATAATAGTATGTTTGACAATTAGCCTCAGAACCAACAAGAGGGAAAAACATACTTGACCTCATTTTCACCAATGATAGTTTTGTTTGGAGTGACCACTATACAGGCCCTGGGGATACAAAGTCGCATCTCAAAGAATCGCAGAATTGGTACAGTGCAGAGAAGGCCATTCAGACTACCTTGCTTGCACCAGCTCATTAAATGAACATCATTACCTAGTGCTAATCTCCTGTTTTTTTCCCATGCCCTTGCACATTCTTTGTATCCATATAATCCCCAAATGCCTATTGGACTGTTTACATTGAGGACACCTTCCATCGTGTCGTGCAGCACCATCACCATGCAAAACGACAAAGATTTTGAACAGAGCTAGCAACTCAAGAGTGGGCATCTATGAGACAGAGTAGGCGAGCAGCAGCTGGAGAATTGTTTGCAAATGCAATTTACAAGCTCATGCCTTGGCATATATCCCCACTCAACCATTACCTTAAAGCCAGGGGATCAACCTTGATTCAATGAAGAGTCCGGGAGGCCAGGCAAGGAGTAACACCAGGCTTATCTAAAAATGAGATGTCAAACCAAGTAAAGCTACACAACAGGGCTAACTATGTTCCAAATAGCATAGGCAGCAAGTGGTAGACAGGGCTAAGTGATTCCAGAAACAATACTCTTCAGTCCTGCCATATCTATTCATGAAAGCTGGTGTACAACTAAACAACTCATTAAGACGAATAGCCTTCACACCCCAAATGAGGGTAAGCCCAGAATATCATTATGAAGGGGCGTGGACAGGGTGGATAGGAAGTAAAACTGTTCCCTTAGTTGAGGGTCAATAACAAGGGGGCATAAGTGTAAGGTGATGTACAGGAGACTTCAAGGGGACTTGAAGAAATGTTTTTTCACCCAGGTGGTGATGGAAGTCTGGAATACACTGCCTGGGATGGTAGTAGAGGCAGGAAACCTGACAACCATTAAGACGTATGTGGATAAGCACTTTAGCTGTCATAACATTGTAGGTAATGGACCAAGTGCTGGAAAGTGGGATTAATGCAGATAGGTCAATACAGACTCAATGGACTGAAGAGCCTCTAATGTACTGCATGACTAAATGACTCTCCATGATCAGTGAAAGAGGATGCTAAAGTATTTGGAACAATCTTCAACCAGAAGTGCCGTGTGGATGATCCATCTTGAAGGGAAAAGCTGGCAGGTTTAGGGATCCTTGGTTGACCAGGGATATTGATTCTTTGGTCAGGAAAAAGAAGAAGGCATACGTTGGGTTTAAGCTTTTGGGCTTAAGTGCATCCCTAGATGACGGTAAAAAGTGTAGGGAACTCAGCAGAGCAAAAAGAGGGTATGAGATGGATCTGGCAAATAAGGTTAAAGATAATCACAAGAAATTCTACAGCTATATTAAGAATAAGAGGGCGGCTAGGGAGAGAATAGGTCCCCTTAAAGATCAGCATGGCTGTCTTTTTGTGGAGCCACAGGAGATGGGGGAGATTTTTAATGAATATTTCTCCTCAGGGTTTACTGAGGAGAGAATCATGGATGCTATGGAAATAAGGGAAACAAGTGGGGATGTTTTGGACCACATACATGTTACCAGAGAGGAGGTGTTTGCAGCCTTAAAGCTCATTAAGGTGGATAATTACTCAGGCCTGATCAAGCCCATCCTTGGATGTTGTGGGAGGCTAGGGAAGAAATTACAGAGGCCCTTGCAGAGGTTTTTACTTCATCTTTAGCCACTGATGAAGTTACAAAGGATGACTGGAGGTTGGCTAATATTGTTCCATTGTTTAAGAAATGTAGCAAAGACAAGCCAAGGAACTACAGGTCAGTGAGCCTGACATCAGTGGTAGGCAAGTTATTGGAGAGGATACTGAGGGACCGGATCCACCAACATTTGCATAGTCAATGTCTGATTAGGGATAGTCAACATGGATTTGTGAGTGGGAAGTCATGTCTGACAAATCTTTTAGAGTTTATCAAAGAGGTAACCAAGAGGATAGATGAGGGTAGGCCAGTGGATGTTGTCTATATGGACTTTAGTAAGGCCTTTGACAAGGTCCCACATGGCAGGCTAGTCATGAAGATTAGGTCGGATGGGATCCAGGGTGACCTAGCTAACTGGATTCAAAATTAACTTGGTGGTAGGAAGCAGAGGGTGATGGTTGAAGTTTGTTTCTCAGACTCGAGGCCTGTGACTAGTGGTGTGACACAGGGGTCGGTGCTGGGACCTTTGTTATTTGTTATTTACATAAATGATCCGGATATGAATGTACAAGGCATAATTGGTAAGTTTGTGAATGATACAAAATTAGGAGGTATCATTGATAACAAGGAAGATTATCAAAAATTATTGAGGGATCTTGATCAGATGGGACAGTGGGCTGAGGATTTGCCAATGGAATTCAATACAGATAAGTGTGAGGTGTTGCACTTTGGAAAGACAAACTAAGGTTGGACTTATGCAGTAAATGGTAAAGTCCTGAGGAGTGTTGTGGAACAGGGGGACCTAGGAGTACAAGTACATAGTTCGTTGAAAGTAGTGTCACAAGTGGACAGGGTGGTGAAGAAGACATGTAGCATGCTGGCCTTTATCAGTCGAGGCATTGAGTATAGGAGTTGGGACGTTATGTTACACTTGTATAAGTCGTTGATGAGGCTGCACTTGGAGTATTGTGTAAGTTTTGGTCACTGTATTATAGGAAAGACATAGTTAAACTGGAAAGTGTGCAAAGAAGATTTATGAGGATGTTGCCAGGACTAATAGGCCTGAGTTATATGGAGAGGTTGACCAGGAAAGGACTTTATTCCTTGGAATGTAGGAGAATGAGTGGTGACCTTATTGAGATATATAAAATCATGAGGGGAATAGATAGATGAATGCATATAGTCTTTTCCCCACGGATGGGGAATTGAAAATTAGAGGGCATACATTTAAGGTGAGTGGGGAAAGATTCAAGGAGGACCCCAGGGGTAACTTCTTCACACAGAGAGTGGTGCGTGTATGGAAGGGGCTGCCAGAGAAAGTGGTTGAGGCAGGTACAATAGCTACATTTAAAAACATTTGGATAGGTACATGGATGGAAAGGACTTAGAGGGATACAGACCAAATGCGGGCAATTGGAACTAGCTGAGTGGGCACCATGGTCAGCATGGAGCAGTTTGGGCTGAAGGGCCTGTTGCCGTGCTGTATTACTCAATGACTCTATGACCTGCTCAGCTTCTTCAGCATTCTCTTTGTTTATTTTAGATGTGCAGCATCTGCAAGTTTTTGCTTTCGTTTTTCTGTGCAACTTGTTGGGATATTGTATTGCATTTAAGGAGTTACCTAAATGTAGCTGATATTGTTGTTTGACTGAAGAAGCTTTGATGAATTATACCATTGTGTTAATTGCAAAATGTAAGTGGGTGGCATGTTGTTAATGAAAAGAAGTGTAACACCATACTGATCCCTGCTGAAAACAAGTCCTTGTTTTGATCACAATTCTCTTTTGACATACGTAAATTGTCATGCACTTTTAGCGAGTTAACCTGTACAAGATATTCCCATGACAATAGAGAAAGTCTTGTGCAGCCAAACTGGAAAATGTTACATTCAGCAACAATAGAAAAACTGTACATATTCAAGAGGCAGTCAACAAAACAGCAATCCACACATTGGAAGGCATAGATAAGTAAAGATTATTGAACCACATATTTACAGAAACAAACTATTCATTCTAATGTGTCTTTTCCAGCTTTTTGGAACAGCTCCTCAGTTAAATCTATTCCCTGTTCTTTGTCTTTGGCCCTGTTTAATCTGACACCCATTCATCTTTACCAACATGAGTTGACTTTCAATGTTCAATCCTGGAGTAAAGATCAGAGTTATGGTACTTTGTGGGTATAAAATCTCTTTACAAAATACTTGCTCCAGATAGTTTTGATGTAGAAATTGCTCTATTTCTATTTAAATATCACTTCACAGCTTCAGGGAAATGTTGTGCCTGCAGGAACACTTTGATAATTTTAGTCTGGCCGGAGAAAAACGAGGTAAAAGAGCAACACTGCAGAAGCTGCATTAGAAATCTCCAGAAGATGCATTTGGATGCAGATTCACCCACTGGTAATTGCACAGTATCATAAGAAGAGGCCATTTGACCCATTGTGCCAGTTTACTGAACAGAAGTATATAGAGGATCATACATATTCAAAAAGACTGTCACAGGTTTGTTGACACTCTGCAGCGAGACCTGCATTATAAACGGTGAAGCTTTGCCTGCGGGTACTGAAACTACAGCCCTTGATATTTCCATCTCAGGCTCTTTCCAGGTTGCATAAGTAAATTTAGTCCATCTGCAGTCCATGTCTATTTCGAGACTATGGTGATTATTATAAGTAGCAAACTGACTCTGGAAGAATTTACACATATACATCGAAACATGTCTGAAAGCTTCCTAATATAGTTCTGCCAAATTATCAACCCTCATAATCCCAACTAGTTTGACATATGCTACAATATATCTTTGCATATTGCCTGTCTATATACACCACTTGAAGATGCTCCTTTTTTCACGAGGCTGCCATGCTTATTGGTATGCTGTATCTTTAGTTCAGCCTTATCCTGGAGTGGGCTGTCTCACTCTCTTAGGTATTACACTTGATATGTTGACAAGTTATTGATTACAACTCTCCATCTAAATCCTGTTCTTTACATGCTTTTGTGTTGTCTGATCATCGGCTCTACATTGCTGATGTCAGAGTAACATCATCAGTTACATTGTCATCATCTGCATATCCTATTATCCTAAAGCAACTCCATCCATTCTTTATTGTTAAAATTCCCCTGAAGGTATCCATCTTTAAGCCCTAGCAAATGGCAACAATCAAAATTCAGCACCACACTGAGAATGTGAGATGGATGTTTTGATCATTGTCATCTTCATTAATGATAGCAACATCCCAATGTAAGTTAAATTTCCAGCTAATAAATATAAATAATTATTTCTTTACTTCTACTGAAGAATTTCTGGATTTCTCTTGAACCGGTGGATTGATGAAAACTGATTTTGCCTCAAAAATGAGAGAAAAAAGACAAGTGGAGGTGTGTGCAACTTGCATCTATGATTTCAACTCATCGGATGTGTGCAAAATATGTCATAGAGTCAAACAGCCAGCAGGAAAAACAAAATCAAAAGCTGTACTTACAAGTTAGATATTTTTTAGCAGTCCTGGAGATTGATTTTGAGGCCTCACTGTTGGGTTGGGGCAGTTGCCAGTGTGATAATTTGTGGGGTGTAGGCACTATCACAGAGGGTAGGGTCTGTAGCAGCAGCTCCTCAAGGGCACTAACATCCCACAGACTATGTTGGTTCAGGAGACTGCTCATCCATTACCTTCTTGAGGATAATTATGGGAGGGCAATAAATGCTGATCCAGCCTGCAATGTCCACATCCAATGAATTAATAAAAACAAGGGTAGTTTATGCAGGGTCCAGAGGTCAAAACAAAATTTCAATATTTACATTCGATAGGTCTTTTCAGTTCTAATGCCCAATGGAGCTGGGCTGCACATGCACATCATAAGCCTTGATCACTTCTGGTGTAAAATGGCAGTCAGGTTCTAATTCATGTAATGGACCCAGATTTCAATTTTAAAAGAGGCCTATTGCCTGAAGCAAGTGGAGGCTTTGGAGCTGTTTTTCAAAAGGATTTGGAGATTGTTATTGGGTGATAAACCACATCTCCACCTCACTTTGAGGCCACTGCCACACTTGAATGTGGGCGAAGAAAGTGAAATTTAATACTTTCAGTGATCTTTATGACCACGAGAATTGTATATTTTAGGGATGGATGTCAATCTCCCCCCCTTATTCAATGCGGAGGAAGACAAGTAGTGTGCTTGCTGTTATCATACATATTATCTCTAAAGGTGAAAGTCTTCAGTTGGGACATGTAACAAAGTAGAGATCACTAAAAGTATGGCTGCAGACATAAGGCTGTGCTTCATATCTAAGCATTTCAACTGTCCCACTGTTACAGAGGCAGCCGAATTGTTAAAGATGCAACAATAAATGTTGGGCCCTGGAGTTGTGTCAGCTTGTGCTTTATTAGGACAGTATTCCTGAAATAAGCCTAACCAGTGAAAAAGATGATGAAATTCCAGATGTATAATTAACACCGATTGTGTTTCCAGTGACTGATTTCAAACATCAAGCTAGAAGCTGGGTCTTGTCATAAATTAGCCATGCCCCCAGACTACATTGATTAGCAAAGCCAGGATACTCTAATTCAGGGTGTTCCAGGAATTTGTGAATATTAAGCTGATTGTTTTTAAAATGGCCAGTGATTCTTCTTAACATGAATATAATTTTAGTAACAATTTGGACCAATGTTACTGATTTAGGTTGGGAGGGATGGGAGCCTCAATTTTCCAGTGCCAATTTCTCAAAATCGTTTGGAACTTTGCAGGATGTGCGGTGGAATCCTGATTCCGATATTAATGGCAAGGAGAAATCTCAATAGCTGGTGAAGTTCAAGGCAAGGCCACGCTGTGGAGACTGTGAAAACTCAACTCTTAATGCAGAGCCTTAAGCTACAGCCGCTCATCTAACAACTGACCTTGTTGCATCTCTTTCCAGCCTAAATTTCTAATTGGGAATCTATGGGAATGGCTCCTGATATTCATGAAGTTGGAGCAGGAACACTCCATGACATGATTGACATGGGAGGTGTGCAGCTTGAATTAGGTGTGCACCTAGCCAAAGACCTACCACCTAGCAAAGCCAAAGACATCTTTGTGAACCCTGAAGGGGAGCACTCTGCTTGCTCACAAGCAGCTTGCAAATAGGCAAAGTTTCAAAGTTTAATAGACCCCTCTGGCCAGCTGGTTTTTCCACTAGGCTTCTACTCTTGGGACTCATCTATCTTAGGATTCCTCATTCAGTGAGGTTAAAATAAACTCTTGCCAATTGCACTTCTTGTTTGTTAAGCAGACTTTCTTCTGCTTTTAATGAGAGCTGTACCAAGGTTCTAAAGCTTTATCCAATTTGTTAAGGTGATTAAGAATTGGATCAGTTACCAGAATTTTAGATTTTAAATCCATTTCAAATTCTTAACCATGGTATACTGCACCTAATCTGGGCAGTGATTTCAGCCCACTATTGCCTTCCGTATGGTTAATGGTCAAACAGCTTATTGTGCAGTGTAATGATGGTAGATTTTAATAATTTCAGTAAAATTCAAATTGGGAGGCTTAACCCATCATTGACACTTTGAGAGAGGAGGCACAATGAAGTTGACATTAGTCATACGTAGTCAGTGCGATTTATAAGCCATCTTTCTCCCTGACAGTTAAAAATGGATACCAGTGCAATGTAATTTTTATGCATGAATGACCCAGAAGAAAATACCATTTTTCCTTGCAATCTTTTGCAAATTTGATCTATTATGCTTTACATATCTATCTACAGGAACCAGTGCACAACGTTTGACACATTTTATCTTTGCACTTCCTTTGTGCAGACCTGGAATTTTAAATTAAAGCTGAGCTTGAAGAATTGATTAAAATCGGCTTTCGGAAGCCTCTGAATAACTGAGCATGTAGTTATTTATGAACTCTTGGATATCTTGAAGATAAGGTTATATTTAATGTGCTGATATCAATTGATAACATTTTCAAATAATGCTTTGCAGAACATTTTTATTTAAAAATGTTTGGTATTTGATAAAGAAACTCCTGCATGAAAAATGCTTCTTTTGCATAACGGATTTCTAGAAATGTAATACTGTGCATGTTTGCCCTACCATTTAAAGAAAGATTGAACAACTGTTGTGAAAACTCAACCATACCCTATTCAATTCTAAGCTGTGCATTGATTCCATTGAGACAGGATTTTCAAATTGGAGGTGGGAAACAAAGCAGAGACCGTTTTCAGATTCTGAAGGTAAAAAGCCACTGACCTGGAACTTTCACAGACACGACCCATTAATAGGTTTGGAGATAGGTTCCCTGAACAATTCAGGGTGGCATGCAAGCTTTTGGAGCAGAAGACTTAAATAGAGGCTTTCTATCCAGGGCGGAGCAGTAGGCTTCAGTAAAGGGTAAGCAATTGAGAGAGTGCTTTTGCAAGAAGATGCCTTCTCAGCAACTTTCAAACAATGTTTGAATAAGCAGAAAACAAGCACTGATGCCTTCACTGTGACAAAAATGAGTGAGGACTGGGGAATTCCTCTACAATATAGCCAGCCTTTGGTTACACTCCACTAAGGCACACAAGGAGGCCTTCCTGGGGCACTGATCTCCTCTCTCCTCTAACATGGCCTGCTGCTTGATGCACAACTCCAGGCAGTTAAACTGCCTTCTGTTGCATTGAGAAACTGCAGATTGACGGGAAAATCCCATTGAGCCTCCTTTTAACGCTTAAGGCTCTTATTGAGCTGAATTTCTTTTTATTCTCTTGTGGGACATAGATGTCACTGGCTGGCCAACATTCATCGCCCATATCTAGTTACCCTTGAGAAGGCACCCATCTTAAATCACAGCAGTGCACATGCTGTAGGTAGACCCGCAATGCTGTTAAGAAGTGAATTCCAGGATTTTGACTCATTGATAATGAGGAACAGTGATATATTTCCAAGTCAGGTTGGTGACTTTAGGTATGCCTGGGTGCTGCTCTGGCATGTCCTCCTGCACTTTCCATTGAACCAGAGTTGATCCCTGGCTTGATGGTAATGACTGAGTGAGGAATTTGCCAGGGGATGCGGTTCCAGTTTGTTTGGAAGTACAGTTCTGTCATTGGTGATGGCCCACCGCACCTCATGGATGCTCAGTCTTGAGTTGCTTGATCTGTTCAAAGCCTGTCCCATTTAGTATGGTGATAGTGCCCCACAACATGATGGAAGTCATTTTCAACGTGAAGGTAGGACTTCATCTCCACAAAGACTGTGCGGTGGTCCCTCTTACCGATACTGTCATAGACAGATACATCTGCAACTGGCAGATTGGTCAGGATGAGGTCAAATCTGTTTTTCTAACTTGTTGGTTCCCTCACCACCTGCTGCAGACCCAGTCTGGCAGCTATGTCCTTTAGGACCCGACCAGCTTCATCAGTAGAGATACTGCTGAACTACTCTGAGTAGTGGTCATTGAACACCCCCACCCAGAGTACATTTTACCCCTTCCCACCATTGGTGCTTCCTGGAAGTGTTGTTCAACATGGAAAAGTACTGATTAATCAACTGAGCGAGAATAGTGTGTGATAACCAGCAGGCGGTTTCCTTGCCCATATTTAACCTGATACCATGAGACTTAATAGGATCTGGAGCCAATGTTGCGGATCTTTCCAACTTTATAACATTGCATCGCCACTTCTGCAGGGTCTGTCCTACTGTTGGACAGGGCATATCCAGGGATGGCGATGATGGTATCTGGGATGTTGCCTGTAAGGTATGACATCATGAATATGACTATGTAGGCTGTCACTTGACTAGTCTGTTGAGACAGCTCTCCCAATTTTGGCAGTATCCCCCAGATGCTAGTAAGGAGGAGTTTGCAGTGTTGATAGGGCTGTTCTTGCCTTTGTCTTTTCCAGTGCTTAGGTTGATGCTAGGTGGTCTGCCCAGTTTCATTTCCGTATTGAGGCTTCATGGCGATTTATACAACCGTGTGACTTGCAAAGGGCAGTTGAGAGTCAACCACATTACTTTGGCTCTGGAGTCACATGTAAACCAGGCTAGTGAGGATGGCAGATTTCTTTCTCTGAAGGACATTAGTGAACCAGATGTGTCTTTCCAACAATCGACAATGGTTTCATGGTCTTAATTAGACACTTAACTGCAGACTTTCTTTTGCTGAATTCAAATTCTGCCATCTGCCATGGCAGGATTCAAATCTGGGTAACCAGGGTATTAGCTGAATTTCTGAATTAACTGTCCGCCGATAATACCACTAGACTATCACCTGTCCTATCTCATGAGGACAGTCAGTCCTGCTGGGTCCCAAACCCAACTTGGCAAATACTAACTGGCACTGGGAATGACCAGAGCTGGTATTTTCTCTCCCCAACCAGCTCTGTTTCTGATCATAGCAGGGCCTGTCTGCCCAATAACCCCTCGAATACCATGACTTCCTACTTGTCCTTCTGGAGTATTGGACTGTACTTGACATATTTTTGGCTGGCTCCAAGGTTTCATCAAGATTTTTGGAGTGATTTTCGCCACAAGGCCTAGCAAGGTTTCTCACCCTATCAACCAAGCCCCTTTCACATCCCATTGCTGTCCCATCACACCATGCATTGTTCCCACAATGACTCAGTGGCTATCTGCTGATAGACTGGCATTCCATATGAAAGTTCAGTATGATCAGATGTGAGCTACATCATTTATATAGTTTCTTGGCCTCTGAATTCTTCTGAAAGGTGATTCAGTTTTGCAACAGGTAGAAGGGCTTCTGGCCATCAGGAAGACAATCTATTTTACATGTTTGGAATGTCATAAAGGATGTCTGATAATATCATTAATTCATTGATTTACCATTTTCTTTGTGGCCCCTCTCAAACTGGACTTTGTCTGCAAATCCCTAGATGAAGTTTGTGTTTTTGCCATAAGGCACATGATCTAGTCTCAAGAGCTGATAGTGGCATCTGTGGGAAATAAGCTGCTATTGTCTTGTCCAGGAAATGGAACCAGCCCACAAAACTCTATACACGGATGACAGTCTGTGACAAATTTGCACTGCAGTATTTTAAGGATATAAACAAATACCAATTAAGGAACCAAAATAACTGAACAGTTTATTTCCATTGAAGAAAGTAAAACACAATAGAAAACAAAACACCATTAACCATGCCAATGGTTGCTCTTGAGCTAATGGTATTAACCTTCAGCATCTGGTTCCTTTCCTCCTCAGTATTGATAGTACTTTCCTATTGAAAGAAGTTCTTTCCTTGTCATAGCCTTTTCCATCTTGTTTGCTATGTTGTGAATTTTTGAAATTCAAGAGCATGGGACAATATCATTTACTCCAAAAGACAACACACCATGAGCAGTTCCATATCCTTTCCCTTTTTGAGACCACATGTGTTGTACTGTGTGCAGTTCTGGTCTTCTTATCTGAGGAACAATGGTCTGGCTATGGAGGGAATACAAAGAAAGCTTACCAGACTGATTTCTGGAATGGCAGAACTGATGCATGCAGAGAGTATGGATAATATGCACTGAAGGTTAAAAGAATGGGGTGGGGTGCGGAATCTCACAGAAACCTACAAAATTCTAACAGAACTAGATGTGGTCTTTGGCAGGAAGGATGTACTCAATGACTGGGGAGTCCAAAACCAGGGGTCACAGACTATTATTATAGGATAGGCCATTTAGGACTGAGATGAGAAGAGATTTCTTTACTCAGAGACCGATGAGCCTGTGGAAATCTTTGCTCAGAAAGCAGTTGAGGACAAAACATTGAAAGTTTTTAAAGATGTGTTACATTTACTTCTTAGGGCTGAAGGGATCAAAGGTTATGGGGCAAAAGCGGGAACGGGGTGCTGAGTTGGATGATCAGTCATATTCCTAATGAATGATAGAGCAGGCATGAAGGGCCGAATAGCCTATTCTTGTTCCTATTTTCTGTGTTTATGTGTTTCCTCATGGATACTCTAGAATTATTCAGGTAGCTTTGATAATTATGGAATTTCCAGGTCAAGGAAAATTCTGATTAGGATTCTTTTTGAACAGGTAACTGGTCATGAATGTGGTGGAATTGTGATGTTAGCTTTCTTGAGTCTTTTCAGAATTGTCCATCTCAAGTTGATATTAGATATTTTGGATAGGTAGTGATTTTGATCTTTCAAACAACCTTTTGAAAGGCTACTGTATGAGGGTTAATGTCAAATATGTTCTAGGTCTGTAGATTGATTTCTGATTACCAATTATGGGGATAGTGTGAGATAAAAGGCATTGAAATGTTCAATCAGCCATGATCGTATCAAATGGTAGAGCAGGCATGGTCTGCTGAATGGCCTACCTCTATTCCTATGTTACAATGGATGACACCCAGACTTGGGCTGATGAGTACTCCTTCTGTACCTACAAACTCTACTTCCTCAAAGGACAACGGCACCAGATATGTGGGAACGCAACCATCTGCAATTTCCCTTTCCGAGTCACATCCTAACCTAACTTGGAATTATTTTGCCAGTTGCTTCACTGTTTTTGGGTCAAAATCCTGGAGGTCCCTGCCAAAAAGCACTGATGATGTCCTTAGAACCCAAAGACTGCAGTGATTCAAGAAGGCAGCTCACCAACTCCTTCTCCAGGGCAATTAATGAGGGGCAATAAATACTGGCCCAGCCTACAATGCCCAAATCTCACATACTTCCGATATACTGTGTTAAATATAATTGCTTTATGCTTATATAATAGGATATCGGAAAATTGATTTTAAAATTAATTATTTTTGACTTCTAGTTGTTCCACAGATAACCCAATCTTTACATAATGATTCCTAGCAATTGTGTGTAGAATCATATCGTTTCCTCTCCTGGCTCCAAATTTCAAAATTGGAGATTGGAGTGAATTTAATTTTAAAATAAGCTTTCCCTGACTGAGAATGAAAATTAAAGACTATTTTCCAGCCAGTTAAATCAGAACTGTGACAAAGTCAGTCAGTAAATTATTTTAAGTGTAAAATAGAATAAAGCTTTCGCAAGTAGAAAACCAATCATCAATCCAAGCCATGCTCAGGTCAGTAAAGCAGGTATCAGGAACAAATTTGTACCCTGTGCAAGTTCTTAGGTTTCTTACAGTGCACAAGACAAGCCACAGGCACACAGTAGTTTAACGAAATGAAAACCCTGCGTAAAACGTAGTAATTTGGCCAGAAATTTAAGTGAAGATGTGTTCATTTGCCATCAACCTGTTCTACGCTTCTTTAAAAATTTCAGCAACATTATTTTACTAAAACAAACACTCTCCTGTTGTTTCAGTAACTATATTGCTATCATTTTAATATTACATGTTCAGGATTAATAAATAAACTGCTTGACTCAGAGGGAAACAAGGCTGAATTTTAACTGAGATAACAAGATGTAGAGCTGGAGGAACTCAGCAGGCCAAGCAGCATCAGAGGAGCAGGAAAGCTGACGTTTGGGTCTAGACCCTTCTTCAGAAATGGGGGAGAGGAAGGGGATTCTGAAATAAATAGGGAGAGAGGGGGAGGCGGATAGAAGATGGATGAAGAAGAAGATAGGTGGAGAGGACACAGACAGGCCAAAGAGGTGGGGATGGAGCCAGTAAAGATGAGCGTAGGTGGGGAGTTAGGGAGGGGATAGGTCGGTCCAGGGAGGATAGACAGGTCAAGGAAGCGGGATGAGGCTGGTAGGTAGGAGATGGGGGTGCGGCTTGAGGTGGGAGGAGAGGATAGGTGGGAGGAAGGACAGGTTAGGGAGGCGGGGACAAGCTGGGCTGGTTTTGGGATGCGGTTGGGGGAGGGGAGATTTTGAAGCTTGTGAAGTCCACATTGATACCATTGGGCTGCAGGTTTCCCAAGCGAAATATGAGTTGCTGTTCCTGCAACCTTCGGGTGGTATCGTTGTGGCACTGCAGGAGGCCCAGGATGGACATGTTGTCCAAGGAGTGGGAGGGGGAGTTGAAATGGTTCGCGACTGGGAGATGTAGTTGTTTGCCGCGAACCGAGCGTAGGTGTTCCACAAAGCGGTCCCCAAGCCTTCGCTTGGTTTCCCTGATGTAGAGGAGGCCACATCCGGAACAGCGGATACAATATACCACACTAGCAGATGTGCAGGTGAACATCTGTTTAATGTGGAAGGTCTTCTTATGGCCTGGAATGGGGGTGAGGGGGGAGGTGTAGGGGCAGGTGTAGCACTTCCTGTGGTTGCAGGGAAAAGTGCCGGGTGTGGTGGGGCTAGTGGGGAGTGTGGAGCAGACAAGGGAGTCACGGAGAGAGTGGTCCCTCCAGAAGGCAGATAAGGTTGGGGAGGTTTGGTAGTGGGGTCGGATTGCAGATGGCGGAAGTGTCAGAGGATGATGTGTTGGATCCGGAGGTTGGTGGGGTGGTACGTGAGAATGAGGGGGATTCTGTTTTGGTTGTTATTGCGGGGAGGGGGTGTGAGGGATGAGTTGCGGGAAATGCGGGAGACACGGTCGAGGGCGTTTTCGACCACTGTGGAGGGGAAGTTGCGGTCCTTGAAAAACAAGGACATTTGGGATGTCCGGGAGTGGAATGGCTCATCTCGGGAGCAGATGCGGCGGAGGCGAAAGAATTGGGAATAGGGGATGGCCTTTTTGCAGGAAGGTGAGTGAGAGGAGGTGTATTCTAGGTAGCTGTGGGAGTCGGTAGGCTCCCGAGTTGAGGCATTCCACTCCCGAACATCCCCAATGTCCTCACCCCCATCCCACTCCTTGGACAACATGTCCATCCTGGGCCTCCTGCAGTGCCACAACGATGCCACCCTAAGGTTACAGGAATAGCATCTCATATTTTGCTTGGGAACCCTGCAGCCCAACAGTATCAATGTGGACTTCACAAGCTTCAAAATCTCCCCTCCCCCTACCGCATCCCAAAACCAGCCCAGCTCGTCCCTGCCTCCCTAACCTGCCCTTCCACCTATCCCCTCCTCCCACCATAAGCCCCACCCCCATCTCCTACCTACTAGCCTCATCCCGCCTCCTTGACCTGTCTGTCCTCCGTGGACCAACCTATCCCCTCCCTAACTCCCCACTTACTCTCACCTTTACTAGTTCCAACCCCGCCTCTTTGACCTGTCTGTCTCCTCTCCACCTATCTTCTCCTTTATCCATCTTCTATCCACCTCCCCCTCTCTCCCTATTTATTTCAGAATCCCCTTCCCCTTCCCCATTTCTGAAGAAGGGGCTCGAACCGAAACGTCAACTTTCCTGCTCCTCTGATGCTGCTTGGCCTGCTGTGTTCATCCAGCTCTACACCTTGTTGTCTCAGATTCTCCAGCATTGGCAGTTCCTACTATCTCTGAATTTTAGCTGTACTGACCTGGTGGGATTCATTTGGGTGGGCATGTAAAATTTACCAGGAGCCAGCCCAGATTCTGCCACTTAATCCAAGCATCACTGGCTATTTTAACAAGCTAAGCTGCTCTAATCAGAGTTGGCACATCCTTTCCAAAATAAACAGATGTCATTGGATCCTGACAAGGATTTTACTTTTGACCTGAGCAGTGATGAGCTGCAGCTTTCATACCAGCTAAAGATCTGTCAGAAGAGGATTGAAAGTAAAACAGGCCAGTAAGGCAAGGTTTTATTTTCTTTTAGGGGCCCAGGAGTGTTTCATGAGCAATCTTCAGTGTTGACCATCGTGCTCCATGCAGCTGTCTGCATCATTGCACACCACGTGCTAAATTAGCTCCTACCATCCTGTTTTAAGGTCTATGTAGTTGCCCGTGTCCAGAGTGAAAGCAGGAAACCAATTGCTTTTCAAACAAGCAGAGGCACTTTTGCTAAACAGGATGTAGTTTATGTTAGCAATTGTGTACCAATTACAATGAAATGATAAGCATTTAGGTTACATGATAGTTTACATAGGGCAGCATCTAAGTGACTTTCACCATGGCGAACTGTGTGGCAGAATTAGATGAGAAATCTGAAAAGTCCATCTCGAAAAGTCAGGAACAATTCACTGTATCTTTTATATTTTTCATGAGTGTCATGGTGAGATTCTCACTAGCAGTGAGATTGCCAATAAAAGGTGGGGGTTATTGCTTGTTAAATGCCTTGTTGATGGCACAACTCTTCTCATCAATGACAATGGAACATTGGAATCTGGCATTTGCCAATCCCTCATGTCCATCATAGCACCACTCTGATACACTGGCAGTGTGCTCTGGAAGCACAGACTTGCATCGCCAGTCACATTAGCATTGAAAGGCTATAGCAGGGATGTTTTGTGTACACAGACAGGTGCCCAGCTCAAGGAGTTGTCCAGGCTGCATCACAGGGCTGTTCTAGTTTCCCTGGCCACCCAAGTACATTGCCCCCAACTGTACATTGTACTTCCCTGCTCCAGACGTTGCTGAACAGCTCATCGTTTACACTTTAGGACAGAGAAATGATAAAAGAATTAAGATGTTATGCAAGAAGAGTCAAAGATGTCAGCATCATCCAATGCCTGGTATACGCATTATTCATCTTGCTTCGAAATGATACGGCAGGCTCTCAACAGAGGACTGCATCCATGGAACCCTCTCTGTGGCCATCGAGGGCTGCTGAACTTGGATATACTTAACCATATCCAAAAATTCACAATCATCTACAACCCATTGTCCCCCATGTCACCAAAGTACAATGAGTCTTCTTCTTCCTCTCTTCACTGCAGTTTTGTGTACTTGCTAGTTCTGTAGCTGGCATGGAATGGGCCTGTTCAACAATGAAGACCATTAGTTCTGGAGATTTAATAGGGAAGCCCTGGATGGATCAGACAGGTGAAGATCTCTTTGCCCGAGGAATGTTGAACCTCAATGGCTTGATTTCCAAGGGTTTGGAGGAGGTGGTGAGGAGAGGCAGGATGGAGGTGGAGGGTCTAGCGCCTCTCTGTGGCCTAAGTGGTGACTCCTAAAGGATCTGTGTGTTGTTCCTTCCCCAGCTGGATGCCTCCTCACACAACCCTGTCTCCTTGTGCGGAAGGACCACCCTGGACTATATGTCAGGGTCACCATCCCCATGTCATCATGCTAGCAGTCGTGAGGACAATGAGGTAATTCTATGTACTCCTCCCCAACAGATACTGAGGGATGCTGGGCCTAGCTCTCCATGGCAACCACTGACCTGTCTATGAAGGCAGATAGATGGTCTCAAGATTTGTTGCACTACTCCAGCTTCTGGACCGTTAAAGCCATAGTGTGCCACTACCTGCCTGATGCTCCAACTCTTGCCTGTGCACGTGGACAAAATTCCTGACTGCTGACATCACGGGGTCCTATCCTGCCTGGAGCCAAGCAGGTACCTGGTCTTTACTGGCAGTGCCAGTGGCCTAGGTATTTCTTCCTTGGCTACCTGTGGAGCTGCTGCATTGATGTGCACCTACACTCTCTAAGCTTAATGTACCCACTAGGGAGTCAGTATCTGAGATATTGTTGAGTAGAGGAGGCAGCCTTGCCGATGCTTCATCCGAGCCCTTGGTACTGATGTCCTCTGAGGTTGAGGAAGATATTTAGAGATCGAGGAGGACATTTTGGGGAAACTGTACATTTCAAGTTGGAGCCAATAGGTGTTCTGGCTGTAGCTAGAAGACAAAAGAGAGAGAAGGTGTTGTGGCCAGTGGTTAGAGACGGTGTGCAATGAATGAGACTGACATTGGGGTTAACGTGTGAAATGAAGTGAAATTAAAAATGTATTTACTCATTTGTTTGGACAAAGATATCTCGGAAACCATGCACAGTCGGCCCCAGTCATCTTGTCCTAGGGCCAGGATCCTCTTCTTTTATGGTATGAAGTGCCAAATATTAGGCACAACCCTAGCCATATAGCTTCCTTCTGCTCCATTGTGAGATGTCTTCTCCTGTAATGAGACAAAGGAGAGATTTAGTGAGGTGTAAGAGAGTGGCACGGCTGATACTGCTGGTCCAGGTGACTGAAGGGTAGCGAGGTGTTCTGAGTCAGTGAGGAGACATGGAGATCATGCAGCAAGAGTGGCATGGGAGGTTGCTGGGGGATGATAGTGAGTGAGGGAGGCTATTGCAGGCAGCAATGAGAGTGGTAGAGGGGCATGGGTGCAGTTGTAGAGTGAGTGTGAGAAGAATGTGGCATTTACAGCAGAGGAGGTCATTGACCTGCTTTTAACACTGCTGGTCACATGCTGGAGAGTGGCACTGACCCAGGTGGCGACCTTGGGCAGGCTGCTCATGCCTGGTGGCACAATGTCCACTGCTGGTTCTCCAGGAAGAGGACTCCTTTCCTTTGCACCAGCCCCTCCACCAGGACCTCCATATCTTTACCAGAGAATTGAGGTGCCATTTTCCTTTTCTCCAATATTTTAGTCCATCCTGGACTGAGCAAGAAAACTTCAGAGTGTCAGTGCTCCTCTGGGTGCTGTTAATGATGGCATGAGTGCAAAAGATGCTACTCTTTCAGCAGATCTCAGTGGTAAGAAGGGATTGGAATCTGACATGCTGGATACATGGTTGATAGATGAGGGAAGGGCTGTAGATGTCATATACATGGACTTCAATAAGGCACTTGATAAGGTTCCCCATGGTAGGCTGATGGAGAAAGTGAAGTCGCATGGGGTCCAGGGTGTAATAGCTAGATGGATAGAGAACTGGCTGGGCAACAGGAGACAGAGAGTTGTAGTGGAAGGAAGTTTCTCAAAATGGAGAACTGTGAGCAGTGGTGTTCCACAGGGATCTGTGTTGGGACCACTGTTGTTTGTGATATACATAAATGATCTGGAGGAAGGTATAGATGGTCTGATTAGCAAGTTTGCAGATGACACTAAGATTGGTGGAGTAGGAGATAGTGAAGGGGACTGTCGGAGAATGCAGTAGAATATAGATCGATTGGAGAGTTGGGCGGAGAAATGGCAGATGGAGTTCAATCCAGGCAAATGCGAGGTGATGCATTTTGGAAGATCCAATTCAAGAGAGAACTATACAGCAAATGGAAAAGCCCTGGGGAAAATTGATGCACAGAGAGATCTGGGTGTTCAGGTCCATTGTACCCTGAAGGTGGCAACACAGGTGGATAGAGTGGTCAAGAAGGCATATGGCATGCTTTCATTCATCAGACGGGGTATTGAGTACAAGAGTTGGCAGGTCATGTTACAGTTGTATAGGACTTTGGTTTGACCACATTTGGAATATTGCGTACAATTCTGGTCGCCGCATTACCAAAAGGATGTGGATGCTTTGGAGAGGGTGCAGAAGAGGTTCACCAGAATGTTACCTGGTATGGAGGGTGCTAGCTATGAAGAGAGGTTGAGTAGATTAGGATTATTTACATTAGAAAGATGAAGGTTGAGGGGGGACCTGATTGAGGTCTACAAAATCATGAGAGGTATAGACAGGGTGGATAGCAGGAAGCTTTTTCCCAGAGTGGGGGACTCAATTACTAGGGGTCACAATTTCAAGGTGAGAGGGGAAAAGTTTAAGGGAGATATGCGTGGAAAGTTCTTTACGCAGAGGTGGTGGGTGCCTGGAACGCGTTGCCAGCGGAGGTGATAGAGACGGGAACGATAGCGTCATTTAAGATGTATCTAGACAGATACATGAATGGGTAGGAAGCAGAGGGATACAGGTCCTTGGAAAATAGGCGACAGATTTAGATAGAGGATCTGGATCGGCGCAGGCTTAGAGGGCCAAAGGGCCTGTTCCTGTGCTGTAATTTTCTTTGTTCTTTGTTCTTTGTTCTATGCCATGGGGGCAGGGTTAGTAAGGTACAGTGAGAACATATACTCGACTTCGGGGCAAAAAAATTCTTCCAAAAGACTCAATATTCAGCTTCATAGAGCACAAGAAGACCTAGATGGTAGATTTTACTCCTTCAAGAGTCAATGCTGTTCTCATACCAGGTCTGTGGGATATCATCAGAATCGGTGGTACTTAATAAAAGCAAAGATAAAGTTATCATTGTCCTATCAGACCATATGGTTACTTTAGAGATAAACAGAGAGAGAGAGAAAAACAATTGGTGGTGGGTTAACCTGAGGGTCATCACACCTCAGGCAAGAGGAGAGGTTGAAAAGGAAGGCCCTGCAGGGTGACCTCAGCCAGTTCAGGAATTGAACCCACATTGTTGCCATCTCAAACCAGCTGTCCAGCCAACTAAGCCAATCAATTTCTCCTTTATTCTTAACCTTTTCAGACACTTTTACATCAAGGAGGAGCAGGAGTGATTTTCCAAGCCATTTGCAGAAAGTGTGAATGTTTACTGCGTTGTACCATAGGGCATTTACACACCTGAAAACCATAGGCTGGTAGCTGCTTCCATCCCAACTCAGACCAGAAATTGCCTGACAGAATATTTATTAGTCCAGATAGTTAAAAGTGGCATGTGCTCAATCTACAGGCAGGCTAAGTTAAAATCTATCCAAAAAGTTTATCTGAATTGAACAATAATCTCATAGTGTTGCACCGAAAATGGCTTTCTTTCACTCAGGCCTTAGGTTACTATACGTCAGTAGGATAAAATGTGATGCTTTATTTTATAAAATATCTTTAGTGCTCCTAAAGGAAAATTGTGCTGAATGGAGTTCAGGTTAGAGAGCGAGCTAGAGCACATGTAGCCCTTACTCTCCATGCAGTAGTGTCTTCAATTGTGGGTCCTCATTCTGAATATGGAAATACTGAATATACTTCAGGTGTTTTTTTTTTAAATAAATAATTTAATCTGTAGATTACCAACAAATATGTGGAATTTTTTGTCGCCCTGTGTTGACCAATTTTGTTTATTGATGCAGCCATTTATGTTCATATTCTGGCAATGTATATTTACTCAAGCATTTGAACTAACATAATTTGTGTAAATGCAAAATCAAAAATAACACAGATTAAAGCAAAATGCTTTGATTCTTCTCAGCCTTCCACCAATTTAGAGAAAAATATGTTATAGCTTCTGTTTTGTTCTACCAAAACTTGTATTTTAACACTTTTATTTACATGTTTATTCTCTCTTCAGGTTCCAAGTCTCCATTTTGGAGGTATAACAAGTTCATAAAAACAGATTTTGTTGGCTCAGATCCCAGCTTTAAAACAATTTCTTGCCAATCAAAAGCAATTTGGAAATTGGATGCAATCACATAAATATTTTATGTGCTTTCAATTGTTCAAACCCAGACCTGATGAAAATTGATGAAGTCCAAAGGTTTAAATTAGGTAACAGTTATTGTTATTATAAATTTGAAGATCATTATAGTGTCTAATAATTTTAGAACAAGTGTAAATAATTGCTTTTAAATTGAACCGACTGCTTTAAATAGGAAAAATCAAAAGCTGTACAAACAGAGCCAAAATACTTAATTTTATGATTGAAGGAAAAATATTGGCCAGGAATCTGGAAAATTTTCTGTTCTTTTCTGAATATTATGAGATTCATGACATTTTCTGAACACTGGAACAGAGAGTTGGAAGCTTAGTGTAGCATCTCTTCCAAAACATGGTACCTTCAGCAATACAACATCACACATTGCTGCGCTGGACCATCTGATTAAGGTATGTACCTAAACCTAGTGTGGGGCTTAACCTGCAAACTTCTTGAAATATGGGAATGAGACAATCTCACCCACTACAAAATATAATACCTCATTATCATCATTGCTAATTTACTGTAATCTTTTGAGAATGACTTGAATTTTAATTGTATATGCAGAAATTAAACAGAGCAATTCCCTAAATGAATCAGATTCTGCACGAAGTGAACACAAGGTTAACCCCAACTGGTTGGCTATCAAAAAGTTCCAAATCATTCTCATTAATCACATATTAATCACATATTGAGTTGCAGACTGGCTGACTGTAGATTGATTGGGTCACCAAATTTATAGGCTGTCTCCAACTTATGAAGAGCTTCTGTTCTTGAGTATGTTCCTAAGTTGATTTGTATGCAAGTCAGAATATAATACAATACTATAAAGAACAAAATAGCCATTTGTAAGTACGACCAAATGCATATCAGATCTTTAAAATTAATATTAATATGTCATCTGATTCATAAGTACTAGAGTTCGTACGCTTGACATTTGTAAAGCAGGGATTTTTAGTTTGATCTTTAACCTGATCAGCTGTTTTCAGAATTGTCCCAGAATGGAAATGAAAATTCCTGTCCTCTGTGGCTGTTCAATTGTTTATGCATATAGTGAGTGATTTCTTGACATGGTATTGTGCAAGTTCTTGGAATTTAGACCTGTTTTATACCTATATTCTCCGGCCCAGATGTGATTACTAGCACGGTCTTCCTGTATTTTTCTTTTCTCAGGTGTTTCATTTCAGACATGTGATTTGGATTTTTTTTCCATTGATCTTTTAATTCTTGTTGTTCTTCAGTTGACATTCACTAAGAATTATTACATTGTTGGCATTCATAATACAAGTGGGTATTTGATCTCGCTATTTCTTTAACGTCATCCTGCAATCTTTTATGTTCCTCAGCATTTAAAGTAATATGAAATTTGAACATTTCTGGGAATATAGTATCCAAGAATGTTGTCATTTTTTACCACCAAATTCCCTAAAACTATTTCTAAAACTGCCATGTTTTGACAGTGAATACACAATTTATTTAACAGCCTTTAAAGGCCTTTTGGCATTGATGGCAAATATTTAATTTTCTGTAGCTCTGAAAGTAATGTAAGTCCAAAGTTTCAAAGGTCTTGCTAGCAACTGGATGTTTTGATTAATTCTCATGTTTCCAGCCATTAATTGTGTTTCTCTGCTTTTGATTTGGAAAAGCACTCAGAGAGCAATAAGTCGGACAGAGTGGTACACTGAGATCACATTTCACGTGACTCTCCTGGTATTCCAGCAATGAGTGCCAAAGTGGTGTTATGGACAGGATGAGAGAGAAATGAAACTCAATTCTCTTCTCTTATTCTCCATCATCAGTGTATTTCTGAAAAAGGAGATGTGTATGTTTCTCAATTCCTCAGTGCGTGGTCCATTTGAATAACTTACACCGAGCTTTCCTGGGCTTAAGAGGATTACTTATTCAAGAATTCATCCTAAAAGTTAAATGCTAATTTACTCACTCAGCAGTCGCACAGACAGGAACACACACAGGCACACACACCACACACACACACACAGACACACACTCTGAAGGAAAAATACAGGCAAAGAGAATACTGCACCTTTACAATTCATAAACAAGAGAATAATTCATAGTTGACATGCTTAGCTCCACTTAGGGTTAATCATGCATTGTTGGCTTGGTGGAAAAGGCATTTTCACTCAGCTGGAGTTGTATGTTAGGATTATTGCAGGATTCCTTGAAGACATGAATTTTCAGCAGGTCACTACTTAGTTGCTTGTGGTCTGATTACGAGGAGGTGCTTTTTTTTAATGAGTGGACTTGAACAGCAACAGGCTGGGAAACTTTGAAGTATTGAGTTTTCAAAAAGATTTGTCGATGTTACTGTCCTTTCTGCTTCTGTCTCCACAACTGTCATTCATGGACTGACTGATTTCCCCTGGTGCCTTGGGATATAAGTTTCTTTACCTGTAGTTAGTTTCAATCAGATTATCAAAACTAACATTGTCCACCCAGAATGATTTAAAATAGAAGCTATTACTCCACAATGCAGCATAGCTGGTAGCTATTCACGTCTACTTATGATTAACTGCTTTCTACAGCTCTCTTGCCTAATATCGATTTTGGAAGCAGAGGGCTGAAGAAATTTACCAGAAATCGGCTAAGAGTCAACTTTGGCAAGTTTCATGGAGGGTTTAGCCCTAGCATGTTTTCTCACACTATGCTGCAAAGCTCACCAAATTAACAATGCACTATTCCTCTATGTCAGCCCAATTATCCAAAACTACCTCTCATCAAAGGTGGATGTACCTGTCACGACTGGGACCTCCCAGAATTCCTGGTACTTGCACCATATTTAAAACATGATTGTGCTCCAAGTCCAGTGTTGCCCTGCCACGTTTCTCTGAATTGCCTCAATGATGGCAGCCAGAGACAGCTTAGCTCCACTGTCCTCTGACAGAGACCTGGAAGTCCTCTGGATGGGGTAGTGCAGAGAAAAGCCTTCCTCTTTCCTCAGGACTGGCACAGGAGACCAGAGCATCCTGCTATTCTGCAATGTTGCCACCAAGGTCAATGTGGTGTCCATGGAGCAAAGGAATACCCAGGAATGTTAAAAGAAGGTCAGTGACCTTCTCCACTTGGTGATGATAAGTGTCACCCTCTTCTCTCTGCTACTTCACACTTACTCTACCTCTGCTCTCAATAAGCCCACAGCACCCTCAGAGGATGCATGAACAAGGCTGCTTCCTTCTCCCTCCACTAGTTCAGGTATCGGTGGATAATTTTGCGATGTTAGAGTCGGAAGCTTATTCTGGTGAGCACATCCTTGCCATGTCTTTGCAGCTGGTTGAGGCACCAGCTCAGCTCCAAGCAGGAGAGAACCTGTGGTATCAACAAACAACTGCTTTCAAATGCGCAGGCAGACTCAATAGCAGCAGGGAGGTTTGTCTGACTTGAAGTAAACTAACTTGAAGTTTGGACGACCCCATCAAACTGTTTGTACCATGCTGCCTCAGGCGCGCAAGTATCAGGTTGCCTCTGTGGACAGGTTGATGGCTGCTATGGCCATCCAGGTTCAGCATTATCAGTTCTGCTTGATACACACATAGACCTGCACTCTCTCACTCTAACCATGGTTGCTCAGGCAGCAAAGGCCAGGCAGCAAGGGGAATGGAGACATTGACCTCAATCCAACTACCTCTTCCTCCCAAGGTGACAGGGTGTTTCCACTAAGCATCCAGCTGGAAGAAGAACAAAATACAGGTGCCCCTTCCAAATGATTCCCCCCAGGATATTCTGAGGGTGTCGACACCCTTCATCTCCACCCTGATCCCTATGCTAGTTAAAACTGAAGAGGTTAAACCCGTATCTGGGCAGGACACACTCAGGATGGCTGGGCCCTCTAGCCACAAAGATCCCCAGGATAGTTTAAACAAAACTCCAAGACCAACAGAGCTCCGCTATAAGGCCAGCTCCCTCCATCCCTACTGCAGAGCCCCTGATTACATCTAGATAGGTTGGGAAAGAAAGAAAAAGAAAACATTTGAGGGTCCATAGGTACACATCATTGCAAATACAGTCGCACAGTTGTAAGTATGTCTTCACTCTTTAACATCAGCCATGTGAACAAATGACATTTTAGCTGCAAGTACAAGAATGAAGGTACAGAGCCCTATCCTGATCACTGCAGAATGTTTTATGGTCTACAGTGTGAAGTGAGCAGCTCCAGCACTATTTGGCAGGTCAGGGAACCTACAAGTTGATTGCTACTTTGCTAACTGAGTATTACGGGCCATAAAACATTACTAGTGCCTCACAGTCAGGAGTGGGATTTGCTCGTAATATTGAATGATGTGGTCAGGAGTTTTGGTCGATACAGCCGGTTGATGCATACGGTTCACACACAGCATTTTGTCATCACAAGTGTCTTTCACCTGCAGCATGTGGGTGTCTGTTTAGTACTATTGCCCTTTAATGGGCCTCACATTGCAGGAAAGTACAGTTCCCGAGTCCCCTCCCTCATTGATTGAAACAATTACTTCACCCACTGCTGCCGTGGTGGCAGCTTTCTAATCTTCATTATGCATCTGTGATTTGGATGAAAATGGAAGGAAACAATGGTCACACATCACCAAGACAGTCACAGACTCAGCCTCTCAGTCTAGGTAAGTGCCTAGCCAAGTCTTCATATTCTGTTTTGATTACCCTGCCTGTCAAAATCGCCCTGCTCTATCATCTCCCACCTTATATGATAAGCAGCACCGCCCTTCACATTTGTTATTCCCGCTGTATTTCCTTCTGAGTTTTTCAACTGCCCTACACAGCAATAGTCCCCTTGTCTTTCAGTGGACAGAATCTTCCCCCACCAAAGGACTGATTATGGCCGAGCCATTGCCAACTGAGAAGGACAGCTCTGACTGACGAGTGGCCAGACCATTAACTGGTCTCTTTGCAGCTCCCTGACTGACGTACTGTGACTGCCTGGACTGGTTGTATTGTATCTATAGGGGTCTGACTGTGGCCCACTCCCCAGACTGTGGTGATAATGAACCCTGGCCCTGATCACCTCAACTGACTCAACTTTTCTAACTGAATCAAGCAGCCATTTGACTGTGCCCCAGCACTAGGAACAACAGCGATCATTTCCCCGCCATACTGTGTCACAACCTCCTGAATGAGGCCTTTCTCGCTTGACTTGACTAAGGACTACTGCCCTTAGAGTTTAAGACATGGCTATTTAGTTGATGTACGTGCAGTGTGTTTGTTACGTACACTGCTGGCAGATGGTTCAAGTGTGAGATTGACATAGCATGGTGCAGCAAGATATCCACCCTCTTCATTCATCACTGTTGGCAACCATTACAAGTGGCCTGGCCTCATGTCTGCTTAAACAGCAATGTAAAATAGAAGGACTGCAAGCCTTTAAACTCTGGCTGAGAAGACAAAGCTCAAGTCAAAGCAAGGCAGAGATACTGTGATCATCAGAGTAGGCACAAAGTGAGTGAGCGCTAGGAGAGCAAGAGAGGCACCCTGAATTTGAATTATTGTGATGAACGTGTCTCCAAGCACTGAAGGATCCTAGCAACAGGATTACAAATATAGCTATTGGTGCAATCCAATGTACAGCATTATGATACAGAACTGTATTGTATGTAGGTCAGAAATGTGCCATGAGTGTACGATAAGTGTCCAGTCTCTGTGGACTCAGGCTATAGGCAGTCACTGCTTGAGGAGCACACCCTGAGATGTTGGTGACTACTGTCCAAAATGGAGGCCTGGAGGAGTAAGCAGCAACAATCCCACTCCAACTTTCATATCAACAATTGTTGTCATCTCGTATCTATCCTGTGGGTGGGAAATGGGAACCTGTATATCAATAGGGTGAGACTGAGTAACAATCATACGCTAATGCATACAAGTGGATGCAAACAGGCCTCTTGATGCTTAATCGTGAGATTCGTGTCTCGCTGTTAAACACTTGGTTGGAGAATCTGCCTTTATCATATTGATGTCCAAAATCTCATTTCACCCTATTTTCGCAAACCACTCACCAATGCCCACTTAGTTCCGGGTTTGGGAAGATTCCACCGCATCGGTCTGCAAGTTCACAGATGTTAAATTTTGAGTAATTCCAGAAAGAGTAAAAGGAGTGAATTCCACAAATGTGTTTTTGACTTGATATGCATTAGAGGGAGGCCATTCAATTGGGAATTTTCTGCAGACTTGGGGTAAACTCTGCAAAAATTGCAGGAATCAACATTCTCGACAGTCACCTTATCCACCGTTTTAAAAATGGAGCAGGCAACTCCAGAAAACTCTACAGTGAATATAGACCATGTTTAAATTTGTGAATACAATGTGCCTTTACCAGTCATGAAATAGTTATAGATGTGCGGAATGAAAATATCAAGTGACTGAAGCACCCTTTGCTCTTCACAAGAAAAAGTTTTATAATGAATCCATTTTCTCAATGCTAATATTGGATTTAAAAAGTACAAAATATTTTAACATTTTAACACTGATTCCCAAAGCTTATCAATTGACTTTTTTGGAGATGTATGATACAGAATTGCTTACTTTTTGAAGAATACTCCTACATAATTATAAGGCTTAGAAAAACATATATGCATGTATTGTGGGGTGGACATATCTTTACTTTTTGCGCTCAGTTTCTGGGAAACAAACTGCCACATAACTCTCCCAGTCAATATTGATTAAACAATCAATGAACCATTTCACACTGTGATTGCTATTCACAATAAAGCATTGTGATCAAATAGAGTCTAATAATTACCAGGTTCTTATCTCAAGCCAGACAGGAAGAAAATCCTTCAAACAAACCTCAGTAAATATTTTGAGAATCTTATCATGTGAAATGAATCAAAATATAAAAGCTCAGAATAAGGTAGAATGGGTAAAATAAACCAGTTCCACAAAAATATAGCCATCAAAAACAATTCCACGAAGATCAGGTATTAGGCTATCTTTTGTCTAGCCATGTATTTCTACTGTTTGTTGATCATGCATTTTGCTGACTAAAGCATACAAGTAAAGATATTCCAGACTTTGAACTGCTTGAGTGTACCTGCTTCTTCTGTTATGTTGGTGCCATAAAAGTATCATGAGTATACAGCCTCAGATAACACATGAGGTTGAGTGCCAGTACTTATAATAACAAATGAGTTTCGGAGGGCTGAATCTTGTACTGTTTTCTTAAAGTCTGAGTTGCTTTGAGATTTATGGAAGGTTTGTTGCCACAGCCTTAGCGAGTTCTCTTTTCGCATCCTACAAAACCTGCCTTATTAATCACCTACTCTGCCCCTATTATGAAGGGGCCCAACAGTGTAGATATCAGGAGATTGTTACCCCTGACTGGAGAATCTAGAAGATTGGGGCACAGTTTCCAGATAAGTTATTTATAATTTAGGATTGAGATTAGATTCGGGTGTTGTGAATATTTTGAATTCTCTACTCCAAAAGGTAGTGGATAATCCATTTTTGAATGGATAAACGTTTTATCTTTGAAGAAATCAGTACATTTGGGCTGTTAAGTTAAGGCAATAGATCAGTTAGGATTCTATCGAGTGGCAAAGGAGGATTGTTGGATCAAATTCCAGTTTATACTCTTAATTCATACAGTTTTGGGCCCAAAATCCTGTCAGCCTGCACTGTCTCCAGTATTCTTCCATTTAGTTATGTTTCTACGTTTACTCAAAGTCCTCAAAGATTATGTTGACTGCATTTTACCTATCTACAGTAAACTTTTATTAAATAATTTCATGAGACTTTTCAAGAGCAGCCTTCCTTTTGTGATCAATGCTGGTTCCTTCTATTTTACCTTTGTCAGTATGTGTGGTAATTTCATCCGTTGTTGAGACAGTCCAACAAAATAACATTGCAAACATCCATTGGCTGAGATTGCAGTCATGTTACCAAGGAGTTGTATTGCATCGATTGCTGGTATTCTTTGCCAATTAAGAAGTGAAAGTCAAATTATAACTTCAACAGTTCCTGAAATCCAAGGTTGATTATGTACAGATGCTTCTGGTTTTAACAGAACAATGAGTTTTCCATTTTATCTTCAGGATGTGTGATAATTTCACATTCCTAGGATGCGGGAAAGATCTAAAAACTGACCTCCGTACATCACCTGTGCATTCCATAGAAACAACGTGGGATTTCAATTTTAGATCATTAATAGTGGCAGTGCCTACTCTGAACAATTTCACTTCAAAATTTGAGATAGTTGCACCTAAGTTCCTATTTTAATATATGCATGATGAAGTTATTTAGTGCCCAATACCAAGCAGCTGAATTAGAAACTATACTTAGCTTGACTGCTGTTGGAAATTATTAGATTCATTATGTATGATTTATGTAATTAAAATAATCACATATTATTATATGTGCTACTTTGAAAGCTGAGTTCAGTGCACTTATAGTAAAAACAATAATTCATCTGATTAAAATTACAAATGTGACCCTCTGATGTAATTAGAAATAAATGTATTGGCAAATATGGAAAGAAGCTAAATGGACCAGAAATCCTCAAGTCTGATCTCTGTGCCAAGGTAGTTGATTTCACCCAGGGCCTCAGAAGCAATTTTACAAGTTACTGTTGAGTTGAGGAATAAAAATCTTTCTGCAGTTCTGTTTGAAATTATAACTCAGTGTCCTCTTTTGGAAAGATGAGCACAGCATTAGGCTGAAGGATGATGGGTCTCATTGTATAGCCTGCCCTCACTGCATAAGCTCACCCAGTGCCAAAACTTCATCTGTACCTCTGATACCACCAGCCTTGATTATAGTTGTGTTTGTTTGGATGATAGCGCCAATATCCTATTACCACCATGTTCTGCTCACCTATCATGCCTGTCCCCGCTGACATAAACTGTCTCTGTGTTCAACATTTTAATTTAAGACATCTCATCCTCTTTCATGAACTAGCCATCTCTCTATCTTTGAAAACTCCTGAGTAATTCCAAGCCCAAATTTTCTACTCTTCCACTTCTGGTCTCATGTACACCACCCATTTTACCGAGTGTTTGGCTACCCTCATATTATCTCCTTTACCTCTGTACCATTTGTTACTTTGTATATCTCTGTAAAGTAATTTGACATGTTCCATTACATAAAAGACACTACATTTGATGAGGGGAGGTGATAAAGTAATGGTATTGTTGTTGGACTAATAATCCAGAGATACAGGTAATGTTTTAAGAACCCAGTTTCAAATCCCACCAACACAGATGGTGGAATCCCTTTCCAGAAAACCTGGAATTATCAGTTGAATGATGATCATGAAACCATTATTGATTGTCAAAAATAAACTGTTTTGCCAATGCCCTTTAGGGAAGTAAAACTGCCATCTTACCTGGTCTAGCCTCTATGTGACTTCAGACCAATAGCAATGTAATTGACAGTCTGGCCTCCCAAATGGCCAAGGAAGTCATTCAGTTATATCAAACAACTAAATTGCTTCAATAAAAGGGGAATGAATCCAAACTGGCTTTCTGGCATCAACCTAGGCACTGGAAATGACAACAGAAAACTTTGTCCCTGCAAAGTCTCCTTTGCCAACATTAGGGACTAATGCCAAAATTGAGAAAAACTTCTCACAGACTGGTCAAGCAACAGTCTGATGCTGCCATATTCAGGGAATCGTTCTTCACCCACAATGTCTCAGACAACACCATCACCGTCCCTGAGTACGCCTTGGACAGACCAGCAGGGGTGGCAGTACAGTTGTATGCTGTCGGGGGAGGGTTGCCCTGGGAGTCTACATTGGCTCCAGACCCTATGAAGTCTCATACCTTCAGTGCAAATATGGGAAAGGAAACAGCTTACCACACTTCACTATGTAGCATCCCCTCAGCAACTCAAATGATTAATTAATACTCCTCTACATTGAACAGCACTTGAAGGAAGCACTGAGGGCTTCCTCAGTGGCTTCTGGGTGGGGGAGTTCAATGTCCGCCACCAAGAGCGGTTTGGCAGCATGACTAACGACTGAGCTGTTTGAGTCCTACAAGACTTTGCTGCTAGATCATCTATACTGCTGATGGTGAGGGAACCAACAAGAGGGAAATATATGCTTGATCTCATCCTCACTAATCTGTCTGCCACAAATGCATCTGTCCATGACAGCATTGGTTGGAGTGACCATTGTACTGTACTTGTAGAGACAAAGTCCTGTTGTCAAATTGAGGATATTCTCCAGTGTATTATGTGACATTATCACTGTGAGTAAAGATCTTTTTTTGATTCTGGACTGAAATGAGAAAAAAAAACTGTTTCAAAAACTAAGGTTTGTTGAAGGATTGCTGCACTTTGTAAAAACAAGTAACTTTGCACTAGCCAAAAATACCATTTCAGTGGAGCCTAGTTATCATAGAATCCCTACAGTGTGAAAGCAGGCCATTTAATCCACGCCAGCCCTTTGAAGAGTATCCCACCCAGACCCACTTCTCCCCGGCCCTATATTTTCCATGGCTAATCCACATGGCCTGCACATCTGTGGACAATATGGGGCAATTTCACGGCCAATCCACATAACCTTCACATCTTTGGACTGTGGGAGGAAACCAGAGCACCCAGAGGAAACCCACACAGACACAGGAAGAATTTGTAAACGCCACATGGACAGTCACTCAAGGCTGGGTCTTTGGTACTATGAGGCACCAATGCTAACCACTGAGCCACTGTGTCACCCCAGTGCTGCCTGGGAACAGGGATCACTGAACAGCCTTCCCAGTCTTTCCTTCTGCCTAAAACACCCATAAATTTTCCTGCTTGTGCTTTGGAGTTTTAGGCAACATGAATAGTTAAGGTTAGGGTTTTTTCTAGAGGTCCCAGACATGCTGAGAGTGTCCTGTCAATATGCAGGCTCACTCATCTCAGTGTGAACATCCACAGGATTAGGTATTGCAACTCTGGAGCATCTCAGAAGAGACTTCTGCAGGACGTGTATGTGTTTCTTCCTTATCTATGTGTGTACTGACACTACTCTGCCTTTTTGTGTAAGACAGACTATAATTTTCCAATGTTGCTTAGATTTGTCAGTGGGTGCCAAAAGAGAGGAGAATTGCCAATGTTGCACTTTTGCTCAAAAAAGGATATAAAGATAACAAAAACAGAACTGAGGAAGAGTCACTGGACCTGAAATTTTTACTCTGATTTCTCTTCACAGATGCTGACAGACCTGCTGAGCTTTTCCAGCAATTTCTGTTTTTGTTTCTGATTTACAGTATCCGCAGTTCTTTTGGTTTTAATTCAATATAAAAATAAGACCAGCAACTACAGTTCAGTCAATTTAACTCCAGTGGTGAGGAAGCTTTTCGAAATCTTAATTTGAGAGAAAGTTAATAGTCACTTGAGTGAATGCAGATTAATTAATGAAAGTCAGCATGGACTTATTAAGTGCAAATTGTATTTAACCAACTTGCTTCAGTTGTTTAACGAATTAACAAAAAGAGTTGATGAGGGTGATGCTGTGATGTGATATACATGGATTTTCAAAAGGCATTTGATAGCGTACTGTACAGTAGACTCATGAGCAAAGATACAGCTCGTAGAAGAAGGACAATGATACAAATGTGCATATATAATTGGCCGAGCGACATAAACCAAGAAGTATTTCTGATGTTTTTCTGACCAAAGGAAGGTTCAAAATAAAGCTTTGCCATGATGTTGGGGATAGTAAGAACTGCCGATGCTGGAGTCAGAGATAACACAGTGTGGAGCTGGAGGAACACAGCAGGCCAGGCAACATCAGAGGAGCAGGAAAGTTGATGTTTTGGGTCAGGGTCCTTCTTCAGAAAATTTTCTGAATATTGAAAAGCACGAGGAGGACAGTGTAGAAATTTAACAGAACATATGAAACAAAAATAGAAATTGCTCGAGGAACTCAGCAGCTCTGGGAGCATCTTTGTAGAAAAAGCAGAGTTAACATTTCTAGTCATATGACACTTCATCAGTCATTGGACCCAAAATGTTAACTCTGCTTTCCCTCCATACATGCTGCCAAACCTGCTGAGTTTCTCCAGCAATTTCTATTTTTGTTTCAGATTTCTAGCATCTGCAGTTCTTGGTTTTCTTTAAAAGGATATATATAGGCTTTTGGAATGGGCAGAACAATGGCGGGTGAAATTTAATGCTGAGAAGTTTGAAGTAATTTATTTTGTTAATATTATTTAAGGATGGCATTGTTGCAATAGTTAGAGATAATCTCGTTTCAGGATTTCCCTTCCTAACAGCACTGTGTGCGTCCCCACACCAAAAAGGATTGCAGTGGTGCAGGGCAATTAGGGATGGGTAATGAATGCTGACCTGGCCAGTGACACCCAGATCCCATTAACCAAGAAGAGAAAAATATAAGGAAGCGCAATTTGTCTGGAAGTAGAAGAGGAATAGTAGAAAAAAAATCACCAGTGGAAGAATTAAGTTCCCGTAAAAGAAAACACAATGCAGGAAGAATTGTAAAGTAAGAAATATTGTGGGCTTGTGATAAAGGGATGACAAGAATCATCGATGATTTTGAACTGCGCATAAACTCAGAAAAGTCAGATGGGCAAATGTAGCCTGGTTCAAAAGTTCACCAATGGTTTCAAGATAGATTCTTAAAGCATCACATTCTGGAATAAACCTAAGACCGGGCTGTATTTGATTTGGTAGTTTGTAACGTGAGAGAAGTAATTAATGATGTCAGAATAAAGGCACTCCTGGGTAGCAGTAATTACAATGTGATTGAAATTTTCATCCAATTTGAAAGAGAAAAATTCTGAAAATTTCATATGAACAATACTAGTCGTAAAAATTCTCAAGTGAGAACCCATCATCCATAATCAGACACCTTTGGACAAGAAGTTCCCAGACAGGTGGATGTATACTTCCCAGAGCCCAGATTGGCCCTTATGTTGCCACAGGACCCACTCGTAGGACCACAATGGCACGGAGCCCTTGACCAAAACTACCCCGACCAGATACCTGGCCAATTCCCCTAGACTGATAGAGGACTGATAGCCCTCAAGTCCCTGTCCCATGACCCCCTGACGGATGGGTGGCCTATTGCCTTCAATGAGAATCACTCCTCTAAAACATTGAGACATGGCTGCTTGGTGTTGTACATGCAGTGTGTTTGTCCCATAAAACCTGCTGGCACATGAAGCTGCTGTCAGATTGGTGTAGCAATGTGCTGTACAACAAGATATATAACCCCTTGACTGAGGACTGCCGACTAGCAAGGTAAGCTGACTGGTTCTGTGGTCGCTGATTGGCCCGGCAAGACATTACACTGCATGGGTGCTGCGAGCGTGCTGTGAGTAGGCGCTAAATGAGTGGGTGCTAAGAGGGCATGGGTGTTGCCATGAGATGCAACCTGTTACATTCCATGCGCTGCGTTCTTGTCTGTGCATAGGAAGTGTCCCTTCGGCAGGTTTCCAATGTTAGTTGCCAGTGCACCCTGCAATACGAGTCTGTGCGTCCAGCGAACTCTGCAAATGTATTGGAGAGCTGACATGATATTCATAAGAGATTGGCTGATGCCTGTGGATGAGGGGTGCATGCAGTTGGTGCTTGTGGATCATGCCCTGAGCTGCATTTGCTCAAATGCAACACGGAGTCCCTTAAAGCAAACAGAGAGCTCATCTGCCAGGTACCAGCTCTGGTTTCCAGGGCGAATTTTCTTGACATTTTGTTTTTTGCATCTGAATATTAATGAGGCGAGCTGAGTTATCAAAAATGCATTTAACAATCTACAATTCCTCTTTGGCAATTTACTGCTGAATAGAGAGAATCTCACCCCACTGCTAGTGAAAAGCATAAAAGATGGCGCAAGATGCTTCAGACACCAAAATTAGCGTCGTTGAACTTCTCACCTGATTCTGCCAAAAATCACACTGTAGTCCACATCGCCCAGATAGCTTTAATGTTCTGGAGATAGTAGGAACTGCAGATGCTGGAGAATCTGAGATACCAAGGTGTAGAACTGGATGAACACAGCAGGCCAAGCAGCATCAGAGGAGCAGGAAGGCTGACGTTTCGGGCCTACACTCTTCTTCAGAAATGGGGGAGGGGATGGGGGTTCTGAAATAAATAGGGAAAGAAGGGGAGGCGGATAGAAGATGGATAGAGGAGAAGATAGGTGGAGAGGAGACAGACAGGTCAAAGAGGCAGGGATGGAGCCAGAAAAGGTGAGTGTAGGTGGGGAGTTAGGGAGGAGATAAATCAGTCCAGGGAGGACGGACAGTTCAAGGGGGCGGGATGAGGTTAGTAGGTAGGAGATAGGGGTGGGCCTTGAGGTGGGAGGAGGTGATAGGTGGGAGGAAGGACAGGTTAGGGAGGCGGGGACAAGGTGGGCTTGTTTTGGGATGTGGTAGGGGGAGGGGAGATTTTGAAGGTTGTGAAGTCCACATTGATACCATTGGGCTGTAGGGTTCCCAAGCGGAATATGAGGTGCTGTTCCTGCAACCTTCGGGTAGCATCATTGTGGCACTGCAGGAGGGCCAGGATGGACATGTCGTCTGAGGAATGGGAAGGGGAGTTGAAATGGTTCGCGCTTGGGAGGTGCAGTTCTTTAGTGCGAACCGAGCGTAGGTGTTCTGCAAAGCAGTCCCCAGGCCTCCGCTTGGTTTCCCCGATGTAGAGGAGGCCATAATGGGAACAGCGGATACAGTATACCACATTAGCAGATGTGCAGGTGAACATCTGCTTGATGTGGAAATTCTTCTTGGGGCCTGGGATGGGGGTGAGGGGGGAGGTGTAGGGGCAGGTGTAGCACTTCCTGCGGTTGCAGGGAAAAGTTCCGGGTGTGGTGGGGCTGGAGGGGAGTGTGGATCGGACAAGGAAGTCCCGGAGAGAGTGGTCCCTCCAGAAAGCAGATAAGGGTGGGGAGAGAAAAATGTCTTTGGTGGTAGGGTCAGATTGCAGATGGCAGAAGTGTCGGAGGATGATGCATTGGATCCGGAGGTTGGTGGGGTGGTACGTGAGAGCGAGGGGGATTCTGTTTTGGTTGTTATTGCAGGGAGGGGGTGTGAGGGATGAGTTGCGGGAAATGCGGGAGACACTGTCGAGGGTGTTCTCGACCATTGAGGAGGAGAGGTTGCGGTCCTTGAAAAACTAGGACATCTGAGGTGTACGGGAGTGGAATGCCTCATCCTGGGAGCAGATGCGGCGGAGGCGAAGGAATTGGGAACAGGGAATGGCATTTTTGCAGGAAGGTGGGTGGGAGGAGGTGTATTCTAGGTAGCTGTCGGAGTTGGTGGGCTTGAAATGGATATCGGTTTCCAGGTGGTTGCCAGAGATGGAAACAGAGAGATCCAGACAGGAGAGAGAGGTATCAGAGATGGTCCAGGTGAACTTAAGGTTGGGGTGGAAGGTGTTGGTGAAGTGGATGAACTGTTCGAGCTCCTCATGGGAGCACGAGGCGGCGCCGATACAATCATAAATGTAACGGAGGAAGAGGTGGGGTTTAGGGCCAGTGTAGCGACAGAAGAGGGATTGTTCCACGTAACCTACAATGAGGCAGGCATAGCTTGGGCCCATGCGGGGCCACGTAACATACAAAGAGGCAGGCATAGCTTGGGCCCATGTGGGTCCCACTCTTCCTCTTGAAATAAAGGTCTCTAACAATTATCTCCATTTTCTCATTATTTCACTGTCTCCTATATCCATTATTCAGGCAATTGAGCATCTTTTGAAATAGCATCAGTTTCCTGAAACAGGCAGAGAGATAGCCTTCTCCCATGGAACACTTGATTATCTCAGTCTATGTTAATCTTTACACTCTCCAATCACTGTCCCAACCTGGGAGTTGATACACTGTGTTTTGTCCTCTTTTAATTTGCTAACTGGTGAGTTTATATTAAATTCCATTGTCTGCTTTTGGCAATAAAGCTGTTAACTTGTAAGTGATTTTAATTAAATAATAAACAAAATAAAGTGTCTTAAAGATTTCAGTATTTCAATCTGTTGAAAGTCAAATAGTCCTGTTTACAGGGATTGACAGAATCTGCTTGCTCTAACTTTAAACTAATGTTATGGATTTAAGGTGGCAGATTCATGTTGCATCTCAAGCTCAGAATTTGTCATACTTGTGATCACAGAAATAGCACCATTGCAAAAGAATATAACAGTGTGGAAAATGAACAGACCACTTCGTTCCTAATGTCTCCTCCTTCCACACACAAAGCATAATCAACACAGATCGATTTCCACCCCCACTAACGTCCACCGTGTCCCTTATATTAATGTATATGTTAAATATATCACTGCATAAAAAATGGTCTTGTTTTGCAATATGTGGTATTGTTGAAATGCAAAATTATTAAAGCTGGATAAATGTGTTTCCTGCTATGTTGGATTGCTTTGAAACAATGTTCTGTATACTATACAGAGTAATAATACCCTTCTGACATCCCCTCCCTCAGGAAGGGAGGAGCTGTAAGTAAACAGCTTCCAGGTGCAGGGTAATGCCATTGTTCTATTCATTCACACTGGTAATGGGGGAGTACCATATTGATCATTCTTGTAATAATTAGCAAGGTCACTTTTCTTGGAGAACAACAATGCATATTTAATTTCTTGTTAATGTATTTTGTCCTTGAGTCATTTGAAAGTTAGCAACGGCTTAAAAAAAAAGCAACCAAGCAAAATGTTGACAGTATTAAGCATATGCTGCTGGTTCTCCTGCAAATGGCAACAAGTGAAACAGGCAGCCTGATCTCAGGCCTGCTGAAGGAAAAATGCTGAATCCTCTCTTCCATCTGTCATGTGAGAGTGTCTTTATATTTTTGTGTATACTTGATCTGGAGAGTATTGGGGAAAGCAGCATTTTGTTTAAAGGAAAATAAAGCTTACTTAAATAGCCATTTGATAGACAGAATTTGAGCATTAGTGATAAAAGACATCTTGAGAAATGTTTTCATATTGTGCTCAAAAGTATAATTTGCCACAAGGAAACATAAAGGAAAAAAAAACATTAATTATACTGTATTTTGGGCAAGTGCTGGTTGTTTGGTAAGTGAACTCTGATTAGCAGAGGCGTTGCCATGGATAATGCACCAATTACTGATGACTGCCTAGAGTTGTTCAAAGTTTAAATCAGGTAGGTTGACTTTAGTCAGGATATTACCCTAAGAAATGAACCAGGGAATATTTGTCACCTATTTTGTTGACTTGAGAAATGTGCACTGTGTGTATGTGTTCTTTCTGTCTATAATGAATAGGGCCCTGCATATTAGCATTAACACGTAAGGCTTTCAATACACACAAAAGCATTACATTGCAAGTCCGACTGACAAACTTAAATTGGTTATCAACTTAATTCTTTGCATGTTCAGGATTCTTTAGCAATTGTTGTCCAATCAAGATATAACGTTGGAACTGTGAGTTTTGCAAGTGTGGACTGGTTGATTATTGTTAACAAAACTCAAAAGCTGGCTTAGTTATTGTCACGAAATCCACACGTAGAATTGGTTGCCTTACGTCATTTTAAATTCAAGTTCTGAAGAAATGTCACAGACCTGAAATGCTTCTTTATTTACAGATGCTGCCAGACATGCTAAATGACCAGACTTTCCTATCTTTACCTTAAATTCAATACCTGAAATTGTCTCTTCCCATCTTGCCATGTGGCAGGAGAAAAGGGTCCCAATAGATCAGTCTCAGCACCATTGGGAAATAATGGGGGAAGAATGTTGCATTGAGTTGTTATGCTTAGTAGCACAACAGTATCACAGACCTTCTGTGGTTTAGAGAAGTCAGTTATAAGTGCATTGTGACAGGTTGCAAACCATCTTCATCTATTTGGCTACTCCTTCAGATTTGATAGAAGTTTAACCCAACATGCTTGGTCTTTAATTTCCTGGTGGAGAGGGGAGACGGGTAAGTCAGAGAATCTGCTAATAAGTCTGCTCCTGGACTTTAAAATAAATGGTAATTTAGCCAGTCCAGGGTGAGCCCATGAGTTTAGAGAATGAGTCTGGAGAGCGCTCTGGCAACAAGTCCCACTCTTCCTCTTGAAATAAAGCTGACAATTATTGTGAATCCCTCATTGCTTCACCTTCTTATATGTCCATTATTCAGGCAACTTAATATCTTTTGAAATAGCATCAGCTTCCTGAAACATGCAGAGAGATAGCCATTCCCGTGGAACACTTCATTATTTCAGTTTATATTAATCTTTACACTCTCCAATCACTATCCTGACCAGGGAATTGACGCACTGTGGTTTGTTCTTTTTTAAAATTTGTTAACTGGTGAGTTTATATTGAATTCCATTGTCTGTTTTTTTGCAATAAAACTGAAAACTTGTAAGGGATTTTAATTAAAATAATAAACAACAGAAAGTGTCTGAAAAATTTTAGTACTTCAATCTGTTGAAAGCCAAATAGTCCTGTTTAAAGGGATTGACGGGATTCTGTCTCTCCACCTTTAAACAAATATTATGAATGCACGTTCATGTCAAACATTAATTTTTAATTTATTAACTGGAGACTGACAAAGGACTTTTTAAAAAGGCAGTTTTAACTAAAAGCAGGACACAGATGGAACCTAAAAATGCCTGTCGCAATTTGCATTCCAATGGAGTCACATGCCTTTGAGAAAGAGGTGCATGGTCTTTGGAAACTAAACCAGTAACAATAAACAGCTGGGCATGTGTAAATAGCTTTCTTCTTACCTTATCAAAACAGAGGCATTCACAGTATTCAAACCTGGAAGATTGAAACAGCCGAGTTAATTTGGAAACAAAAACTACTGGCTTTCTTAAGATGACTGTACAAATGTGTGCTACCAAAGCTACTTTCTGGAATACATATTGGGTTTATGAAATCCTATCTTTCTGTGTTTTGGTCAAGGTTGTGGTTTAGTAGACCATCAGCAGTTGAGAGTCATAGTGTCATACAGCCAGTAAACAGACCCTTCGGTCCCACTGGCCCATGCTGAAACGATCCCAAACTAAATTAATCCTATCTGCCTGTTCCTGGCCCATATCCCTCCAAACCTTTCCTGTTCATATATCTGCCTAAATGTCTTTTACACATTATAATTGTACCTCATCCACTACTTCTTCAGGAAGTTCATTCCACACGCAATCCACCCTCTGTGTAAAAAATTTGCCTCTTATGTCTTTTTTAAATGTCTGTCCTCTCATATAAAAATATGCCCCTAGTCTTGAAAATACCTATCTTAAGGAAAAGACAACTACCATCAACTCTATCTATACCTGTCATTATTTTATGAACTCTTATCAGGTCATCTCAACTTCCTACGACCAAGACTGTCCCTCTCTTTTCTCTCTCTCTAACATGGCAGTCTGCTGAGTTTGATTCTGTTTATGCTCCTGCAAACAGTCAAAACGTCTAAACAAGACATCAATTTCCCCAGCAGCATTTCTAGAAGAAGGAGAAGTCATTAACTAGTTCTTAAGTTGCCAGTGCTGGACCAAAGTCCGTGAGATTGTTTTCTCAGTTTGTGTGAATAAGTCAGACTATCAATCTTTTTATCTCATTTCACAGTCTTTCAGAACAGAATACTCTATAGCCCAAAAATAGGATAGTTTCAATTTATCAATGGTTATTATGGGAAACATTCCTTGTGACAGCTAAAAATAAATCAATTTTGAAACCAACACACTATGAATCATTTATCCATGTCTGTTTCGCTAACACGCTCCTTTTCAAGGAATAAGCAGACATGAAAAGTACCAGCTTTTGGAAGTTCATACATTGCTATAAAAGAATATTCATTTTAAATTTACAAAAGCTTTACTGTTTCTCCAGCCCGTACAATCTTTTACTATAAGAAAGAGAAAATGCTGAAGAAACTTGGCAGGTCTGGCAGCATCTATAGAGAAAGAAACAGAGTTAATGTTTTGAGTCTAGTATGACTCCTCTTCAGAACTGACAGGAATTGGAAAAGGGTTTCTTCATATACTTTTGACAGAAGTAGAGGAGGAGCAAGAGGGACAAATCGTGTGAGAAAGAGAAACAGAGATGTAAAATGGATGTAAATTAAAGTGTGAAAGTATGAAAAGAAGTCCTCTCAGCTGAGGGTAAAGTAAATAAGACACAAACAAGATAAGCCCATGGTGTGGGGCGGGGGGCAGGGGAGTTGTAAGGTAAACGAAGTTCTGATGTCATGAGGTCAGACTCAGAAATTGTGGAATTCAATTCTGAGTCCTAGAGTTTCTAAAGTGCATGACTGGAAAATGAAGAGTTATTCATCAAGCTTGTGTTCTGCTTTGTCAAAAGATTGCAGCAAGCCTGGGTCAGAAATGTAAGCATGAGGGCAAAGTGGTTTTACTACCTGCAAACTAAAAGACCATTGAAGGGTGTAACAATAGTCTCAATTTTAAGTAACACAGTTTATGACACGAAGTATAAATATGTTAGTTTTTAAAATTTAAATCAAAGATCCATATTCTCCAAATAGACTTTCGTGAATACCAGTTCATTGAAGCTTTAAAAATGCAGATAATTTGACTCCAAATGTTTGTTTGCTTGTATGCTGTCATGCTAAGAATTTAAAAATAAACCATCTCCATCCATGACAAATTAGTTGTTCATTGAAACCAATTATTTGGTTCAAAATGGAATTATTCTCCATGACCCTGAAATTAACCGGTATCCCATCACCAAGTCACCCTTTATTTACCCGTGCATATTACATGACGCTGATCCAGCTAGCAGAAAGTCGGCTTGTCGAGTGACTAGAACCACTGAAACTCCTGTTTTTTTTTCTGTCAGCCAGGATTGGACCAGATTAACAGCCTCAATTAGGGAATTCCTATTTCGTGAGATCCACCAGGCTGACATTGTTCCAGTCAGCACAATACTATTGCCAACAGGTTCATCTGTAGTTTATTTCCATGCTACTTAGTGAAGGACTCAACCATTAAAACAGTGAGTCGTTTTGGAATGAAACTTTAAACAATTAGATGACATTAATGCCCATGTAGTCTCAATCCCTATGTTTCTGAGTTATTTGTTGGAAAGTAACCAATAATATTACTTGGGGTAGGAATTTTCAAATGGCAGGATTTCTCACTCAGCCACTGGAAAAGAGTCAGCCAGGAATGCAGGAAACAGGCATTTCACATCTGAGGTGTGTTAATTGGCTAGAAACGAGACTGCTTCCTTGTTATTCAGTTGCACTGGAGACAGCAGAGGCCAGACTGGGACTACTAGCTGTGCCCAGATTCTAAGTCCAGTTCAGGACCACACATATATACCAGGTGTCTAATGATGGAAAAAAAGAAGGCCTGGAGGAGGAAGGAGTGGCATCTTGATGGAAGGGCCATTGGTGGAGGAAGAAGCTGTGGTTGAGGGGTGGAGCAGAATTTGAGAAAGTGCTTGTTGTGGGAAGAGGAGAGGCAGTCTACCTTACTGTCTGAGGTCCAAGCAAGCAGGCTATCCATCATACCTCCAGCCCTCATTTCGAAACTCCCCAACCTGCCTCAAAACTGAGGCTGGGCAGAAAGCAACCTTTATGGATCAATTTAAAAAAAAAACAAAGTAAAGCAGACACTGAAGGTTTGAAAATGTCAACTCTTTTTCTCTCTTTATAAGCATTATTTGGGAATGTGAGCACACAGTCGATCCCTTTCAAACTGCTTGTGGGAGGAGAGGGGCAAGCCACCCAGAAATTTCCCATGACTCCTCTCTCCATCCTACTTGTAAATGTGCTGGAATGTGACCATACAATTCTGTCCATGTGTTTATAGAATCATAGAATCATACAATTCCTACAGTGTAGAAAGAGGCCATTCATTTATCAAGTTTGCACCCCACCTGACCTAGCCCTAGGCCTATCTCCACAACCTGCACATCTTTGGACCTAACTAATTCTCTTGGATGCAAGCATAAATACATGGTAAATACTGTTACAGATTTCATTACATCAGTGGTGGGTTCAGCAAAATTTCTGTCTTCTTTTATCTAATTATTTTCTTTGTTTTCAGTTTTCTCTGCAAGGTAAAACATTATTATTCATCAAGTTTAAAGTGACCACTGTCTTGTTTGAATCCATCAATGTCCTCACTTCTCCCAGTAACTCGCCACAGGCCTGCAACCCCTCACCACCCATAATCTCCACTTCCCTGATTCTGTGCATTCCTCTCTTGCTACCTTATTTCCATTTTTAGTTGACATGCCATCAGCCAATAAAGGTTCCTATCTCTAGAATTACTCCTCCTATGATGCTCCTTAAAGAAAAAATGCTCCCTGACCAGACCTCTGGCCACTCTTCTTAATGTTTGCTTTATTTATTTACAATTGATTATCGGCCAATGAAAAGTTTAAATTTTGTTATCATGAGTTCAATGTAGTGATATCAAAACCAGGAATTGCTGGACAGGTTTTGTTTAAACTCAGACATTGGCCTGAAATATTTTTGGCAAGTAATTAAAGGTTTTGCAACATTGCTTTGGAATGGAAAGGTGGAGTTTGCGGGAAAAAGACGTGGAACTTGTTTTAGGGAAAACAAATGACAGGCAGTGACAAGAAACCAGGACAGTAGTCTTGTTAAAATAAGAGTTGACTCTTCTGGTTCTCTGATTGGGCCTAACATTGTGTTGGCAATGATTGTGTTAACTTAGTAGTGGTGCACTGCCTGTACATGGGTCCACTTGATTTGATTTGATAAAGTGAAAAGTTTTGTTTTGCATACAGTGCAGGCAGATCATAACATACAAAGTGCACAGAGAGTGAGATCAACAGTAAATTTAAAATCTGAGAGGTCCATTCAGAAGTTTAATAACAGCGGGTAAGGAGATGTTCTTGAATCTATTCATATGTGTATATACACTTTTATATCTTCTGCCTGACAGAAGAGGGTGGAAGAGAGAATAATCGGGGTGGGAGTGGGTCTTTTATTATGTTGGTTGCTTTCCCAAGGCAGTATAGATGGAGTCAGTGGATGGAAAGACTATAAAAGTATATATTAATACTGTTTAGAATTTGCCTGTTGTTCAATGGATCTTCACGGTGGATTTGAATTAACTTTCCATGTCAGCATTTCCAGGTATTTGATAAACTTGACTCACTGTCATTGGAACCTTCACCCCTTGTGTCATCATTGGCCTGTAGAAGTGAACCAGAGGAAAATCATTTAAGGATAGCAACAACATGAAGTAATGTTTCAAATTATAGGCATCTAAAAGACAATGATGAGCCAGGAATACACTGTGATTCAGTACACTTTTATTAATGTTTTTTACTTGAAATTAAGCCGTTGGAATCTGCACAAACACAGTTGGTCCTGATGAATGTTTAAAGTTAAAGCATAAGATTTGGAGGCCCATGATTATGATATCTTGATGACAGTGATAACTTTCTGCCATTGTGCCACACCATTGGTGATCTAGTGTCCAGCATTCTTGGCTTCTGTACAGAGACCATGCCTACAACGATGACAGACAAAATCAATTCATTGGATGTAAAGTGTCTTGGGACGTGCTGAGGTTACAAAAGATGCTATCTATATATATGATTTTTTTGTAAGTTTCCATCAAACAAGCTCCTGGTGAGGTGTTCACCCACCTCCACGCTTCGTCAAAAAACTACACTTAATCTTGGCAGTCACATGCAAAACCATCTCATGACTAATGTCTCAAAACAAGCTGAGTCATGTACAGAATCTGAAACAGCAAATATTTTTTTGAGCAGTGCTTTGCAGAGAACAAAATTACTGTTACAACTCAAGCTTTCTCCAAAAGCTATTTGTGTAATAAAAAGGCTAAAGAAGAGTTCTTTAAACAAATTCAGTCTCCTTGGAATTGAAATCTGTTTTTGCTTTGTTTTCTGCCACTTCTGGGAATATTAAAATACCAAGTACATCACCTATTAATTCAGACAACTTTTAAAAGATGTTTCTTGGTTTTGTAATCAGAACATGGAGTATAAAAGCAAGGAGGTTATGCAAACCTTTATAAATTTCTCAATCTCATTTCTTCTGTGCATTTTTGAGGAAAATTGTTCAATTTTCTACGTAAGGTTTCAACAGTTGAAAATCTCACACATAAGCAGTGAGGATCCTATTTGCATGCATTAACATCACATCAATTTATTACCTAATTATGCCTCATTTATATGCAGTTTGCTATTTTTCGAGGCAGTGGCAAGAAAATAAACACCAACTTCTGACTGAAGGTCAGAGTGGCCACCTGGGCCTCCATCTTGGCCAGCATTCCTCTGAGCATGATCGTAGGACAACAATTACCTTCACCCTCCATCCACAGAAATTGGCATCAACAAAACATTGGCCTCACCACACTGTCTTGGTATATCTCAGACTCACTCATATACAGTTCACCACTTAAATACATCACGCTGAAGCACACAGATACCTTTGATTGCAGTGCTGCTGCCAGGTCGCCGTGTGCATAGGGACAGGCATCGACCTCATGCATCCGAACGAGGTGTATCTCAGGTCTTTTAGTTTGCTTTACCACTGCCTCACTTTGCACCTATTTGGATGCTCAGATCATCTCTCCCCTTCTTTTCCTTGCCTTTTTGCACATTGTCACTTTATTGAGAACTTACAGGCTCACTTTACCTCTATCTTTTCTTATTTGCCTTTTAGCTCAGGCAGAAATCCTGGCAGCTTGTTTGCCATCAATGAGCAATCAAAGGGGGGAAACTGTGCTAGACCAATGTGACATCTGCATTGTGTACCAGCAGCTCACATGCCTTCAACCAAATGGCCATGTCTCAAAGTCTACGGTGAGTAGTGCTTTGTCAACTCAAGGGGGACTGTCATCATCTGGATGTTCTGCAACAGTCAGTCAAAGGCATTGTCCCATTTCAGTTCAGAGACTTGTGCATGGTCAGTCAGCTGCTGGGGGCATTCAGTGTCAGGGGCTCCATATCTTCACAGTCTGGGATGTGGTCCACTGTCAGTCCTGCAGGTCCAAATGCAGCCAATCTAGAGAGCAAGGCTAAGTCAGTCAGCCAGGGAGCCGCACACAGGTCAGTCAAAGAGGACTTACTCAGTCAGGGGTCTAGTCAGTCATCAGTTGGGCCTATCTTTCCAAGCCAGCAATGCAGATTGGTCACAGTCACTCTGGGATCTGTTCACTAAACGTGAGGTTGAGAGGTGTTATCATCAGGGGACACTGCCGTGTTGAAAAAGTTGGGGAAATAAATTGTGAGGATTGGATGCATTCTGCAGTACAGAGGGGATAATAATTCTGAAGGACAATAATTCAACATATAAGGGTGGGAGATGAAACAGCATGAGTGGGAGGGGAGGTGTCATCAACAGTAATCACACTTTTTTAGGGGACACTGCATTACAATATTTGGTATAGTTAAGCTACATGCCTGTCTCAGGGGGTAAATTTGCGAGATGAAGAGTTAAATAAAAAGGTTGGTCATTTTATGGGGAAATTCAAAACTCTTGGCATTGACAGGGAACGCAAGACAGAAAGGAACCTGAAGGTTTGTTGGGTCCTTCTAGATTGACACCATAAGATTGTGATGCACTCTGTGAAGCTCTACCTAAATTGTCTTCCATCATCATCCAAATTGCAAATGTGCAATGGAAGTGAAAAATGGCTACTAGACCAGAATGAGTAGAGTATTTTTTTGTCTGAGGAAGTGGTCCATACTTGTGAGTGATGTGAAACCCTTCAAGGGGCAAATGTGTTAATCAAAAGCTTACACAGTAAGGGTTAGAGATATCTGTAATCACAGAATTCTGCATGTGAACCTCATGCAGTGATCAACTAGGTCGGAGGTGCACAATCAATCTTGCACTGATCATTACAACGAAATTCAAATAAGTACTGTAAAGCAGAACTAGTGTCTAGTACACTGTAAGGTTTTACCCATGTTCCATAATTCACAATGTATTCAAAGGATTCATAATCTGTACAAGCTCACAGCAGCGCTCTCCTTATACCTTGTCTCTAATGATTCATAGCAATACTTTATACACAGTGCTGCCTTTCTTGGGTTACATGGGATTGGGGCTGGTGGGTGAAAGTACCATTGTTTCTACCACATTTACAATCTGCTACTGTAGGCATGCCAAGTGTCTTGTCAGTGTAGCCATGATGTGGAGGTGCTGGTGTTGGATTGGGCGGACAAGGTCAGAAATCACATGACACCAGGTTACAGTTCAACATGTTTATTTCCAATAAATAAATATTTGAAATAAACCTGTTGAACTATAACCTGGTATAGTGTGATTTCTGACCTTGTGCAGTCTACATTCTGTCCATGTGAAGGCATTCCATTACCCTTCTTGTTGGAGATCTCCCTGCCCCAGCCTATGGAGGATGATGGTTAAAGGTCTTTTGTGTGTGCCATGACTGCTGGCCGATCACATTACTGTAGATCTGCTTTCTTTCTGATATTGTCCATGTGGGATAATTGGCAGCATTCCCATTGGATTCAGGCACAGTAGCTGCTGTTGTCTCTCTAGTGCTGCTGCACTAAGAATATACAGAGGTTGATAATGGACATATGCTTGGAAGCTGAGAACCAACATTAACCTCTAACACATGTCAAGCAGTATCCTCATGAAGTGTCCTACAGAAAAGCTCCTCTAATTATATGGACAAAATGCAGGAAGCCCACAGTCTTTAATCTTTATTGGAATGTCCTTCAGAGGAAGGCTGCGCATTTGGCATTCCCAAATGATAATGTCTCAGGATATGTGACAGATCTGTGTCTGCTGTCAGAGCATTCCAGGTGTAGGTTGCCATAGACTGAACACAGGTAGCTATGAGAGAACCTATCATGAGGCCACGCAGATATGCAAATCAACACCTTCTTGTACTGGGGTCACTGAGGACCATATAAAGTCTTTTCAAGATGAGGTTCCCACGCTTGCTCTAGTCTGAAAGTTCATTGCAATATAGTACAGACACAGATCGCTACATAATCCTCTGGACAACTCGAGGACGCATCAAATCTATCTGATGGAAAATGAGAGTCTATGGAAATCGCAGCAGTTTCTGAGTAGGAAAATGTGGACATTGGTTAGAGGGAACATTTACTTTCACCACCCTACAGCACAGAACTGCAGCCACAACAACCCACACAGGACAGCTTTGTCAACAGCTATCAATAGAACAAAGTAGATGATTAAGGTAATCATCCATTAACTACAAATGTATTGATGCAAGAAGGCCCTGTTTATTCCCAATTGCAAATGCAGCTTATCGATTAGTTCTTTCTTTGCTTTCCCAGTTGTTTAATATAAAAAATGTCATTGACTGATGCATGCTTTCATAACATCTGATGCTCCCTCATTCAATTTTGCCAAAATTATATGTTAGTATGGACACTCGAGCAAGATTCGCTACTCTCCAGGCAGGATTATAACATGGTGTGGCACTAAGGATGGCTACCCTCTCTCGCTTTGTTCTTGTAGCTGCAGCTAAGATGACCATTGATCACAAAGATGATGATGTAAAGTGAACATAAATTTATGAACGTGATCATTTATTTACAATGAAATTATACCTGTGCCAACTATGTGTCCTCATAATGTTTTCTTTCATTTTCCTTTCCCTCCCGTTATGTTTAGATGCAGTTTTGGTTCCACAGCTAGGATGGAGGGACCTGTTAGCCTTAGGGTTTTGGGTGGACCACTCTGGGTGTGTTTGAGTCAAGAGGGACCAGACATGCTGAGAGAGGCCTGGCTAACTGCAGGTTGACCCTCCTCAACTTGAACCCTCACAGGGTTGACAGTCACAGGTGAGATGCAGGTGGAAAGGCAGTAACCCTGGAATGTCCTGAGAGGAGAGTATCCTGTAGGGTCCACATGTGGTTCTTTCTCTGGCTGATTGCTGACTGGAAGCACCCTGTATCCATTTAAGTAAGGATCATCCAGAATTAAGTCAAGGTCGTTCATTCCCCTGGTGCCTTGCCATTGGGGTTAAACACCAATGACTCCAGGATAGCATGCTGGTCCATGTGCATGTCTGGCAGCCAATGGGCATGTTGTTGGATGGGGGCCTCCATGGTAGTCACCAACATATCCATAGAGACTGCAAGATGAGCCTGCATCATGTAAATGGCATTGGTGGACTCCTCCAACCTTTGATCTAATTTCTGACAGCTCTGCCTCCAGCTCTTGTATCAATTTGTACATTTTCACCAAGTTCCTCTATGCATGAAGTTGAGGGAATACTTGGTCTCTGGCAGTTGTGGTGAGCTTGAGTATTTCTTCCTAAACCACCCTTGACAGTTATGTGCTCACCTGTATATGCTCCTGACCCTACCTAGCTAACGTACTCAACAAGGTTTCTACATTTGAGTTGATGGAGGGAACAGGAGACAACCTTGCCAGAGCTTCCTCTGAGAAATCTGTGTCTAAAGCAAGTGTGCAGAGGCATGCCACCATTTGTCTTTGCCCTATCTGCTTGTTTGTGGATTGTTTTCCCCTGGAATGAGACAAGGCCAGGGATTGAGTGAGTAACAGTGCACAGCACAGCTATGAGTGTTGATGTAGGTACAAGAAAGATGGTGAGGTGCCTTGAGTGAGCAGCACAGAGGATAGGAAAGATCAACAGATTGGGGGGCATTGTCTGGATGAGAGCAATTGAGGGAAGATTTTGCGTGTAATAGGGGCAGTGATAGACCAACAGCTTTGTCAGAGATGAAAGCAGTGTGTTGACAGCCAGTGTGAGGTGGTAGATAAAAGATTGTGGTACTTATCCTTGCAAAATACAAAGGGTCATTAAGCTTTTTCTTATAACAAAAACAGAAATTGCTGGAGAAACCTTGCAAGTCTGGCAGTATCTGTGGGAAGAAAGCAAAATTAATGTTTTGAGTCTGGTGACTCTTCAGCAGAACTAACTTTGTTTTCTTCCCACAGATGCTGCCAGACTTGCTGAGTTTCTCCAGCTATTTCTGTTATTTTTTTGTATCTGCAGTTCTTTGTTTTATTTCAGCTTCTCCCCATGTTGCTTTCCTCTGGACTATAGAAAGTGCTTTGGGCAACTTCAGACAAGGGTGGTAGGATCTGGTGTATGGCCACCTTTGGCAATCCTGAGGCAAGACATTGCCCCCTCCCCAACCCCTGCCCACCACACCGTCTATCAAAGCCTCCAAATCCCTGGCTGCAAATCTGAGTGCCAATTTTCCACTATGTGCCATCTCAGGTGTAATTCTTCACACTCTGGAACTGAGAAGTTCAATTGCCAGCTGGCACCAATTAACCAGAAGCATGGTCGACTTTAAACAAGGTGTCAGAGACAGAAAACCCAGAAGATCTTGGCAATGGCAAGGGCCCACATGTGACTCCAGACCCACAGTAATGTGGTTGACTCTTAACTGCCTGTGACCAATTAAGGATGGGCAATAAATGCTGGTCTAGCCCGCAATACATTTCTGTAAATGAATTTAAAAAAAGACTTGCTCTGCTTGTGAGCATGCTCAATGAGATGAGTACCTTAAAACTTTATGAGAAAACCCCTTGGAGGTCACAAAAAGAAATGCCTCATGAAGTTCCCTGAAATATTTTGGGAAAATCCAACTTAATATCTTTTGATAAAATGGCATTTTCAGTTTGGAGGGTTTTGTATAATTCGACATTGCTTTCCTGAATGTGCCTCAACCTGTGACCAGGCGATCACTACAGTTATCTTAGATCCATGTCTCTTCCTTTACTTAATAGAAATGGTTTACAAAGGCATCGGGTATTAAAATTAAAGGTATGGAATTTGAAAATTGACAGGCTATATTTTACAACTATCAAGACAAGGGAGAAAAGCAAGTACAGCCAGTTCTGATATAACGCGACAGTTCCGTTCTCATGAGATCTCGTGTCATAAGAAAATTGCACAACAACCACGTCATTTAAAGTGATGGGAAGGGAATCACGTTATAGCCAATACAGGTAGGGACAGTTTGCATTCTACAAGTAGCATTTTATAATTGTTCAATCATGTTAAAACGCGTATTTCTTCAACACGAATAGAACATAGAACATTGAACAGTACAGCACAGTACAGGCCCTTCAGCCCACGATGTTGTGTCGACCTATTATCTTACTAAGATCAATCTACCCTGCATATCCTACATTTTACTATCCTCCATGTGCCTATTCAAGAGTCGCTTAAAGGTCTCTAAAGTATCTGAGTCCACTACCACTGCCGGCAGCGCATTCTGCACTCCCACCACTCTTGGTTTTATCAGAACCGACTGTAGGCTGAGGAGTGGAGCATGATTTGAAGTTCCAGATTTTAGGGTGTTGACAGCTGAAGGTGAAGTCCGTGAGATGAGCCATAAGCAAGGTATAAAGTTTATTAGACTAATACCTGGAATGAGTGGGTTGTCTTATCTGTAAAGTTGAACATACTAGGCTTATACTCCGAGAGTTGAGAAGAGTCAGGTGATTTGCTCGAAACATATGAAATCCTAAAGCGTCTTGACGGGGTAAATGTGGAGACTATATTTTCTCTCATTGGAGAGTGTAGAACTAGGGGTCACCATTTGATAAGCCAGTTCACCTATTTAAAAAAGAGATCATAGAATCCCTACATCGCAGAAAGAGGCTATTCAGCCCATTGAGTCTGCACTGATCTTCTGAAGAGCATCCCACCCAGACCCAGTCCGCCACCCCATTCCCTGTAACCCTGCATTTATCATGGCCAATCCACTAACCTGCACATCTTTGGATTCTGGGAGGAAACCGGAGCACCAGGAGGAAACCCACGCCAATACGGGGAGCATTGCAAACTCCACACAGACAGTCACCCGAGGCTGGAATTAAAGCAAGATCACTGGTGCTGTGAGACAGTAGTGCTAACCACTCTGCCACTATAGCGAGATTAGGCAATTTTTCTCTCTCCCTCTCTCTCTCATAGGGTTGTGAGTCTTTGAAATTCTTTTTGGAGAGAGACTCTTTGAATGTTGGAACTCAAAAGCTGGTGCAAGTAGAGTCCTTGAATATTTCTATGACAGAGTTAGATAGATTTTTAATATGCAAGGGGGGGTGAAATATTATCAGAGATAAGCAGAAATTTGGGTTTGAAGTTACAATCAGATCAGCTGTGAACTCCTGAAAGACACCCTACAATCACTTCCACTGTCACTTCCCCAGTCTTGATTGGACTTCCCAGCCTTATTTTACACAGGGGAATGTTAAATCTCTCTCCATTTACTTCACAAATTATGACTCTTTTGGGTAACATTTCAGAAGGAGTGCAAATATTTTCATCTCTTTCTATTAGAGACTGACCAGCTCCCATATCTCTCAATATGTTAACTTCTTTATCTTTTCCCGCATTCTTCCTGAGTGAACCTTACCCACATTGGTGAAATCTTTGAAGAGATCGGGCACTCTTTTACGATCCAGCCCATGACTAGCCTGTGGACTCTCCAGAAGCTCCTCGATTTCTGTTGGAATTTCCTTCTGTACCCCAACTAATACCTCAGGTTTAGCCTCTTTTACCACATCCTTTTTCCAAGTGCCTTTCTTAAACTACTGGCACTGTGACTTTATGTGTTCCCCTCTATTACAGTGGAAACACCAGAGGCCTTTCACCTCTTTTTCACCCTGTTGAGTTTCTTTTTCACATGTGGTAAACAGTTCCTAGTGTGATCTAGTTTTTGGTTTTCATTGAAGGATCTCCCTTATTTCCAATTTCTATCCCTCATGGAATGAAACTGCTGTCGGAAGCTAGATTTCGATTTATACACTACCGTGTATTCATCTGCCATCTCTGCAGCTCTTCTCGCTGTTTTAACTTTCTATTCCTCAGCATGAATTCTTATCACTCCTGGAAGTGAGTTTTTGAACTCCTCCAGCAGAATAAGATCCTCATATGTCTTTTCTATCTTTAATGTTCTCACCTATCTATTGAAGTTCTATGTTTAATTCTTTCAAACTCAACTAAGGCTGACCTGGTTCCTCCGTATATTTCTGAACTGTTGTCGATGTGCTTCTGGTATCAAATCGTAGACACTCAGAATAGCTTGTTATACTACTTTGTATTCTCTTGACTCCTCATCTGACAGCGCTGCGAACATCTCACTAACTGTGCCGACCAACTTGATCTGAAATAACATTACCCACATAGTCTTTGGCCAGTTCATCCATTTACTCAATTTCTCAAAGGAAATGAAAAACGCTTCTACATCTTTTTCATTGAATTTTGATAATGTTTTGACATATTTGTATATATCCCTACCAGATCTTTGGTTACAATGAGTTTGCTCATTCTCACCTCTATCTTGTACTTTTACTTCTGCCACTTGAAGTCTTTTTGCTTCAAGTTTCCAACTGGAACATTCTCTTTCTTCTGCCCTGGGTCTTCTTTCCTTTTTCTTATCTTCTAACTCCAATTGTTTAATTTTCAATTTAATTTTTTTCTAACTCCACTGCACTTTCCTGTTTCTGTGGTATACCTATGTGTTTGACTAATTCCTTTACAATTCCAGCTTTCCTCTTCTCCCTAGTTAAACCCAAATCTAGTCTGTTTGCCACATTTAAAAGTATATCCTTCCTCTGTCTTTCTAAACTTTCTTGGCAAATTTGGGAAGAATCTTTGACCCCTAGAACCTCTTTAGCAATGTTAAGATCCATTTCCCCACTTTTGATTTAAACAACAACAAGCAACCGAAATTAAACAGATTTTCCACTTCTCGTTTAAGTGTTATTTAAAGATCTAGGACACTAATCCCCAAATATATTGAAATCTGCTGGGACCTTTCATACCTCAAATCTGTTCAAATCTATCCAAATCTGTTCAGATCCATTCAGATCACATACATGAACTGGCCAGATCCTGGACTTGAGCTCCCAATCATTTTACAAGCAAATTCTAACATCCTGCCTTCCAATCCACGAGTACTATGCCAACTTTGCAACATTACACAGTTTAAAATCACACCTACCCTCCTCCCCTCCTGGCATCCTCCACCCTCAGTCATTTGGCACCTTATCATGTGATCCACCTCCCTGTTACCCTGCCCCCACTCAACCATCCATGTCTGACCCTCTTACCCCACTCACAAACCAGACTACTTTCCAACAAACCCTCAACCTGTCCTGCCCTGAAAATTCCTGAACAGACACAGCACACCAATACACCTGACCCAACCACCCCCATACCCAACATCAACCCAATGCCCTCATTCATGTTACTCTCCTAACCCAATTACCTGCCCCCAACCCCTCGTCTGCCATCCTACCCCCTTATCCACTATCTGCCACTCTATTCCCTTACTTTCCAACCTTACATTGTGGCCTTAATGCCTCAGCCACTCACCGATATGCTTGCCCATCTGACCCCCATAGTGCCCTCATCCACTTACCTGTAGCATACTCCCTCATCCAGCTGCCACCCAACATCCTCACCAATGGATTCACCTTCCTAACCTCTCACCCATTCTATTCCTTCACTCACCTACCTGTACCAAATCCCCTCCCCAATCTGCCAAAGTACCTCCTCATTAACCTATCTACCATCCCAGCCCTTCAAACATCTGTCACACTACCGCCTCACCCAACTACCTGCATCATCCCTGCTCAGCCACTTGCCACTTCTCTGTCTCACCCACCTACTTTATGCACTTTCCCCTGTAGCTTCTCAAGGAGGCTTTGGGCAGCTAAATCCCAGAATCCAGCAGAATCTGCATGTTAATGAATGTATGGTTGGGCCTCCAATGCTGTTCAGCACAGTGCTGGAAGGGTTCCAGTTCATACACTAATTTTCTCATAAGGCCCAAATCAGAAGGTCAGACTTGAAATGCAGAGCTCCAGGGCAGGGTAAGTAAAATGAGCACATGGCAACCTGACTGAGTGTCATTCCTTGGAAGGTTGGACCCTTGTCAGTTACTGAGAGGGTTGATATAGGTAGCAGGTGGAAGGAGCAATACAGCAAACTGCTCTAGCCTGAATGATGCATGTGTTTTGAATGATGTTGTAGTTCCACACATCCAGGTAAGGGATTTGTGTTCCATCTGACCTTTGACTTGAGGTTTGGTGGATAGACAGAGGGGCCAAGAGGTTAGTCACTTGTGTCAGAATATTTAATCTCCTGCTTTTGTAGCCAGTATTGATATAGGTAGATCCCAAGTTCTCGATGATGAGAAACATTACATGTAATTGAAGGTCTGAGATGGTTGGGCTGTTCTAGTTGGTCAAGCTTGACAATGAAATGTTTCAAATGCTACCAATATTGTCAGGTTATTCTTAGTTTTATTTTTGAGATAGGAACCTCCATCCTGAAGATCCTAAAAATACTAGTCAAAACTTTATATTGGAGCTGTGCTGATCATGTTGACAGTGCATATAAAAGTGAGCACCACACATGATATATTTTCTGTTGTTTCACACTTGACCAATGCTCAGCACATGGACTGCAGTGCAATTGATAGCATAAGCAACAGGAGAATTAAAAGGAAGAGACGCTGAGTCATAGAAGTTACGAGCCATGTACATTTCAGTAATTGCCTGATATCTACCACAATCACGTTTTGAACACTTACAAATCACTGTAAAATGCAGGCAGGGACTCTTACTCCAGGTAAGCTCTGTCGTGGGGATCAGGATGCTACTCACAGTTGTCTGGCATTGTATTGGGGCATGTTCTGCAGACTAAATCAATCTTTGCATTGGAGACTGAAACCTTGATCTAGGAAAGGTCTGCAGAGTTCCAATCTGAGTTATGGGGTGGGCTCCTCAGGCAGGAGCAACTCTCCATTTCAACATCAATCAAGAAGTATTGATCTTCGGCCAAGGCAGAACCAGCATGCACTGTTGTAAACTATTGAACCTTGTTACTTCAGGTTCTAATCTTATAACTTTCCATTGTATACAACGCAGACTAAAGAGATCATCATTTAAAATGACAAATGTCAATTTTCATCTACTTCATTCTGCAACCCATTACAATTGTTGGACATTAAAAATGTTCTACATTGGAATAGTGCTTTTTCAATATTATAAATGGTTTGGATAATAACTGGGAATAGACAGTAACCAAGGCAACAGTTTTAAGATATTTATTAAAAGAACCAGAGATAAGCTGAGGACTTTTTTATAACCATGTGGGTTGTGATCTGAAATTCACTTCGTGTAAGGTGGTAGAGGTAGGTTCAGGTGTAATTTTCAAAGAGTATTGAATACATAACTGAAAAAGAAATATTGTAAAGCAATGGGGAGAAAGCAGGAAGTGGGACTAATTACAGAGCTGTTTCAGAGCTGGTATAGACATGATGAGTTGATTATTCTTCTTCTGTACTGTTTGATTCCATAATATAAATGAATCATAAAAAGTTTTAAAAAACGCATCAAGAAAGAAAAGAAGTCAAAAGATAAATTGAGTGAAAGTAATCTACAGTCACTTGCCATTTGAATTACTGTACAGGAATCAAATTGTAATAAAACAATTGACCTTGAACACTCCTGTTATGGCTCGGAATGTTTGATTTATTCTTAACTATATTTATATTAATGTATTGCATTGAAGATTCAGAAGTTAGGATACATTGAGGCTTTTGTTTGTTTGAATGGCTCTTTTATTCATGCAGAGAGATGCTTTGTTCAACTTTTGGTTTCACAGTGTTGTTGTAACAGAAACTAGAGAGTCACTGTTGCGTGCAGTTTTGCATTGCTGTCTAATCTTGTGTCACAGATAATGGTTGTTTCCTTTCTTTCCTATTTGTGTGAGGTTGTGACATTGACAATGGCAGCTTTGGGCAGGTGAACAAGTATCTATTCCAATGTTTTTTCACAAAAAAAAGCAGATCAATGCAGGTGGTTAAATAACAGAAGAACAGAGATAATGACATCTAATAACCACTTATAACACCAGGAACAATATTTTAGTATGAAAGGAACAGTAATTCTATACTTTCCTTGGCATTTACCTCACTGAATAACTAGTATTGTTCTGTGTTCTTAGGAAGCTGATCTGCTTAATCTTTCGAAAATAGCCTGAATTGATTCTAATAGGGGACAGAATATTATCTTATACCCGAGGCACTGCTTTGATCTAGATACCTAGTATTAAAATGTCAATTCAACTTTTAGTGCCAATATTTATCAGATGTTCTACCAACATTCTGAGATTAAAGGCAGTATAACAGATTATCTGAGATAATCTTACATATCTTACCAATCGCCTGCTGCCTCAGGAAACTCCTCTTAAAGGGAGTATGAGTCTGAAATTTGGGGTTGCCTTTCAGAATTCTACTTTCTAGAGTTTTTCAACCAAAGTTTGGCAGAATATAAACATGGATGATAGCTGTTGACAAGACTTGCTCTGCTGTGATGTGGAGTTAACTAATGGCAGCACAATGAAAAAAAGAACTGATTAGTTTCATAAACTCGTCAGTATAAGAAGCTTCTGAACACAGATCTGTCAATCAAATCTGCTTCAAAATTACGTTCATGTATCTTGAACTCGATACTTTTCAAAGGTCCATTGATTATGTTTTATTCAGAAACTGCTGATAATACTGCAAAGGATATGCATTACATATCCTTACACCAAGCTTAGTTTCCAGTTTAATTGATAAATAATCAGATAAACAGTTGTATTTTGCTTCAGATCCACTCACCCTCTTCACTCCTGATGATCATCTAAGAGAAAGAACCATGAGCTAAGTTTGATTCAAACAGATTTTTGTCCCAGGTTTCTGACAACATATCTTAGACAATCAATTGGAGACTAAGTTGTAGCTAAGGAGACTTGGGTCTGGTTTAGTACAAGGATGGGAACCTGCTTGGTATGCAGTAGGCTTTGTCCTCTCTTTTTCCGTTGGAGATTGACGCACATAACAATCCATTGTAATGGTAGATTAAGTTAATGCACTGGGGTGTCAAGTCACATGTAGCTTTTATGGCCAAGGTGAAGTAGTATGTGCATTTGTGTTAAATGTTTCAATTTGTAGCCCCTCTTTAGTGCTTTGAAAGGGCCACTCCTAAATGTTTTGTTTGCACTTTACCCCCATTCTCCCGGTCAATTGGCACCCTGTGCGGGGAGGTTCGAGTAGGTCAGAGGACCTTCTCTTGCGCCTGCTCCTGTGCTTTGCCAAATTGGCTACTCACAAATCCAGGCGGCAAGCCTTGGAGGGGGCCATTGAGCCTGACTGCCTGTCCCTCTTTCGCAGTTACATCTATGCTCAGGTGTCCTTTGAGAGGGAGCATGCAGTATCCACTGGCACAATAGAGGCCTTTAGAGACCAGTAGGTACTACACAGGATAGAGTGCATCATTGCTGGACAACATTATTTTGATTTAGTAACTTTCTGTACGTCCATTCATAAGATTCCACTAACCGTTTAATTACATTTTGTTACAGTGCCCCATCAGAGACTGTTTAATTTGATTTTAAGTTTGTTTAAAAAAGAAGACCAAACATCCTCCATGTAAAGGAGGTCAAATATCACACGACACCAGGTTAGAGTCCGACAGATTTATTTGAAAACACTAGCTTTCACAGCATTGCCCCTTCATCAGGTGTAGTGAGAGAGGCATCAAGACACAGAATTTATAAGTAAAAGATCAAAAGATCATACAACTGATGAGAATACACTTAATAAACCTAAAAATGGCTGGCTGACTTCCTCCTGTTAAATCGTTAATCAGTCAGAAAGGAGATGCAAGTTTCGATTGATTGTAATGCAAATCACAGAATTTCTTTCAAGTCATCTGTCCCGAGATAATTAAAGGTTTTATCACTGAATACAAGATGCGACATCTCGAGTCAAACATTGCAATTTAACTGTGAGGCCTTGTTTAAAATCTGTCTGTGCTTTAATCTGGAGTCAGATTGGTTTTAATTCCAAAGCAGGAATTTATGAAGTGCCCCATTGACTGACTGTCTTTGACTTTGTGATTTTTGACCTTATCCAACCCAGTCCAACACTGGCACCTCCACATACTGTAAAGGAGGTTCAAGATATCTGACACAATTTCTGAACAACTCAAGTAGGGAAGCAAGCACTGGAACCTCTCACAGATTGAAGGTTCTGAGGTAACTCAGCAGTAAGTTGAAGAAAAACAGTCAAACAACTTAAATTTCTTTTAAAAAACTCACCACTCAATCTTCAGGCTGTTCAACACAACAATCAGTAAGATTTGAGGCCCAGCCAATAATCAAGACAGTTGCACTACTTTCATTTGCCAGAACAAGGTGCTGCCAAAAATAGCTTGTGATCAAGGTATTATCAGATCTCGATAATGCCGTGGTACAATAAATTCAACGACTGCTTGGTTCAAATGGACACAACATCCTTTAGGTGCACTGCATCTATGCAATACTGAGACAGACGGTGGGACTTAGGAATTATTCTTTCATTTTAATTCTGCATGGAACTCATTCACACTTCCCTCCATATATTAATGGATATATAAAAGAGGCAAAAATATCCTTCAAAGGATCCAGAATTTGATTAGTTATATCTCAAAGCTAGTTCCACAGTCAGGACAGAAACGTTTGACAGTTACATGTGATACTTATCAACAGCAGTTTTTTTGCTTTATCCTCAGGCTTTCAAGTCAAGGTCAACATTTAGCAGAGTATTCGTGACTCCTATTGTACACGTCCCAATATATTGACTTTGCTCTGCTTCTGACGAAATAATGTGACAATATGTTGTAATTTATAAGTCACTTTTCATTGATGTTGGTTATTTTAGCCAATTATGTGCAAATACTTTTATTCACATTAAGAACAATTTCTAAAATGGATGTTACAAGAGATGGCACCTTCTTTTCAGAAGTTTAGTTTTGGGGCTAATTGTATTTAGGTATTTGCAAAGTCAATACAAAAACCAATCTGAATCCAAGACCATAATCCTGCCAGTTCATCACTGTAGACATTTTCATTGTTACACTATCTCAAAGGAATAATGTGGCATTTTCAATCACTGGTGAGTTAAAGAGATCACATGCAGAGTGCACTTTACCCCCTGATAGATTTGTTCACTTCTGTCATCGCAGAAATTAGATTGGCTCTTCAGCCCATTAGCAGTCTGTACTGGAAACCCACTGGATTGGCCTGAGTGGCAGAATATTGCTTACAATTTAAAACACCTTCGGTGTTTTGCCAAGACAATAGCTATTTTCAAATCCAACATATCCCAGCTAGAGGATAGAAAAATCTTTATATGAAAAAAAAACTCCACACTCCAGAAGTCTTCAATTGAAATGCATATCACCTCTGTACCCAGAAACTTCAAGTAAAAGTAGCAGTAGTGTGCTACAAATCACTTGTGGAGTCTCAGTTAATGCTGCAACTACACTTTTTACATGCACGCTGTAGTCGAGAGTTACTGATAGCAGATGTTCCAATTTTCTGTCACATGACTGTCTTCCTCTTTACTGCTGCCATTGACATGTGTTGGAGGGATTTGCTGGTTGACATTCCACACTATAATCTCAAATACTTTGGTTATTAAGTCCCACAGGAGTAGAGGTGTGTGTGTGTGTGTGTGTCTGTGTCTGTGTGTGAGTGTCTGTGCTTGTTATGAGGGGTGCAGTTGTTGGTTATGGCAGACAAACCCAAAAGGTCTTTCTCAGGGACGGAAAGGGACGTTGCACTCTGTGCCACAGCTCTTAGAATCTATAATACCTCTATACATTTTATTCTCACTTTTTTGAGTTTTGAACTGTGAACATTACAGGCTGAAAGTCAATGACCCTCTGCTGAACTCCTAATATATCTGTGGGGTCTGCAGGACATTCAAAGATTTATAATAACTGGAAAGAAAAACATATTCCTCTTCATTGGTGTGTTACTAATTTCAGAAACAAGTCCTAATTATGCTAAATACAATTTATTTCCAAATAGATCATAGAATCTATACGCTGTGGAAAGATGCCATTCATCCCATGAAGTCTGCAACAACACTCTGAAAAGCATCCCACCCATATCCTACCCCTGTGACGCTGCATTTATCATGGGTAATTCCCTTTGCACTCCTGTGCACTATGTGCAATTTAGCATGGCCAATCCACCAAACCTGCACATCTTTAGTCTGTGGGAGAAAATCGGAACACCCTGTAGAAACACACACACACACGCACACGCACACACAAAGACACACTCTTTCTCTCTCTCTTTCTCTTTCTCAGTATCACACACACACACTCCCCCTCTCTCTTTCTCACTCACAAACACACACACACAGGCCCACTCCATCTAAGCTCCTTATTATTTTGCATGCCTCAATTAAGCCATTCATCAGTTGTAAAGAAAGCAACCCCAGCCTATCCAATCATTCCCCATTGCTGTACTCAACAAGTTCTGGCAACATTCTTGTAAATATATTTTGTACCCTCTCTAGAGCAATTATCTGCTTCCTGTCATGTATTGACCAGTACTATACATAAAACTCCATCTGTGGCCTAAGCAGTGTCTTCTATAGTTTCAGCCTGGTCATCCTGTATTAATCTTTATTTTATTATCATCCAATGAAGGAAAGAATCACACAGTATGTCTATAACTACCTTATCTACCTGTCCGACTACTCTCAGGGACCAGTAGAAATGCAGTCCAATGTTGCTCACTTTCTTATACTCCTACAGTCATAAAGTCATACAGCACAGAAGAGGCCCTTTGGCTCATCAAATCTGTACCAACTATCTACACTAATCCCACTTTCCAATACTTGGCTAACAGCCTTGAATGTTATGACATCTCAAGTGCTCACCCACTTATTCATTAAAGATTGTGAGATTTATGCGCTTGCTTTGTTTGCAAGGGAAATGCATAAAATTGGATTAAAACCTATTTGCCATTTTCCCACACTCTCAACCAAACCACTTATATCTTCCTGAAACTAACAGCTATAGTCTTCACTGTGAAGTACCCTGCTAATTTTTGTACCATCTGCAAATGTTGGAATCATGCCTCCCATATTTATGATTGATGCACATTTGAGCCTCAATAGCATGTTGCCAGGCCACATCCAATGTCAAAGTCACAAGCTGTGATTTTCATTTCTAGCAGCAAATCCTAAAGCTGCAGTGATTGATCTCTAATAGTTACAAACATCTTCATTTGCACTAGATTTGGCATCCCACCACTGGAGAGCCTCATTCAAACACACATATCTTTCGTATACAGTGACAACAATTCTGGCTATTGTTGCTGGAACATATCAATGAAAGGAACAGAACCAGTGTAGTTATTGGACTGAGGAAGATTAAGTGGAGGGGAGCAAAATCTGGGAAATTGGGCAGAGGTAAACTCAATGCAAAGTACTGGGGCTGTGCCCTCAAGAATCTCTGTCCCCTGAATACAACAAGCACATCCTTCTTTACTGGCTCTCTGTGTAGATTTTTCAAGCCACGCTGAATGCATGTACTAATTTGAAATCTAACCATTTTCTTTAAATTATCAGATTTAATGCACGGCATCCTAATTGGTTGGTATCTGGGAGATCTACCTATCAGGTACATGCCTGGAAACGGGAGAAGAACCCAGATACTAAAAGCAAAGTACTGCAGACCCAGGAGTAACTAAAATCAAAACAGAAAGTGCTGGAGAAACTCAACAAGTCTGTCTGCCTAACTTGCTGAAGTCCGCAAACTGATAATGAATGCACCACCGTGTTTGTGACATCTATTGTCAAAGTACATGGATATGACTGTGAAATGAGATACAAACTGGGTACCTGGATGATTGTGTCTACCACGCTGAACTGATTACCCAATCCAGACAAGGACAAAGACATTTCATGGTCCACACATTGATGCTGTAGATGGTGAAGTCAATGACAATCTCAAGGTTGATCTATTACACTTCAGCCAGAACCAATATAAACATTTGCAGAAGATGGGCAACTGCACAAATTGTAAAATATGATTATCCAGGGATGGCCTCACAGTGTTAAAGAAGTACCTGAGATGATTCAGATATAACGCAGTGAGGAGCTGGAGGAACACAGCAGGCCAGGCAGCATCAGAGGAGTAGGAAGGTTAATGTTTTGGATCGGGAACCTTCTTCAGAAATGGGGGAGAGGGAAGGGAGCTCTGAAATAAATAGAGGGAGGAGGGATGTGGCTGGGGAAGGTAGGTGGTTTGGTGATAGGTGAGTGGTGGGGATTGGTCATTGAGGTGGGAGGAGCGGAAAGATGGGAGAGAAGACGGACAGGTTGTGTCAGGTCAAGGAGGCGGGGATGAGAGGGAGGGTTGGTCATGGGATGGGGCTGGGGTGGGGAGATTTTGAAGCTAGTAAATTCCACATTGAGACCATTGGGTTGTAGGCTGCCAAAGTGGAACATGAGGTGTTGCTCCTCCAGTTTCTGGGTGGCATCATTGTGACACTGAAGGGGGGCCAGGATGGACATGCTGCCCAGGGAGTGGGAGGGGGAGTTGAAAGGGTTTGCGACTGGAAGATGTTGTCGTTTGTTGCGAACAGAGCGCAGGTGCTCTACAAAGCGACCTCTGAGCCTCCACTTGGTCTCACTTATGTGGAGGAGGCCACACCAGGAGCAGTGGATGCAATAGACAACATTGACAGATGTGCAGGTGAACCTCTATCTGACGCGAAAGGTTTGTTTGGTGCCTTGGTTGGAGGTCTAGGGGCAGGTGTAGCACTTCCTGTGGTTGCAAGGAAAGGTGCCGGGGGTGGTGGGGCTAGCAGGGAGTGTGGAGCAGACGAGGCAGTCGTGGAGAGAGCAGTTCCTATGAAAGGCAGATAGGGGTGGGAGGGAAATATATCTATGGTTGTTTTGTCAGATTGTAGGTGGTGGAAGTGGTGGAGAATGATACATTGGATACGGAGGTTAGTGGAGTGATGTGTGAGGACAAGGGGGATCTGTCTTTGTTTTTGTTGCGGGGAAGGGATGTGAGGGCAGAGGTGGGGGAAACACAAGAGATGCAGTTGAGAGCATTTTCAACCATCGAAGTGGGAAAGTTGCGGTCCTTGAAATAAGAGGACATCTGGGATGTTTGGGAATGGAACGCCCCACCTTGGGAGCATACGCAGCGGAGGTGGAAGAATTGGGATTAGGGGATCGCATTCTTGCAGGAAGGTGGATGAGAGGAGGTGTAGCCTAGGTAGCTGTGGGAGTCGGTGGGCTTGAAATAGATGTCGGTTTTGAGGCGGTCACAGAGATGGAGACAGAGAGGTCCAGGAAGGAGAGAGATTCATTCATTTTAGCCAAACAGAACTGAACTTGGTACAGTATGAAAAATCATTTTCAAGGCAAACAAGTCTTAACTGCAGAAGCATTATACGGATATATCATGTCCGTGTTACAGAGGGGTATATAGAACAAAGAACAAAGGAAATTACAGCACAGGAACAGGCCCTTCGGCCCTCCAAGCCTGTGCCGATCCAGATCCTCTATCTAAACCTGTTGCCTATTTTCCAAGGACCTGTATACGTCTGCTCCTGCCCATTCATGTATCTGTCTAGATACATCTTAAATGATGCTATTGTGCTCACCTCTACTACCTCTGCTGGCAACGCGTTCCAGACACCCACCACCCTCTGCGTAAAGAACTTTCCACGCATATCTCCCTTAAACTTTTCCCCTCTCACCTTGAAATTGTGACCTTGTAATTGAGTCCCTCACTCTGGGAAAAAGCTTCCTGCTATCCGCTCCAATCCCAACGTCAAACACCCACTCCAACCTCTCCCCCGCAGAACGTGCAGCCCTCCGCTCCCTCCGCTCCAATCCCAATGTCAAAACTTATCTGCTTTCCGGAGGGACAACTCTCTCCGTGACTCCCTTGTCCGCTCCACACTCCCCTCCAGCTCCACCACACCCGGCACTTTTCCCTGCAACCGCAGGAAGTGCTACACCTGCCCCCATACCTCCTCCCTCACCCCCATCCCAGGCCCCAAGAAGACTTTCCACATCAAGCAGATGTTCACCTGCACATCTGCCAATGTGGTATACTGCATCCGCTGTACCCAGTGTGGCTTCCTCTACATCGGGGAAACCAAGCGGAGGCTTGGGGACCGCTTTGCAGATCACCTACGCTCGGTTCGCAATAAACAACTGCACCTCCCAGTCGCGAACCATTTCAACTCCCCCTCCCATTCCTCAGACGACATGTCCATCCTGGGCCTCCTGCAGTGCCACAACAATGCCACCCGAAGGTTGCAGGAACAGCAACTCATATTCCGCTTGGGAACCCTGCAGCCCAATGGTATCAATATGGATTTCACAAGTTTCAAAATCTCCCCTCCCCCTACCGCATCCCAAAACCAGTCCAGCTTGTCCCTGCCTCCCTAACCCGTTCTTCCTCCCACCTATCCCCTCCTCCCACCTCAAGCCGCACCTCCATCTCCTACCGACCAACCTCATCCCGCCCCCTTGACCTGTCCGTCCTCCCTGGACTGACCTATCCCCTTCCTAACTCCCCACCTACACTCACCTTTACTGGCTCCATCCCCGCCTCTTCGACCTGTTTGTTTCCTCTCCACCTATCCTCTCCTCTATCCATCTTCTATCCGCCTCCCACTCTCTCCCTATTTATTTCAGAACACCCTACCCCTCCCCCTTTTCTGATGAAGGGTCTAGGCCTTAAACGTCAGCCTCTCTGCTCCTATGATGCTGCTTGGCCTGCTGTGTTCATCCAGCCCTGCACCTTGTTGTCTCTTGTTGCTGCTATCCACCCTGTCTATACCTCTCATGATTTTGTAGACATCAATCAGGTCCCCCCTCAACCTTCGTCTTTCTAATGTAAATAATCCTAATCTACTCAACCTCTATTCATAGCTAGCGCCCTCCATACCAGGCAACATTCTGGTGAATCTCCTCTGCACCCTCTCCAAAGCATCCATTTTGGTAATGTGGTGACCAGAACTGTACGCAGTATTCCAAATGTGGTCAAACCAAAGTCCTATACAACTGTAACATGACCTGCCAATTCTTGTACTAAGTACCCCGTCTGATGAATGATAGCATGCTGTATGCCTTCTTGATCACTCTATCGACCTGCGTTGCCACCTTCACAGTACAATAGACCTGAACACCCAGATCTCTCTGTGCATCAACTTTCCCCAGGGCTTTTCCATTTACTGTATAGTTCGCTCTTGAATTGGATCTTCCAAAATGCATCACCTTGCATTTGCCTGGATTGAACTCCATCTGCCATTTCTCCGCCCAACTCTCCAATCTATCTATATTCTGCTGCATTCTCTGACAGTCCCCTTCACTATCTACTATAGATAGGTATAGAATATACCTATAGGTATAGAATGTACAAGACAGGAAGTATGTGAAATCTGTGTACTAGCCTGAGATGAATCCAAATATTCAACAATTCGTGAGTACATGCTCCCGATGGTGGGTGTGTCCAGAATCAGGGGTCACAGTCTGAAGATTCAGGGTACACCATTTAGAATGGAGATAAGGAGACATTTCATCACCTAAAGCATGATGAGTCTGTGGAATTCATTACCACAGGGAATAGTTGATGCCAGAACATTGAATGTATTCAAGAGGTGGCTAGATATCGCGCTTGAGGTGAATGGGATCAAAGGTTATGGGGAGAAAGCAGGCTCAAAGGGCTGAATAGCCTCCTCTTGCTCCTCTCTTCTATGTTTCAATGCCAACATACCAACACCAACAGTGGAGGGAGCCTTTCATCCACATGATGTTCCAGCCACTCCTTGAATGAAAATAGCAACAGATCTATTTATAAGGAAGTTTATATTTCCAAATTTGACATTGACGTCACCTTCTAGAAGGCACAAGTTGGGCGTTTGATGCAATACTGTCCGATTGTCTCGGTGAGTGCCCCTCTCACAACAATCATGAAACTCAATAGCATCTAGGACAAAGCAGCATGCTTAATTGGCACCCCACCTAATCAACATCAATTGTCTTCAACATTGATGTACAAGAGTTGCATGCAAAAATTGGGAATGCTGCATAGCAACGCACAGATTGATTAGCCTCAGCAGTGGCCAGGTTAAGTCCCTTAAGTGGTATTTAATTAGATGCCAAGGGCTAATTGGCAGTGGAATGGAAAGGTCAAACAAGCATCTTTCTCCCCAAATCATAGTTCTAGAGGTGGCACAAAGGCAACAGGGTTTGATGACACCACCACTCCACTGGAATGTGTCCTCATACTCACTCCAAGCTCTCCAGCTCTGGAAGCAGAAAGTTCTGTCTTTGAATCATAGAATCCCTACAGTGTGGAAACAGGCCCTTCGGCCCAACAAGTCCACACTAACCCTGGGAGCATCCTACCCAGACCGATCCCCCTATAAACCACCTAAGCTACACATCCCTGAACACTATGGGCAATTTAGCATGGCCAATCCATCTAGCCTGCACATCTTTGGACTGTGAGAGGAAACCGAGCACCGGGAGGAAACCCACACAGACACAAGGAGAATGTGCAAACTCCACACAGACAGTTGCCCGAGGGTGGAATTAAACCCGGGTCCCTGGTGCTGTGAAGCAGCAATGCTAACACTGAGTCACCGTGCCATCCGATTATGTGGTGTCTTATGTCTTATGTGGTGGTCCTCACTTGCCGACAAGCAGGAGGGAATGTGGGACCAAGGATTCAGTCTTTTTATAGAAACAGGTAGTAATATGTTTCATATTGTGAAATTTTAAAAAAACTGAATGAAGCTCAGAATAAAAGAAAAGGTGAAACACTGGAAGAACTCCATAGTTCTTTTTAAATAGTACCATGGTATCTTTTACATCTGTCTAAGCTAGTAGATGAATTACTGTCACGTTCAAAATTACACATAATCACAAACTCACAATGGAGCAGGGATTACTGGATCATGTATTACTGATAGTAATAATAATCACATAACTTCATCTTAAAGATTTTGTTTGAAGTATGATGAAGATGGACGTCTTTGATATTAGTGCCAAGATGTTGTTTGTTCATTTATGGGATGTGGGTATTCCTCTCTGAGCCAGTATGTATTGCCCAGATGGTACCTAAGAGTCAATTGCATTGCTGTGGGTTTGGAGTCACATGTCAGGGTGTAAGGATTGCTGATTTTCTTTCCGAAAGAGCATGAGTGAATCAGATGTGATTTAACAACAATGTTCACCATTCGGTTAGCTTTATGTTTTCTTGAATTTTTTTTATTGGATTCAAATTACGCCATTTGCCATGGTGGGATTGCAAACCTATGCTCCCAGGATGCTGACCTGGTGTCCTGAATTACTAGCCCCGTGACATTACCAAGATGCCACCATCTCACATATTTTTAATGTGAAAAAGATGAAAAAGTAACAGGTTCTATAAATTTAATGGATCGACATTTATGAAAATAATCTAGTATAATACATTTTTGTGCGCAGTTTGATATCAAAACCTCTGCAGAAATTAACAGCACAGTTATGCAAAAACAGATGTATCATTAAGTTATCAGCTTCTAGCTACTTGACGGCTAGGGGGAAAAGCATAGAAACATGAACACTTTAACAGTAAGATGTCAGCTGAGAAAGCTGAATTTATCTGAAATGCTAAGCCTTAAAAAAATTGATGCTTTCAGATTTTTATTCATTATGTAATAAATATTTTCTGACTTTACAATTATTTGCTCTGTTTAAGCATATACACCTCACCTTCTACAATGTATTACTATTTTAATACTAATGTAATGACTAGGAAAGCCTCTTTCCTTACCATTCTAATTTATTTTCCAATTTTGCAAACCACATGCTGTCATCAATTAGGTGCAATTTTCATGTATTTTTGCATAGTGCACAGATGCCAGTTCGTCTCCTTCCTATCAGAAGCTTCACATTCTTTATTATCTAAAAGTTTAATTTCTTTACCATGTCATTTTCTTCTTCCACAAGAGTTTTCTATTCCTTCCTCTTCAGAAGACATAAACTTTTTGAATGTACAAAGTGGCTATCATCGTTGCTCAATCAAGACTTAATATTCATGTTCAATCAAAACCTAATCATCATGTAAAATTCTAGATAATGTGCATCTTCCTGACATTTACCAGCTTCACACTGATTGGAAGAGAAACAGTTGATTTTGAAACAATCTATTGCAGAAACAGGAACTTGAAGCTGTATTTATATATTGCCTAGATACATTTATTACAATTTTTCATTGAAATAAGCACACAGCTATTTTATCAGTTAAAGCTGTATCATTGAATATCATTTTAAAGTATCATTATTTGGTAATGCAAATCGCTTTTGGATGGTTATTTTCTATGTGTGTAGAAATAGAGTAAGGAATGACTATCTATATACCATATACAAGTTTGCCACAATGTCAGATTGCTTTCCCAGGAGCATCTTCAACAAAATCAAGAAGGTTCTGAAGAAGGTGCACTGTACCTGAAACATTAACTCTGCCTTCTCTCCACAGATGCTGCCAGACTTGCTGAGTTTTTCCAGCAATTTCTGGTCTTGCTTCTTTCCAGCCTCTGCAGTTCTTTGATTTTTTTTTTGTTTGTTTCGTAAAATCAGTATTGAATTGGGAAAATTCTCTTGTGATATACATGCCATGCAGGATATTACTCACATGAAAGCTCCTTCATTGTTTCCCAATGTATTTCTAATTGTAAATAACACATAAACTAATGTTTCTTTCCCCTATTGTGAGATCTTATTTTTTTTTCTCTCCTCGCAACTAAATTATTATCCAGTTATTGGCCCTTATTCACATCTCAGCTTTAGTCGTGAGGTCAACAAGAGAGGATTATCTGCCCACATTTGTCCACTTCCACACTATTCTCTGAGTTACAATCTGGAACATGAACCAAGACTAATGAATATCATTTCCGGCCCCCATTGGCATTACAATTCAATCTGAGATCAACTAACTATGCATTGATTGGTAAAAGAATGTGTGAGCATTCTTACAGCATATCTTAGTTATTGGGTTAATTCACTGAAATGTAAGGAAATGATAATAAATCAGACAGAAAATTTAAAATTAGACAAAATCACATAGGAATTAAAGAGGTATATGGGATTGAAAAACAGCAGAAAAAATGACTTAAGCCTTTTTCCGAAAGATACTTCAATAATCCTGGGCATGCTCCTCTTTCAACATTAAACTGTTCTTATGTTACTTGTCAGTAACAGACAGTACCATCAAATTCCAGAAATATATTCAAGGTCATTTTGGTAAACGCACACCCACAGAGAGCTTTTAGAAACAGTATCTTATCTGTAAGAGCTACGATCATGCATTTATTTGGTTGCTTGAACAGCAGTTGAAGTCAGTCACAATGGTATTTGTCATATGATATACATCTTTCAATCCATGATTTAGAAAACCAGTTATCAATATGAGATAACCTTTGCTTTAAATATGGTGGATGACATTTTCACTACACAGATATACTGTTGTGAGTTCAGATCATCATGCAGCTCCACAACCTGATTTGAAAACAGTGAACAAAGACTTTATTTAACCTTTTGTACACAGTTAATAAGCTGAAGACAATATTGAAGTCAAGGATTCAGTCATGAACCTTGGGAAACGGAACTACATATCAATGATACAGACTAACCAGCAGGTTTCAAAGCTGACAGAAAGAATCTTAGCCTTGATATTGATTAGTATTTCTCAGAAACAAAGGCATGTGCATTGTGATTCGACTTAGAAACTTTCTACGCTTCATGATACATGAGGCAAACAACGTACATGCTTAGGTCTGTTTTCATAGCTAGTTTCTACAAATCAGGTCAGCAGCCTGTTGATAGCATCTTTAGCTTGCTGCATGAACGTTCTCCCCGTGTCTGCGTGAGTTTCCTCCGGGTGCTCTGGTTTCCTCCCACAGTCCAAAGATGTGCAGGCTAGGTGGATTGGCCATGCTAAATTGCCCGTAGTGTTCAGGGATGTGTAGATTAGGTGGGTTATAGGGGTATGGGTCTGGGTGGGATGCTCCAAGGGTCAGTGTGGACTTGTTGGGCCGAAGGGCCTGTTTCCACACTGTAGGGAAACTATGATTCTGTGGTTGTCACAACGAGCATGGTAAATCAGGTAACTCAGTCTGAGAACTTACTGTACATTGATAGGTTTATTAACAAGTGGTATTCATGTTCTGGTGTGGGACTTGAACCTGGAGATGCCATTGCAACTTAAACTGTGTGGCACTGATGTTGCATCAATGTGAATTAAAACTGCTGCACCACTGGCTTTGGTGTCTTTAAATGTGCCCCTTTAAACATTGGAAGCTAATGGCATCAGATTTCTGTATGTGTGCAGTGTTTGGGGCAAAATAAAAAAAAAAGTGATGACATGACACAGTCTATTTTTAAAATTTTCATGACCAATTTGGTGGAAGAAATTGGTGAAACTGATCAAGGCCTGCACACAGGTAAGTCCTCTGAAAGTAGAAAATAACTTTTTTTAAAGTGTTTATAAGCTGCATTTTCTTTTAGAAACACTTTGAAACTGTAGTTTTCGGACTATTTAACTTTTAAAGATATGTTGGATCAGCTGCCTTTCAAGTTTAATTTTCTGAAGTGGGAGAGAAATTTAGATACTGAATGTGATTCAGTACAGATTTGTATTCTTCATTTTGTTTCTATTTGTAACTTCAGCTATTTTAATTCTACTTAAGGCATTCTTAAAAATTTCTTCTATCTTAAACGTACTTACATTTTAATATTGCTGCTACTGTTGGTTTTGCTCAGCCATTTTCTGATGTTCTTGGGTGATGGCACCAAGCCTCTCTTGATAATGGACATTGAAGATAGCTCTCCCAGAGTATATTCTGTGCCTTTGTGACCCTCATTGCATCTTCCAATTGGTGTATAAAATGAAATACTAAGTTAATAGCTGAGGGGTCCATAGTAGGTGGTTATCAAGTCGGCAGCTTCCTTGTCCATGTTTGGCTTGATGCCCTGTGACCTCTTTGGGACCTGGAAACAATTCTGATTACATCCAGGTTTACTACTTCCCCATAGTCGCTGTAATTTATTTTTTCTTTCGATGCGAGGACCTCTGAGGCCCTTGACTTCCAAAACCAGAAGTCCATGCATTGACACGCTGATTAGCAAGCAAAGTTAACTTTAGAGTGGCTGTACAACTGTGTAGCCACACTGCTTTGAGGAAACGTTACTCCTTCTCAACAGTTTATCACTGCATCACTCTTTTTGAGATGATGATGGTGGTGTCAGGGACAATGTCTGTAAAATATAATTCCAACAGAATGACATTGCCTGGCTAATCTGTGGACAGCTCTGACACAAGCCTCTCACCTCCACAATTTTGCAACAAGACTCCAGATGTTATCAATGGGTGTTGCGCAGGATCAACAGGATGATATGTGCCAGTGGTCTGTCCAGTTGCCTTTCTTTTATCAGACTTTTAGATGCAACTGATGGGCTAGCTGGGATATTTCAGAGAGCAGTTAAAAGTCAATAACGTCGCCGTGGATCTGGAGTCATGTATTGGCCAGACTCGGTAAGGATGAGAGACTTTCCTTGTCTGAAGTACATTTGGGAACCAATTGGATTTTCACCAATCACTGTTAGACAAGTTTTGGTTCCAGTTATTGTGCTGGCAGTGCATCGATGGAGGGCAGCTGAAGCTGGTTGTTCATCCATTGGATCCCTGATTAAGAGTGGATCACTTCAGTTGGCCCCAAATGCAGGATGGATCTCTGTGCTCCTGAACAGAATCTCCTCCCTCTTTGTGTGGAATTATTTTGAATTTTAAGAAGTGCTGTGCTGCCCTTTGGGAAGGGGCTCAGCATAGGGAGATTCACTTTGCTCATTGGGCTTTTCAAATACGAACCACTTTCCCCACCTCACCTTTGACCCACGTTCACCCCTCTGTCCCCACTCATTCACCATCATTGTTGTCCCATGAGCCCCCACCAACCAGCCCTTACTGCAGAGCCCCTCATTATTGTCACTGAGGATCACCAGTTTACCTCGAAACCCCTCACTATTGAGGTGCTACAGTGGCTGCTGATCCTTACTGTCTGCTGATGGCTACTCCCTGCGTTGTTTGATCCCCTGCCATGAGACTATATGCCCTGATCCTCCAGTACCCAGTCAAGAAAATCCAACGCCTCTATCCCTGTGGCCATTCCATCTACTGCATGGTTGCCATCCTGGCTAGGCCTTTCACCACCACAAACTGACTGCAGACCAAGACCCCCAGCACTCCAGACACACTGGAGTCCAATCCGCTGACTGGCCACAGCACTATCCCTGGGCTGACTGGATTACAGCCTCTAGACCATGAAGTACAGCCCCTGAACTATCTGGGGAACAGCGTGGTCTGGATTATCCTTACCTGCTTTCACTGCTTTCCCAGTTCCATGTTATGCAGACAATACCACTCTTTCTTTATAACTTTGTAGCTCCTTGCCCTTCAACTGGAGCAGGCTTTTGAACTATCCCTTAAAAACTTGCAACTTCAGGTAGATGTGTGCACAAATCATGCCCTTCAGCCTGAGGTTGCTCCCTGCTTGGCCTGTGCCAGGGAGAGAGGCTGCCTTCCTTCACTTGGACTCATTGGACTGCACTTGGTAAAGTGACTGTGAAGCTTCATTTAAAGCTGCATCACTGTCAGAACACAGCAACAAGTACTTTCTCCAAGGTCGGTGAAGAAATGCAAAGCACTAAGCCAGTCACTTGCTTTTTACTGTCAGGTTTCTGATCTGTTGAGATTCTTGATTGGGTAGAAGTTAATTGGGATGGCAAAGTTAATTCCAGTGAGATGTGTTTTTAACAAAATGGAAATGTAGGTAGCTATGCTTCTTACCTCTTGCTGGTGACACACTTGACCTGCGACCTAAAACAGGCGAATTTCATCCACAAAGCTTTGCTTGACATCAAGAAACTCGTTTGTTCTGATTACCTGATTAATTTCATCCACCTGCCACTATTCAGAGATAGTAGGAACTGCCGATGCTGGAGAATCTGAGATAACAAGGTGTAGAGCTGGATGAACACAGCAGGCCAAGCAGCATCAGAGGAGCAGGAAGGCTGACGTTTTGGGTCTGGACCCTTCTTCAGAAAATGCATTTCAGCATTCACAAACGTCAGCTTTCCTGGTCCTCTGATGCTGCTTGGCCTGCTGTGTTCATCCAGCTCTACACCTTGTCATCTCACCTGCCACTATTCATACATTTCAGGGGCTGGTAAATCCTGCCTACTGTTTCTCTTGTAATTTGCCTTCTCTCTCCATGTGTGTGAGTTTCTCATTTCCAAATTAATCTCCAAAGCATCTATAGGAGATATTTCAATATCATTCTCTTCCCACAATATGTTAGTGTCTGAATCTCTGTAGCACACCAGAATGCACAAAATCATGTCAATCCTCCTATCCTGCAAGGGTATTCAGTAAACATCACATCAATGGAAGTTATAGTTCAATCTTTGTTAAATTGTTTATAAGAAACAGGGAAAGAGGCATAAGCCTTTGATGCTATATATTTACCCTGTAATGCATTCAATATATAAATTTCTCACATGTTCCTAAGTTATGATATGGTTCAAAAATTTCAATGGATTGAACTGACGATCATGACAGTTCTAGCAAAGAAACACTATGTCATTTTTATTTAATTACTGATTAAAGTCACATTCCATCTCACTTCTTTCAAGAAAATAAAAGGGCATTTTAAATGGGTTAGAAAATTGAACGAGCATGGAAAATGTTTCAGAGATAGTAGGAACTGCAGATGCTGGAGAATCTGAGATAACGCGGTGTAGAGCTGGATGAACAGAGCAGGCCAAGCAGCATCAGAGAAGCAGGAAGGCTTATTCGTCTTGCTTTTTTCTGTGTTATTTTGTTCAAGTCATGACTCTTACTCAAGAAGTTAATTTGTTTAGAAATGGGTGCATCAAATCATACGTAGGTTCCATGCCCCGAAAAAAATTGAGATCTGAAGGAAGATAATAAAACAAAGAGGATGAGATCTCCCCATGGGACACTGTCCCTGAGTGCAGGTAGGTGGGTTCGCTAAAATAAAATGAAGTGAAAAGAGAAAAGGAGAGGACAGCAAATACCCATATTTGTGGATTCAATGGCAATTAACTGCCAGGACCCCATCACTAATTACAGGTGGTTAGACTCTCTTGGTGCCTCAAATACATTTAAATATAGTCTTGTATGAGTAAGAAATGTCTAGGGTTTGTATGTTCTTTTCACTCTTTTGCGTGATGTGGGCATTGCAGGATGGGCCAGCATTTATTGCCTGTCCCTAGTTGCCCTTGAGAAGGTGGTGCTGAGAGCTGCCTTCTTGAACTGTTGCAGTCTGCCTGCTTCGGGTTGACCCACAATGCCCTTCGGGAGGGAATTCCAGAATTTTGACCCAGCAACAGTGAAGGAATGGTGATATATTTCCAAGTCAGGATCGTGAGTGGCTTGGAAGGGTACCTGAAGCTGGTGGTGTTCCCATATATTTGCTGCCCTTGTCCTTCTAGATGGAAGTGGATGTGGGTTTGGAAGGTGCTGTCTGAGGATCTTTGGGGAATTTCTACAGTACATCTTGTAGATAGTACACACTGCTACTACTGAGTGTCAGTGATGGAGGGAGTGGATGCTTGTGGATGTAGTCAACAGACTGCTTTGTCCTAGATTCTGCCAAGCTTCTTGAGTGTTGTTGGGGCTGCATTCATCCAGACAAGTGGGGAGTATTCCATCACACTCCTGACTTGTGCCTTGCAGATGGTGGACAGGGTTTGGGGAGTCAGGAGGTGAGTTACTTTTCCACAGTATTCCTAGCCTCTGATCTGCTCTTGTAGCCACTGTGTTTATGTGTAAAGACCACATATGTAAAGCCCACAGAATTGAACTGCTTTAGCGACTATGTACGTATATAAAGGTTTTTATGAATATTTTTTAAATTAAAAAAGGGTAGTTGGAAAATTATAGCACGTGCGTGTAAAAACATTCTTTAAAATAAGCAACTTTTCTCATCCCTTTCCTTGAAGGTGGTGACTCATGTTAGTAAGTTGCTCCGCAGACAGCAGTAACTTGTCAAGAGCTCACCCACATGGCTGTGATTCAAATGTGAACTTTCACAGTAAGTATGAGCAAGTGTTCAACTGTGGGACCTCATAACAGATCGTCATTCATACCCACCTGACAAACATACACAAGCGCACGTACAGACACGCAGATTTCTGGAGAGCGATTAATGTCTGTCGGCCGTTCTCTTCCTTAACCCATGGTTACTGTGATTAATTGTAAGAGTTGAGCTACTAAGATCAACCAAAACAATTCAAACTGAAGATTGATTTCTGGACTTGTTCTGTGTGACTTCACAATACACTCGACAGAGCATTTAAAAAGAAAAATATTCATTATGATTTTAATTGAGAAGGAAACACCGGAATTAACCAAGTTGAAGTTAGTTAAATATTGGTGTATGTTATTAAATTGAAAAGATACAAGTTACTTTGGATTAACGATATATTGCTCGGTGTGTGCCAACTGATTGTATAAGTTATATAAACCTTCATCAGAACCTCTGAACAGTTTTCTGATGAATAACAAATCATTAACTTTGATTTACGGTAAATGCCATTCACCCAAGAATCAATAAAAGTCTGTTCAAGTTTGGTTCTAAGTTCAATGTAAACTTGGCTTTTCAACAGAACTTTATCTCTTAATGTGAGAGATGTGTTAGCACTGATGGGACATGGCAGCAGGAATCCCTGTAAATTAGTCAGATTTGGCAATTGTATATTGTAATGCAATATAATTTATTTATACTAACTTACATAGGCTTGGATGTAGCAAAAGTCTTCCATGCCTTAATTAAAACTTAATTTCCAATTCAGTCTTAGATCTAAACTTTGCAGCAAAGTTGTGTTCAGTTATGCTGCTGGGTTTGATCACAGTAAGGGGTCTAGTATGACACTTATTCATCACATTTGATGAGTAGACTGAGGCCCCAGGATCTAATTCATCACCTTGGCATGAAAAGGGCAAAGACTCAATCAGAATGCTTTTGGGAACAGTAGCATGAGGAAATTAAATTTAACTTGCTGAAGCTTATGCTGTGAATTAGCCTTTTTTATTTCAATCCACAGTGAAAGCACCTACATAAGATTCCTGCTCATTGACTGCAGCTCCACTTTCAACACCATTATCCCCTCCAGACTGATCTCAAAACTGCTTGATCTTTGACTTGGCTCTGCCTTCTACAATTGGATCCTTAGCTTTCTGACCCAAAGGCTGCAACAGTGAGGATAGGTAACTGCACCTCCTCCACTATAACACTCAACACTGGAGCCCCCCAGGAATGTGTCCTCAGCCCCCTACTGTACTCCCTGTACACCTACAACTATGTTGCCAAATTCTGAATGAACGCCATCTACAAGTTCGCTGTGACACCACTGTAGTGGGACGGATATCTAACAAAGACAAGTCAAAATACACAAGCGAGATAGAGGGCTTGGTGATGTGGTGCAATGAAAACAATCTGTCTTTCAACGTCAACAAAAGTAAAGAACTGATTATCGACTTCAGAAAGAAGGGAGGAGAACATGCCCTCAACTAAATTAACAGGACTGAGGTTGAGAGGGTGAACAGCATCAAGTTCCTTGGTGCGACAATAACCAATGACCTGTCCTGGATTTCCCACATTGATGTGACAGTCCAGAAGACACAACAGCACCTCTTCTTCCTCAGGTGGCTCAGGAAATTTGGCAATTCCAGTAGGCCCCTCACCAACTTCTACAGATGCACCATTGAAAGCATACTGTCTGGGTGCATAACGGCCTGGTATGGCAATTGCTCTGCCTAGGACTGTATGAAACTACAGGAGGTTCAGCCCAGACCATCATGGAAGCCAACCTTCCATTCATGGGCTCTATTTAAGCGGCTCGTTGCCATGGAAAGGCGGCCAACATCATCAAAGACCCATCGCACACTGGTAATGACCTTCTACAACCTCTTCCGTTAGGCAGAAGATACAGAAGCCTGAATACATGCACGAGCAGGTTCAGGAATAGCTTCTTTCCAGCCATTATCAGGCTGTTGAATGGACTCTAGCCTCAAATAACATAACCTGCAAAGTAACCTGTATGCCTCTTAATCTTTTTGATCTACACGTCCTTTGCTTGCTGTGATCTGCCTATACTGCTCATAAACAAAGCATTTCACTGTATTTCAGTACACGTGACAATAAGAAATCAATCAATCAATCAGTCAAATCAATCAGCTAATGTTTGCGTTTAGAAATCACAGTAGTACAATTTAAACTTATGTAGTTTGAATTTTTAAGATGATCAAATTAGAAGAATTTTAAGATAGGCAAAATATGAATGAAAATGATTTATCATACCACAGAAGCATCCCGTGCAGAGTTACATTGCTTCATTATCCCTGAGTGCACTAAATTTAAAATCTTTACCCTCTTCTATAAGTTTGCTTCTCTTGGGAGGAATAGAGGAGAGTAGCAACTAGGATCAGAAAGGTAGAGCTGCTTAGCAGTTTGGGCATGTTCGAGATGATCTGGAGTCAAGGGGTGTGATGGTGAACAGCAGTGGCCTACATTCCTTGAGTGTGGAGCTGAGTTGTACACTCTTGGCCTTGCCTAGCTTCACATCTAGTTAACAATGGGCATTATATTTCTAGCTAAGTGGAGGTAGAATTAAGGACATGTGGGATGGCATTATCACTGATTTGACATTGTCAGGATCTAGGTGTCATCCTGCCCAGTTCTGACATTCTGAGTCCAGTGGAAAACTGCATTTGGTCTGTAGAGAAGGAATTGAGCTAATTTAAAATACAATCAAAAGGTTTTATATTGTGTTCATTACAGGATGTGGGTGTTGTTGGTTAGGCCTGCATTTATTGCCCAACTCAAATTGCCTTTGAGAATGTGCTGGTAAAGTGAGACTTTTGAAACTGTACCAAGTAGTGTAGGTGCTCGCACAATGCTCTTAGGAAGGAGTGCCAGGATTTTGATTGAGCGACAATGAAAGAATGAGGAGAAAGTTCTCACCATGTTCAGGTGAGAGACTGCTGTTCAAAGCATTTCTTCAATTAGGAAGAGTATTCACAGTTTGACTGTCAACTTCTTTGGAAATAGTTCGCTGTCTCAATCTTCATTTGCCTTTGGCTAAATTTCCCTGCTGCCAACCAGAAACACAACATAGGAGCAAAGTATGCAGCTCCTTCAGGGGATGGGGTGCAAGATCAGAAGCCAAATCACAGCCAACAGCACCAACAGCATTAGGAGTAACGTCAGCAGAAGCACCAGCTAGCTTATGCTCAGCTACATGCAATTCAACAGGTTGGAAGGAGTAGACACTGGGATTCAGCTACAAAGAGGTGAGAACTCCACCACAGGATCAACTGGTAGAGAAAGAGCTTTCTCAATGTGTCTGAGCCAGTGCCTCAGGAAGCTCAGGATTTTATAGTGGGTCATTTTTGAACTCCTAAGGCATAATCTCCTTTCCAGGGAACATACAAATCATTAAGAGAAGAAGCTTAGTCAGTCCCTTTAGCCTGCACTACTATTCAATAAGATCACAGCTACTCTGATTGAAGCCTCAATTCCATTTTCCCTGTGAAACCCAGTAAGTTTTGACTTCCTTGTTAGTAAAGAATCTACCTACCTCAGTCTTTAAAATGTGCAATGACTCTGCCTCCAGTCCTCTCCAGAAAAGAGAATTCCAAGGCTGAATGACCTTATGAATTGTCAATGACTGGCAAAATCATTGACACTAGAGGCCCACCACCCTACCTCATTCCCATTCTCTGCTCTCCCCATGGCTGAGTTCTCTCTTTTATTACAAGGAGAGAAAGCAGAGAGCTGTGAATGATCATAGTGCCTTGTGTGGAGGGGAGAGGAGAACACCATTTTTCAAAGGTGACTGTGAGGCATGGGTTTGAGAGGGCAATAGGATAGGGAAGGGTATGTGTTTTGGCTACTAAGATTGGAATACAAGAAGGAGTGAGTGGATCTGCAAGGTGTGTTCTTCTCAGCATGTGAACATACTGGACAGGTTACAGTGTGTAGGTTGCTAGTTGAATATTTTACATCACTCACCAGTCATACTTTGCTGATTAAGCTTTTTGATACACTGTCTCTCAGTTTGAGCAGCCGGACTCCTGCTATTGGCTTCCACAGCTACTTCCATCCATGCTTCTTTGTTGGAGGGATGATCCTCTTTCTCCTGTCCTTGGGAGAGTTCACTTCCTCGCTGTCCCTCAGTTCCTTTACAATCCCTTCAAGTAAGACACAAGGGAAAATCTTCCCAGTCACCTCTCCATTCCCATAGTTGCTGCAGCCTCACAAATCCAAAGCCCAGTTTTTCATTCATTTCTTTTGATGGAATGGACATACCACTCCATTTTCCCTTTGTTATTGATTGGGGTTTCGAGAGAAGAGGTACCAATGCTGTCATTCTGGGAATGAACTTTGGCAAAATTGATCCACTAAGAAATTGAGTTTCTGACTCAAAAATGATTGACCCATCTGGAAGCTTTTCTGTGTCACTCTTCCTTTTAAAAACAAATATCTTACCAGTTACAGCCATTTAGACCACATGCAAAATTGGCTCCTTTAAGAATAGTTACCTGATATCAGTATACTGGAGGTTGAGAAAGAGACACAGCCTCTAGGCTACTGACATTTTGCAAGGAAAACAAAACCAGGTAAGCCAACAAAGTGAGAAATTTCATTCAATTTCAATCATCACATCAGAGAACAGTAGCTTTCCAGTGGGAAGTCTGCACAGGTTCCAGGTGCCTCACCCAAGGAACACTACAGAGCCCACTTTCTCACATTCATCTCATGTAAAAGACAATACTGTTCTTCGCTCTACAGTAAGAGCATATGAAGCATTCACATGGCCTGGACTGTGCCAAGGTATTTTCTGGATTTTCCCAAAACCAGAAATTAATATCTTTTAGCTGAAAGACACTGTGAGCATTTCAGATGAATTATGAATAATCAGCATAGATCATATTTCAGCCCAAACCTCAAGACAAAATGTTTTTGGATGCTGTTATTTTAAACATTATTATATTAACATTATATAAATGTTCCATTAAATGTTAAATAAATTTGCTTCTCCAAGAGTCCTAATCCCAATGTTCAGATGAATACCAACCTTCACCCCCACAAGAAATGTTGATACAGATGAAGAGAAGTGAAAGATATTTGTAAAAGTACAGTGAGTTTCTATTGTTGCTAATTTGTGTATGCTAATTGTGCAAAGCCACAGGGAATGATTATGTTTGTGAGTAAAATACAGAACTAACAATAAGGCTGAGTCCTGTCTGACAAAAGTACTTTGCACAATTGCATTCAATACATTAGCCAATAATGGGACTGTCACCAGGGGAAAAAAAACCTGGTGATGAAATCCGTCCAATGCAGAGTGAGAAGCAGTGAGACAAGAGCCACCGCATTGAAGGAGAGGTTTTGCTTGAAACAGAATTTACAGGCTTAGATGCGCAAATCTGCAGATGTGTAACTGCCAGTGTAGAAGACAACAGAGGACTTCCTTGAACTACCATGTCACACCTATGTGAGCTGATGAATGTGGACCTGCAGTCTCATGGACTGATTGGCAAACCCATCCCAGCAACCATAAAGCTGCCATGAACTTCTTTGCCAGCAGGTTATTTCAGTGAATTACTGGAGACGTCTGTGGCATTTCATATTCCTGATCTCTTAATTCCATCCAGGATGTCATTGATGCTTTCCTTACAAAACCCCAGCAATTCATCCTATTCCCTCTTGACTGGCAGCTGGGGCATGAGGATTCTCAGCCATCGCTGGTTTCCTGCAAGTTCTGGGTGCAATCGATTCTACCCACCTCGCAATCAGAGCACCATATAACTAAACCCTTCCACTCCTTTAATTTTCAAATCTTTTGTAACCACAACAGCCAGATATTGCAGGTCTGCATTAGATATCAAGGGAACTGCCACAGCTCTGGACCACTCATAGGTGCCAGCCTCTTTCAAAGGCCATTTACTCTCAAGCTGGACACCACTCAGAATAAAGCTGTCCCCTTGAGTGGCAACACATCTACAAACATCCATTTCCTCCAACACTGATACTCAGTAGCAACAGTGTGTACCCTCTGCAAGATGCACTGCAGAAATTCACCGAAGATCCTTAGATAGCACCTTTGAACCCATGACCACTAACAACTTGAAAGACAATGACAAATGATACATGGGAACACCCACTGCTGCAAGTTCCCCTCCAAGCCACTCACCATCTTTATTTGGAAATATTTTGCAATTCCTTCACTGTAGTTGGGGTAATATCATAGAATTCACCTTCTAACGGCATTGTGGATTTACTCACAACACATGGACTACAGCGGTTCAAAAAATGCTGGCCCAGTCAGCGATGCCTACATCCCACAAAAGAATAAAGAAAATTATTAGAAGAAAAACACTGACAGCATTCTGCAAATGTGATGTTTATGCCTCAACTGGTCTCAAAGACTCCATTCCATTTAGCATAATTAGCTCCTGGATTTCTGAAATTTCTAGCAGGGAAGGGGACATTTGGCTCAATCGAGTTGTTACTGGGTCTTATCTCCACAACTTTCTTGCAGTGATACTTTTTTCAGTATTTTTAAAGATATTTCACATGTGTTTACAGGCCGCCTGGATGTTGGATGTCTGCGTGTGCAGAAATAAAGAGCAAACATCATTTTGTGCTACTCGGGAGCATATTTTCTTTTTGCAAACGTTAGCAAAGTGGATACTGATGTAATAATAGAGTTATTTCCTTTTGCTTTCCTCTCATGGCAACCTGCTTTTCACTTTGTGAGTATTTGTGAATGGAAATAAAATACCAGCTGGTGGCTCAGCACATTGACGTTCCTGTGTTCAGTTTTAAAGATTAAAGAGCATTTACTGAAATACATCTATGTATTTTTTTTCTCTTTAATGGAACAGGAGCACAATGGTACTGTAACTAGTAATTCTGAGGCTTGAAATAATGGTCCAGAGACATGAGTTCACATTCCACCAGGGTAAACACATATTTCATACCTATTTTCCAGTATTAATTAAAAATGACCATGAAACTGTCAATTTGTTATAAAAACACATTTCTAATAAGGTTTGTGTCATCTCCACTCTGGAAATATTACAGCTGGCTCCCATATCGAAGTAATTGATTTAACTGGGCTCAAACACTACATTTTACTTTAACCTACTAGGCACATCCTACCAGAGTGTATAGGTGTGAGGCTGGAAAGACACAGCAGGTCAGACAGCATCCGAGGAGCAGGAAAGTCAATGTTTCAGGCCGAAACCCTTCGTCAGGACACATCCTGCCAACCTGAGACTGAATATAGAAGGGATGGTTAGTAAGTTTGCGGACAACAACCAAAATTGGTGGCATAGTAGACGAGAAGAAGTTTATCTAAGATTACAGAGGGATCTTGATCAAATGGATCAATGAGCTGAAAAACAGCAAATGGATTTCAATCTGGATAAATGTGAGGTATTGCATTTTGGTTCAACCAGCAAGGATAGGGCTTATTCAATTAATGGTAGGGCCTTGGGTGGTGTTGTAGTACAGAGGGATGTAAGAGTGCAGGTACATATTTCTCTGAAGTTTGTGTCACAGAGAGACAGGAGTGGTTAAAAAGGGTTTGGCACACTTGCTGTCATTGCTCACTCCTTTGAATATAGGAGTTGAGACGTTATTTTGAGGCTGTGCAGGACTTTGGTGAGGCCTCTCCTGAATATAGTATCCAGTTCTGGTTGCTGAATTATAGGAAGGATATTATCAAGCTGGAGAGGGTTCAGAAAAGATTTACCAGGACATTGCTGGGTGTGGAAGTTTTGAGTTATGAAGAAAGGCTGATGGGCTGGGGCTTTTTTCATGGGAGCATAGGAGGTTGAGAGGCCACCCAATAGAAGTTTATAAGAGGTATAAATAGAGTTAATGGTAGTTGACTTTTCCCTAGGCTAGGAGATTTCAAGACTGGGGTGTACATTTTTAAGGTGAGAGGCGAGAGATTTAAAAAAGACGTAAGAGACAAATTTTTTACACAAAGGGTGGTTCACGTGTGGAATGAACTTCCTGATGAAATGGTGGATCCATGCATAATTACAACATTTAAAAGACATTTGGAAAAGTTCATGAATAGGAAAGGTTTGAGGGATATGGGTCAGAAGGAGGCAGGTGGGGCTAGTTTATTTTGGAATTATGTTAGGCATGGACTGGTTGGACTGAAGGGTCTGTTTACGTGCTGTATGACTCTATGTGGGTAATAACATATCTAAGAAATCCTCAGACTGCTCCCAAGGAGCAGTACAATACTGCCCAGTCAGACAGTGCCATGCAGCACAGCCCAGGCAGGTGTCCCACCTTATAGTGCTGCAAGTGCCCAAATTCTTCGACATCCTGAGAGATTGCTCCTCATGTATTTCACACCTGCACTCTGTAGAATGCAATGAAACTTCACTGTATCCTTGAGCTGAGTATCCTTGAGCTGAGCATCCTCACTGATAACACTTCCTCCGTCAGCTACAAAGCTTAGGTTTGTTCTCTCTATATTTTTCCACTATTTTGCCAAGTGAAATATGTTTTGGCTATTTCATGCCTTTAAATGTTCTATCCTGGCTTTGCGAACCCCAGACATTGGATTGACCTTTCTTGTCATTGCTCCCATATCGTTTATATGTGAGATCCATAGATTGTACATTCCAGGTCCTGGATTCTTTACTGAATCTTGACTGTTAACCTTAGTGTTTCCCAGAGTGGTCTGAAATACCTTGGCTGCAATCCCCATCTTATAGGGTAACAAAGGGTAGAGCTGGATGAACACAGCAGGTCAGGCAGCATCAGAGGAGCAAGAAAGCTGACATTTTGGAGCTGGACTTCTGAAGAAGGGTCCAGACCCGAAACATCAGCTTTCCTGTTCCTCTGATGCTGCCTGGCCTGCTGTGTTCATCCAGCTCCACACTGTGTTATCTCATACTCCAGCATCGGCAGTTCCCACTTATAGGTGTGTGGTTCAAAAATGGATGAGTTCATCTTAAGTCATTCACATTGTTGTTTATGGGAAATGTAACAAATTATTGCAATTCAAGTTTTATATATTTTATCAATACAGGAAATGTCCCATTGGCTTTTAATTGGTGCTTTAACCGCTGAATTGTAGTGAGTTTGAATGGGCTCCAAAATCTATGTCAGAGCATGGGAATGAGCATGTGCATCCAACACATGGAGATAGTATTCATTAGGAGCAATAGAAAGTGAATCAGAAAACATAACCTAAAAGCAAAATACGGAGCTGCTGGAAATCTAAAATAAGAACCAATAAAGCTATAGGAACTCAGCAGGTCTTGTTCCAAAGGGTTACAGCAACAATGTACTGTAAAGGGCAAAGCCTCCTGAGACATCATTGCTCTGCCATGGTGAAGTATCTGAGTCTGGGTCTTTCTACCCTCTGGTGGGGTTATTGCCTCTATCTGGAGCAGGGACTCATTTTCCCTGCCCCCTCTCCTGTGGAAATGTCACCACTATTTGGCACAAGGAGCATCAGTTGGTAGAAGGAGAAAAGAGACCTTCCAAATTAAGGTGAAAGTTTCCTACCTTGGGCCAGGAAGTGAAAGAATGCTCCTTCTAGCCTCCCCTACATTACTACATCTTCTTGCCTCCTCCAAGTTCTTCCTAAATTCTTCTCTGTGTGCCCCGGTATATGGCTGTGGAGAAAGCATCTGACCTCGATTTTAATGTTGCTGCTGCTGTTGGTGTTTCTCAGCCATTTCCTGATGTTCCTCATCATTCTTCACCAACATAAATTTATATGGGGAAGTCCAAATCAAAGTAAGAAAATTTTTGAATTTTCCAAAGGAAATGGTTTTCTATGAAGTTGGAAATCACCAGTGGAGCAGTAAAACTAGGTTCTCAGAATAAGCGCTGTGAGCAAAGGTCATTCACAACTTCACTATTTAAAGGCTTTCAGTTTCTTTGATGAATGGCTGTTTACTGCCCTCTCAACTTTTTGACTCTTATGAGCTTCCGTTGCAGGGTGTTAAAGCTAAATTCAGAGTTAAGTTCACAATTATTTGATTATTTAATAATAAATTTAATAAGTTAAATTACTTATCTGGCAATTCCACAGGGTTTCCCACTCAGCTTGGAACACACTCCCATAAAATCCAAAATTAGGTGTGATTACATTCCGTTTCTTATCTTCTGACACTTTTGGGACTGTAACCATAATTGTTCACAAGCAGTCAAATCCACCCTCCTTTACTGCTCAAACGTTGGGAACATGTATAGCTTACCAAATCCTCTTTAACATTTTAAGTCCCCCAATTAAAACTCCCCTCAATCTCCTGTTCTCAAGGGAATACGAGCTAAAAATATGCAACTTTTTATCTAACTTGCTAAGCCTCATGAAACCTTGATTGTGTCCTTGTCCATTGTTCACACACAAGCACATTTCAGCAGTCACTGTATAGCTGCTGAGAGTGAGAATTTAACTTGATCTTTCCTTCCCAACCTAAGGGTACTGAAATTAGCATCTCTGACTGTTGCCCTGATTGACATCAGCTAACTCAGCACAGATCAGGAAATGAAACGTTTTCTTGTCAAAATATGTGATAAAATTGAACACTAAGCCACTAGGTTATGGCTGGTACCTAAAGTTATGATCGACACTGTTGGATAACTGGATTATCTGTTAGGGGGATCAAGAAACACTTTTCCTTCTTGTCAATAGGCTAAACTGGAGAGATCATATTCTTGAAATGCAGAGATGACAAGCGTCCTGCAGATGCTATCATTTGTTCAGATGTTATGGTTAACTTGGCTTTCCTTTCTAGAATACTCCTTTGCATAATGAATATATGAAAAAGTGAAAAATAAAAAGTGTATTTACAGTGTCTCATGAAAAATAAAATAGATTAAGGCTTTTTTAAAGAGCTCTCCATGTTATTGATGTGTGCCATCTTTTTGAAAGTATATTCTACAAATGCCACTTATGCCATTGAAATGCTCCAGCATATTTATTTCTGTTGATGTGCTGCTTAATTTCACAGACATGTGAAGATGAATTAATTTGTACAAATTTATGCATGAAAAAATAAATGTTTCAGCTGTACTGTCATGGACAATGGATATTACAAATATTGCTTGCAAGTTAGAAACATACTGAATTAAAAGAAGTAAATCAAGTATACAAATGGGTTTGTCACTTGATTGCTACATTATTTTTGCATATATATCTTTTGTGCAACAAATATGTTACCTTAAAATGCACTAAAAATAAAATATTGTCTTTTAGTGTTTCTTTTCTAATTTGAGATGATTCCTCTCCCTAGTTTCTCACTTTGATTGATTTAATGGATGTACTGCGCACGTTTGTCCAATTAAATACATAATTTAACGACAATATAGACTTGCGCTGACTTCAAACTTCTAGCTAATTTATGACTAGTTGGAAAGAGCTGTGGTATGTGATTGTTTCAAAGCTGACAGCTGCTTTATGAATTCCAGTAATGCAGAAAAGAGAAGACTAGCTGGAAGGCAGATAATGAGTAAGACAGATTAGCAACGTTTGCTTCCTGGGTGGGAACAACCGAGTCAGCAGCCTCCTAAGAGAAAAAAACATAAGTCCTTGAATAGTACAGAATGCAGGAGCTGAATTGTAGTCCATGTTCAGGCTTGAACTGATGATATTAGTGTATGACACAGAAATAACTCCTTACTGTCTCACTAATAGTCGCAATACCAGTCCTTTTATTCAAATGATAACCAAAGGTTCTCCTTTCAAATGACTCTCTAAATGTGAATAAACTGTATAAGGAAAATTAGAACTCAATCTATCCAAATACACTAATAGGACAATCTCTATTCTTTTGTGCATGAAACAGATCTACTATATTTTTATTAATTGAATTCAAGGTTATTAAAGTTATACTAATTCTAGCCTGAAAAAACAATCTCTAAAAGAAATTGATCAGGCCAAATGTTGATGTGGAAGTAAGGGCGCTTTAATGGTACACACCTTTCTAAAGCACAAATCAACAAACAAGTTTGGGGAATAAATGCTGTGTAATAAGTTTACTATTGTTAGTGTTTTTTTTTCCGTTGATATCCATTATTTCACCATTTGCTTTGCACAAATATCACTAACCAACAGCCCCACTCCAAGCAGGTGATTGTAAGTGATTTTGATTTTGTACTAATCTTGCATTAGCTGATGACTGGAAGTAATTCTGATTGTGAACAATATGAATACTTCTTTAACAATGTAATAAATGTTAGTCAATGCAAATCAATCTGTCTTGCTCTGAAACATATAAAATTAATCTGACAAATTTCAATCTTTAGGTCATGGATTATTCTTCAAGATTTATAAGCATTTATCTTTTTTCTCACATTCCATTGCTGTTTCTTTTTCTCCCTCCCCTAACCCAATCTCTGCCATCCTCATTTTACTCCTCTTGCTGATGCTGACTTGATTATAATCCACTGTTTGTTTCACTGTCGTTCCTCTGATTATTTTTAAATCATTTACACTCATTGGTTAAAAAGATGCATGTTGGTCTTGTCATACACCAAGGTCCTGGTGAGCTGGTGCCCACGTAAAGCAAATATCAGCTGACATTTCCTGCAAGTTACAGTGAAAAGTGTTTTTGAGCTGAAAGATGCTGCAAGAAGTTTAACTAATGGCTTGTGCCATGATATACTCCATTACAGCAAGATCCAGCTCATTAAACCTTTCCAAACTCTTTGAACTGACTTTGAATTTTTTTTTAAAGTAACATGCTGTCATGACTGTTTGACTATATCATTATATATTTTGTCAAAGAATGCTAATTTGTCTTTTTAAAACGGACACAGAATCTGACAAGGTGACTCTAGGAAGTGACATAACTGTTCTTGTTGATTCATGGCAAACAAACAAAGGAATACAGATTGACATGTCATTTTAGCAAGATACTTAGAATTTGATAAGTCCTTGGACAACACAATAGGTCCTTCTAAAAGCGTTAGAATTCAAAGCATCTGATAGAACAGGAGACTGGAAGGACACAACAGGAAATTCGAATGTAATTGACTTTTTTGTTTGGTAAAACAATGGCTCATTTTGAAATTAATATAGCAGCCACTTTGCTTTCTTGTGATCTAACAGGCTATGAACTACCTTTTTAGAGACATCAACAGAGAAAGACACAAATGTTCTCAACATAGGAAGGCAAACTGGCTAAATGAATGCTGTATTAAATGAGTAACATAAAAGTGGAATAAAGGAGTCTTCACTCCTTCCCCAAACCTGCCCTGCTGAGTATACTTGTGGGAGAAATGCCCATTGTTTAACCACAGAAACTATTGTAATTGCTGATTCTGACTTCATGGTTTTAATTACTTCAATTTGGAAAGAAAATTCTTCAAGCAACACAGCCCTGCATCAATAACGGGTTGATCCTATTTTATCTTTGCCTTTATAAGTATATTTTATCCATATTTATTTTTAATTACTGTATCTATATTGTTGGCTAATAATTTCTCATCTTTAGCTAAATCTTTCGGAAGCAATCTATTGCAATCAATTTACTTTTTTAAGGCATTAAGCACACTGTTGGTACTTATTTTAAACAAAACAAACTGAAGTACTCAGAAACTTAAAGGGAGCTAAATGAGGCCTACCAATTCACTGTTCACAGACCACTCTGAAAATACACCTGATGCTATTGCAACATTATGTAAGGTTATTAAAATCAATTGGGCTCTATCAAGCACTATAAACATGGTTAGTGTCCTAACGCATACACATGCATCACATGAGAAGTGCACAAAATACTATTTTTGCATGTTATTTATGCACAACTATCAGAAAAATATGTAGGGGAAAGGTGATAATGTCTATCAGCAAGCAATACTGATTTGACACCATAATTTCTCTTTTTAAGGTGGACATTCCAACCTACGCTTTATTTTAACTTTGCACAGCTGGACACAAAATTAAATGGCAGCTGGAATCCTAACTCACCACTCACCCACCCCAAATGATTAACACCATCAGTTCTTTTTATGATCTACTTTTAGGCAAGTTATTCGATCATTTTTTTTTGTTGAATTATACAGAGATTTTATATATTTGTTTAAAATTTTAATAGCCTTCAGAGCAAGATTTCAGCGCAAGCTGTTACCTGAATATCAGCTCAGAGCAGTGAGTGCTTCACTAGGGATGTCCCCATTGAAAGCTGCCACCTGTTGTAGCCATAGCTGCAGCCTCAGAGTAGAGCAATAACAGTGTTGCCAGGACCTGCTGATATGACCCTGTCTCTGACTATTTGTGTATCTGGTTCCATCTAAGCTATTGTTGGCAATAGAAGCAACATCTATTGATTAGCTGAGCACTGCTGAATAAGGCGGTCCCTGAAGCTCTATCCACAAAGAGAGATAATTTATCTTGTTTCCTTTCACCGGAGCCAAGCAGGTAGAATGAACACAAGGATATGCTTTGAATGCGGATTTCCTCATGGAGCATGGCACCATTCAGCACATGCAATACTTTGCATTTGCCTCATGTCAAATCTGGCATGTACTCGAACCCAAACTCCATTTCCTCAATGTGAAGCTGGTGTATGACTACAGAGGAATGCAGGTGAATGCATGTCATCCAGGCTGTATTTAATGCTGTGGCTCCCTTCAAAAGCTAGAATGTATCAGAAACCGAGAAGAAATACAAAGAGAGGAAATCCTGAACCAGTAACTGATCCAAACTCAGTTGTCTGAAGTATCCTTTGCTATTTGCATAGGGTCTTCTGAATGCAGATTAGAAACATGTACATACTAACCAGAATCCTACCAAACACCATAGATGTTGAAAATGGTCATCTTCACTCCAAAAGACAAACAAAAATCGAACAACCATAGCGAATCATAGAAACAAAAACAGAAATTGCTGGAAAAGCTCATCAGGTCTGGCAACATCTGAGAAAAGAAATCAGAGTTAATGCTTTGTGTCCGGTGACCCTTCCTCAGAACTCCTTCAGTGACCTCCTTATTTAGCAAATTATAGAATGCCACTGGATAACAAGGACAATCCACTAACGATCAGGCTGTCAATTTTGATCCAGGATCTACACATATACACAGAACAGGCAACAATTAGAGACATACTACAATAAAAAACATTATGCAGCATCAATCCCTTCAAGCAACACTTCTTCTTCCTGAATCACTCTAGCAGTGTCCTGAGGTACTTTGGTGATTTACCAATATATTGTACACATCTTAGAGTATAAGAAGATCCTAGTTGGTGTCACAGTGAAATCGAGGGGGAGAAATGGTGGAACAGGAAGAGAAACAAAGGCAGAGAATTAACAATCTATTTTTGCAAGGAAGACTTGCATTTATACAGGGCTTTTCATGCCAACCAGATGTGTGAACTACTTTTGAAGTGTAGTCATTATTAGAAGTAAATGTAGCAGTCAATTTGCGCACACCAAAATCCCTCAAAACAACAATGTAATTAAGGCTAGGTAATGTATTATTGTGATATATAATAAGAGATGAGTGTTGATCAGTACACCAGATATAATTCTCCTACTCTTTTGGATAATAATGCCTGGGATCCTTTACATCCAATTCAGCATGTAGATGGTGGACCTCATTTGAACCACTTATTGAAAGCTCTTCAAGCAGTGTAGCACTGCAGTGTCAACCTGGGAGTGGGATTTGAACTCTGAACCTCGTGACTCAGAAGTGAGATATGATCTAACAATTCATGAATGACACCAGAAATCTCCATTACAACTCCCCTTTTACTAACATTTCAATATACCTTGTCCAGAATTTTCAAGGTAACCTTGGAGACAGGCTGGAACCACAGGAAAATTCGAAATGAATTGCATCCACAGCAAATCCCTGGCCCTGCTAATGATTCCTGGAAGCAGGCTCTCAGCAGCTCTCCTGCCCAGCAGAGGTAGTTAGACAATTCAGGTACTTGAAAGTTCAATCGGTCCTTATTTGGCGCTTAGATGACATTTTTTCAAATCCTGCAGTAGACTCTCATTGCTGTGCACCTTCTCCCACCCCACCCCTCCCCACCTCCAGCCATCTTCTGTACCTTCAGATGGTCTCCTGTAAGGAGGCAAGGGCAGTGTGTGTCTGCCATGATGTACATATCCTGAGATTACTTTAAAGGAGCAAACTAGTGCTTTGCAGTGTATCCACTGTGAAATCCTTTCAAATGGAAACATTTTTCTCCAGGTAGTTCAAGCAGGTTATTCTACACCTCATAATGTGACTGTCAGTTCCAACATTAGTATCAACCCTCTCCTTCTTTGTATGCCCCAGCAACATACACCATTCTCAGCAGCCATCTTTCCCTTTAGCAACTCTGATTGGTTCCTCCTGTGTCTGATGCTCACCCATTGTTCTTAATTGGATGGTGAATATGAAAGTGGTACGTTTTTGACCAGCTTCCAAAAGTTCGGTCTGGAAAGCTCATTGCTGACTTGGGCAAGCTTGTGATCTAGAGATAGTCTAGACGTTTAGAAATGTAATGAGTCCATTAGCTTTTGCAGAACATCATCATCTAACAAAACAATAATAAAAGCTACTCAGAAATTGCTCATTTCTTTCTAAATTTATAAATTAAATATTGACATAATGCACATCAAAATATTTGACTAACTTTGTGCATTTGTTTAATGCCTCACATGTCTTTCCCTCTCCACAGGCTCATTCTAAGTTTCTCTCCACTGCCTGATGGAAGGCTTCTGATCTTCAATCAAAGAGACTGTTTTGATGATCTTGGAGAATTACATTAAGCAGTGATGGGCCTAGAAGGTCAGGCTCAGATTCTACCATATTAGGCCAAGCCATAGCAGATGGGTTTGACTGGCTAAAATATACACAAGGAACTGATGATACTGGAAGTCTGAAAGAAAAACAGAGTCCTGGAGAAACACAGTGGGTATGGCAGGATCTGTAGAGAGAAAGAAGGGTTAACATTTCGATTCCTGCAACCTTTCATCAGAACAGATATGATGTGGTGCTGCTCAAACGTTATGGGGGAAAGGCAGGAAAGTGGAGTCGTGTATTATCAGATCAGCTATGATCTCATTGAATGGTGGAATGGACTCAGTGGGCCGAAATTCCTACTTCTGTTTCTACCTGTTATGGTCTTATAGTTTTATAGAGCTGAGGTAGTTGAGCCCCTTAATCTATCCATGGCTGTAATAAAAGGATTAGGTAAAGGGGAGTCAGGTTATGGGCAATTGGCAGGAAAAGTGGATTTGTAGCCAAAATCAGACCAGCATGATCTTGCTGAATGATTTCAGTGAATTTCTTGCTGCACAATTATTCTCAGAACCAATATAACCCAGTTTCTTTTCTTCAAATTAACGAACAAATGTTGGATAATCATCAAATTAATTTCCATGCCACAGTCTCCAAATCTGCTTACAAGCATTTGACAGGAAACTTTTAGGAAACATATGGGTCCTGTTAAACATACAACATCAACAAAGCTGTCAAGTTTAATTTATTTTCTTCCCAACACTGGGAAAATGTTATAAGTATTGATTTCACTGAGTCTGAAACTTCCCCCCGTATCACCCTCCCCCCAACTTTCTCTTAAAATCTCACTCCTGGCAGTGATCGCACTTTAATGTTCACACAGTAACTAACAAGGAAAAGTGTCAACCTTTTAGTTCAACACTCTCTTCACTGTATGAGGTGGCCCAACTAAATGCACAAGGAAATCTTCCATAAGGAGCTCTTCAATTACCTGTTGGCACCAGCATAAATTCAATGAGTCTCTCTGCAACCAGTAATCATTTACGTGACTCAGTGAGACATTTGCTCTTGTTAAACTTAGCCTTGCCATCCTGTGCCAACTAGAGATTTAAAAGCAAACAGAATAATGGAAAGTAAACTCTTGTCCTTCAGGATAAATTTACAATGTATCAGTAACATGCAATTATTTGTTATTATAGACATTTTAATCAGGTTTTTAAAGCAAGAACTTTCACAAAAGGCACATCAACACATTTACAGCACATCACGTGAAGGCGAGCAGTAAAAGTGGAGATATTCAGTGCTGTAGAATTAATAGTATTGTGTTACGAGTACAGTCGGGTAACACAATGCTCTCATCCATTTCCAGCATAGTCCAGGTAGAATACCATGATGTTGAAGTTGTCATCCTGGGCATTTTGTGTATGTATCACAAACATGTAGAGCAGACCAATTATTACATCGGTCAGGATCTACATGATGATTTGACACACAATTCACTATTTTCAACATTATTACTCAAGTTAACACGCTCTCTTAAATAGACACAGCTCAACATGACCTCAGCAGCTACCACCACAGAAAAAGGACTTCATTGTCTTTTGTCTTGACTGGTGAAAGTGGAATTGTGTATATGGTTTAACAGGATCTTGGGTTTTCCAATGGTGCAAGATGTCGTCAACTGCACGCACATGGATTTGAAGGCACTGTATCTCAATGGTGATAGGAAACACAATAAGGTCTGCAAGTGTCTGCTTAGTGCCATTTCTACTCTGTCAAGAGTGGGCATTGAACACTGTGCCAAACCCTGAAAGAAATGGATTCTGATTCCTCTGTTCTCCCACACAATGACAACAGGTTCTCTGGCTGATGTCTATTGCATCAGTACGTCTGTGTGCATGCCCACCATCCATTTTTTAATGCCTTCTAATCATAGCCTGAGGTCATGAGGTCTGTGATCATGTCCGATGTGGAGCTGGCCACCTACATGATCCTTTCCTCTGGGCCTGCTACAGGTCTCCCTTAGATGGTAATTCACGATGGGCAAATCCCACTTCCAAATTACCTAATAAGATTCATGTAATATCAATATCTTTACTGCTAGCTGCAGTTGTGAGATTGGAGATGGTGTTTCTTTGTCCTTAGTTCTTTCTCCCTCTAGGTCTTTGAACTCAGGCACTATAGTTTGTTTAGGCACAGTATCAAGGCTTCTGATAGCACAAATACTCAAAAGTTGAGGTGAAGAAAGTGATGAGGCTGGGTGGGTGGGGGAATGTTTAAACATTCTGCAGATTGTACACTTTGACAGATGCAGGATGAGGGTGGAATTTGTGATGGTGCACTAGATAGAAAAGCTAGAATCTGTGATCAAAGCTTGAATGTTCTTTGACGACAAGTGGTAACTGAAAAAGCAAACTGAAAATGAAAACTGAGAACTAGATCTCCCAGTTTCTAAGTAAACAAAAGCTGAAATTGCAGTTGAAAATCAAAATTTTGAGGCATACTGACCTGATTGAAAAATATTAATGGGCAAAGATCAAGTCAAGTTCAATGGAAGTTGGTGACTTTATTGGAGCAGTAGAGGCAGGCTGAAGAAAACAAAGAGTGGATGCAAAAGTTAAGCGTAAATAAGAATTGTTTAAATAAAAAAAGGACATTGTTGCTGCAGGCATTTCTGTTGCTAAAAGATAACATTGGTGGATACATACCATCAAGACTAAGTTGAGAAGACTCTGCAGGCATACCATTGATGGTAAAGATCATGCCTATGGAAGTTGGGCTGCTTGTGCATAGTTAACAACTGGAGATCAGCTCCGATTTTGAAGAAGTGGAGATAAAATTCTTTGTAAGAGAGACAGAAGAATCAGAATATCAGATTGTCCTTTATTGTCACAATGACTCTAGTACAGAAGTACAGGAGAACAGTGAAAAGTTTCTACAATGGCTGTCTTTAATGACACCATCTTAGGTACAAGTACCTAGGCACAAAACTTACTGAGTAAAAAAAGGTGTTGTCACAGAGTAAAAAAACATATAAATTAGCATGAAAACAGTGAAAAGTCCAGAATGATAAGTGCCCATTAATACTTCAGGTCCAGTCCATGCCTGCAGGCTCCAGAGCACGAGGCCACACTTCCACTGCGTGCTGGTCTCTATCAACAGCACACACATGGCTCCAGGAATCACCCATGCCCACTCGGTCTGCTCCACCCGGGGACACTGCCCGCTCGGTCTCCTCTACCGGGGGACATTGCCCGCTCAGTCTGCTCCACTGGGGCACACTGCCCGATCGCTCCACTCCACCACAGGACTCAGCCCTTTTGCTCCATTTTGAAGGACTACGAGTTTGATGACATATTCTGAATGGACCACTGAGAGATTTCATAAGATCTATCTTATTTGGATCTGCCATCTAATATGGTGTTTACAGTTTACTGTTGACCGCATTTCGCCCTTTAATTCACTATATCAAGACACTTAGAGTGACACTTTGACCATCATGTTCCCATGGTCTTTTCGGCAGTCATCTCAAAGGCTTTTTGGGCCCTTGATAGAAGAGGACTTCTCATTTCCTGTTGAGCTCCTGCACCAAATCCTCCATTGCATCCAAATACCTTGAAGCTGTGTTTCATGATTATGTCTGGGTTGTTGATACAAGGTAGCCCACACTCTTGCTCAGTGGCTATTGTTGAAATAAAGGTACATATAATCAACCACTCCACTTCCCCACTAGGTTTATTCTTCCCATAAACCAAATGCTGTTTCCATTCAATTCCTTTATCTTTCCACCCTGCTAAGTCTCTCTACCTGGAGGCACCAATGTCTGCCAATCACAGCATTCTCTGTTTACTTGGAAGAGTGTAAGACTTTGGTACCCCCTTATCATTCTCCTAGAAGGTGAATAAGTTGATGGAGTAGAATGAGAGCTTCTCTTGAAAGCTGGTTCCTGGATTGTGATGCTTATGAACACCTGTACAGCAGTGAAGATCAAACATGGAAAAGCTTACTCGTGAGAGAAAACTCCAGGACTCAAGTGATCACAACCTCTTGAAACGGAAGGCAACAGGCTGAAATTCTCCTTCTCATTTCCTCCTGTACTGTACTCTGTCCAGGGATGAATTTGATGCACAAAGAACATTCTGAAGCCAATTCTAGTGCTTTGGGAATAAGAGCATTCTTACTAATTCCAGGGTAGGACATTCCGTTTCTGTGGGAGCTGGTATAATTTCCATATCGGTTTCAGCGTAAGGCGGCTCTTCTCCAGACAATTCCATCTTGGGAACTCCATCAGAAAGCAGGAGTGCATCGTCACCAATGATTAAACAAACTTTTGCGTCAGGATCTGTAGGAAGTTCCTGCATAATCTGCAGCTGTGCTTGCAAGTTCAACCTTAGCATCAAGAATTTTCTTGACAAGAACTTCATTGCTATCAAAAAGAACAGTTTATTTAGATATTTGAGCTATGACTGGATTGTTAGATTTAGGTTTTATTGTCACATGTACTGAAATGCACGGATAAAGGAGTATAGTGAAAAGCATACAAAATCACCATTCCTGGCTTTGTCTTACTTATGAAATCTTAGGTACATGGTAGAAAAAAAAGATATAAATTTGCAAGTTCAACAGGACTGTCTTTCTTAAGTGATTAGTCATGCTGGCCTTGTGATAGACACAGGGCTCAATCACCTCCACACTCAGCTCCTCTATGGTTATTGGCTCCCTCTCCCTGCCCTCGATATTGCCGCAGATGCTGGGAGATCTCTCTCGCCTGCAATGCTGGCTCGATCTCCTCCACACTGCACAAGCTTACTCTCCACAGACAGTAAGTAGATCAAAGTAAGAAAAAAAAAGTGAAAGAAGAAAAAAATGTCCGCACAGATGAGCTCCAGATAGGAGCGCCCACACGGCATTGCTACTCAGCCGCCATCTTGAATTAGAAATGAACAAAAGGCTTGTCTGCCCATGAAGAATAGCTTGTTTTACACAGAGTGCTATCTTTGCTTGCTTGACGCCATGGAGGGAAAAAGAAAATATTCCCTCATGTACATATTTTGAAGTCCAGTAGCCATCTTCTTTGACTTAGCTGGTGAACAAAAGGTTTTCTGCAATTCAAATCAATGTCACAAAACTGCTATGATGAACTTGACTGGGCCATTGGATTCAGTTCACTGAACACTCCATTGACAGGGCACTTAGGGTCGTCTGAATACAAAAGTGGGTCTTGCACAGAATATTCACCAGCTGATTTTGCTGCATGACTGATAAGAATCACAAACTTTTAGTTCAACAGTCTCTTTCAGATTGTTAGACTTTGCCAACTTTTGTTTAACTTTAATATGATCAACGGCCATTTGATACCTGACTTTAAATTCCACTAAAACTCTCCATCGCTGTTGACGTTCTCTAGTTTAAGGCTCTGCTGCTTTATCATAAAGAAACTTGAGTGGCTCCATGGTTTGCTAATGAAATTCAATTGTAGATTTCAGTTGACATTTATACAGATGATTAAACTTTAACAATTCAGTTTGGCTTGATGCATTTTGGAGTTAAGCGCCTCGAACTTATAACACATGAGCAAGGAGCAGAAGTAGGCTATTTGGTCCCTCCAACCTTCTCTACTATTGAAAAGAATCATGGTTGATCTGATTGTAACCACAAATCCACATTTTCGCATATCCCCAATGTACTTCCACTCCTTGCTCAATTTGCTTACCATGTCTGTCTTAAAAATAATCCCTAACAAATTAAAAAAAACTTTTTCAGCTGAAATAACTCCACAGAAGCCAGTACCCCATCACCAAGTCACCCTTCATTTACATGTGGAAAGTCCTTGACGCTGATCCAGCTTTATCAGAGCCAGATCTTTGCGTCAATGGAACCTCTGACACTCCTGTTTATACCTGTCAGCCAGGGCTCCCTGATTAGATCAGATTAAAAGTCTCAATCAGGAAACTCATTTTCTTATGAGGTCCACCTGGATGACCCCATTGCAATTATTACACTCGCACTACCCTAGGTGTAACTGTCCTGACAAGAAGTGCTTCTGGGAATTGTGTTGCCATGTACATAATTATAAGGGTATTCTTTTGATCCACTTGTTTTCAATAATGGTCTTGTACAAACTACTAACACTTGACTGAATGGTTCTTCAAAAACTGTTATTGGTATCAAAGATGATGTGTTTGATTACATATTGAAGTTTTCCAACCATCTGGTATGTATATTATGTTTCACAGATTGGCACTACATCTTTATGAAATTCTGACCAAGTAAAATACCTGTTTATTGATGCCTACATTTTCCATATTCTTATATGTCTTGCCAAAGGAATTTTAGTTCTATTTGCAATATCTCCTTACGGTATTTGGGCGGGACCACTATTTGATGAATAATTGTCCATTCTTCATCAGCAGGTCTGTGAGGATATCTCCAATTCCTCATCAGAACTCTGTTTCTAATGTAATAGCACTGTAGAATCGCTTCAGCTTCAGTATAAGTTGTCTTTGTAAAGTTACTCAATTCTGGATTTGAATCCTGAGCCTCAATTTACAAAGACATGCTGAATGCTTTGTTTGAATTACTCTCATTCTTAAATAGAGTTTCAGTTACCCTAACATCTCCTTGCATTATTGCTGTGACTTCTGATAATCGACTTTGTTTAGCCATTGCTCTGGTGACCACACACAAAGAAAATATACCTGGAACCTGTTTTAGTTAGAGTCAGTGTCAGAGTCAGAGTCATACAGCACAGGAACAAACCCTTCATCCCAACTTGTCCATGCCGACCAGGTTTCCTAAACTGAACTAGTCCCATTTGCCTGCATATGGCCCATATCCCTCTGTTGTTGAATTCCTCTTTAAACATGTTAGACAACTTTAACTGGAATGTTATGAATGAATTTGCCCAGGTGTCCCACAATACGGAAGCAGTCAAATCACTATGAAAACAAGCAGGTCACAAAACAAAACAATCACTACTTTATTAGGAAACAAGTTACAATAGCTTTTACTACAAAACAATACAATCTCTAATTCTTACAACTGTCTCATTTCTTCCACCTCTACTGGACTTTCAGTCATTAAAAGCAAAGCTATAACTTTCACTGCTGCTAAATCATTCCCCAGAATTAAATCAACTCCATCCACAGATAATATCTTAACTACGCCAACAACCACTAGTCCAGACATTACACAACAATTGAACTTTGTACAATTGTATCAGAGTATATTGCTCACCTGTCCCATTTATCCAAACCTTAGCTTTTACTGAATTACCTGGAGGGAAGACTAAATCCTTCTCCAGCAAGAGAATTTGAGTAGCACCTGTATCATTAGTTATAGATGTTTCCTTTGAAGAAAAAGAGGTTATTTTTCCTTTGGACAAAACCTTTCATATGTCACATTTATCCTATGCATTTCTACAAAATGTGCCCACCTCCAGTTTCTTAGTTGTAATTAAGGCTACAATCTAATCCGTGGCCTTCTCCTTTTGAGTTTCCTTTTCGGGCTTATTCTTATGAGCTCCAATAAGTCTGATGGATTTCCCTCTCACGTTCCAATATTCTGAACAAATGTGTCCACTTCCCAAAAATGGAACTACTTCAGCTTCCAATTTTTATCTCTACCCTCAATACTTTCTCTTCTGATCTGAGGAGGTGAGAGTGGGGCATTCCTAACTAACCTTCTTTACTCTGGAAACTTGCCTTTCTTTCACTCTCCCATTCCCTAGTCCTTTAAATTTATGAGGGCAATGGAAAAAATGATTTTGTTTAATGAATCAGTTCAGAAACATCAGCCATTGTATTTGCTACCTAATGTTAACCCGCCAAATCAAGCAAACTCTAGAATGGAATCTATCAGACCCAAGCACTTGTCAGGCCACAGTTCCAACAATTTACTCAGTATCACTTTTCTGGAGATCATAATTTTCCCTAGTTTCTCCCTCCCTTCCATTTCCTTTTTTGGATAGCTGGTTCAGGACTGTTTCTTTTACCTTATATCATAAAGACTGATACAAAAACCTGTTTAGTTCAACTGCTATCTCTTGTTTTATGTAACCAATTCTCCAGACACACTTTCCATAGGACAAATGCTCACTTTGTTAGCTCTTTTCTAAAAAGAAACATAGAAACTTGTCCCTATGATTTTTATATTTCTGCCTGGCTTTCTCTTTAGCATAATTTTTTTCTTCCTGATTTTTTTTTTTAGTTATTCTTTACTTCTTTTTTACTTTATGTCCAATTTTCTGTCCTACCACCAGCTTTGCACAAATATGTGTTTTTCTCATTAAGTTTGATGGTTTAATTTAACAGTCAATCATAACTGGTGGGTCCATCCTTGGAATTTTTCTTATTCATTAGAATGTATCTATTCGGTGTATTCTGAGTTATCTTTTTAAATATTGAATCTCTAGTAACCTATACTCCAATTCAGTTAAGCCAGCTCTGCTTTCAGGACTTCATAATTAACCTTGTTTAAGTCTTTGTGACAATTTCCCTCTATTTCTTCCTCTTTGTTCCATATTGCTATTCAGGGCTAGTCTACCACTCCCACAAATGAATTCTTGCCTTTATTATTTCTCATCTCAAGATAAACAGCCAGCATCATCCAGAAGAGAAGGCGAAAGGAGCACCCAAAGACTATCTGCTTCATCTAGAACACATAAAAACAACAGTGAATGTGGCTGAATTATATAATCAAGGATCTAATTTCATGTTTAGAAAATGGTTTTTTTTATAACTGGATTGAAATTCTAATGAGGAATGTCAAAATTTCACTTTTTTTCTGCAAAGTCTGTATTAAACTGTTTTGGATTTCACAAAACTATTGCTTGGCTTCTCTTCTGCTCTCCCTTGCTACTCATTATCATTTTTCTAGGATTGGTCACTATTTGCCAGCATGATCATCTCTGAAGAAGGGTCTAGGCTCGAAACTTCAGCTTTCCTGCTCCTCTGATGCTGCTTGGCCTGCTGTGTTCATCCAGCTCTACACCTTGTTATCTCAGATCCTCCAGCAGCTGCAGTTCCTACTATCTCTGATCATCTGTGAGTTGTTATTTGCAGACAGTCCAAACCCATGTCAGTAAGCACCAACTATCATTAATTATCTATATTATAGGAGTAGGAGTGGACGTTGATGGAACTCCACGCACTGAGTATTCCAAGTGACCTCATATCACCATGACATAGTTCCTTAAACACGTGCTGACTAGGTTAGGGTAAAGGTATAGTTAACCTTTTACTCAACAAGCCTCTTTCTGATGTTATTTGATTTTTGGTTTTCCACCTTTTTTTCAGCATTTCAGTACATGCTGCAGTTAGAGGTGCAGAGCAGGCTAGCTTTAAGTGGTGCTAGTCTGACATGTACTTGGACCCCTGCTGAGTCATGCAGCCACTCTGCAGTGGACTACTCACTATTATCATTGTAATTAGGGTTAGTAATCAGCACAAATCCGATTACTGGCTGAATTATTGTGAATGGAAGACATCAGTTGTGTTTTGTAATCCTCGTTCCTGATTTCAGGGCCTAATCAATTTATCATACCACTCACCAACACCCCACCCACACGCCCAGGACAAATCCCTAATTTCCATAGCCCTATAAACACTATGCCACTAGTACTAAAAACATATAAAACTTTCAAAGAGGAAGTCCTTAAAAAATCCACTCAAATTGCCAGTAATTGAAATTACGATTTGCTAAAATGTAATGTGAGATTACTACGAATTACTATAGTTGAAAAGATGGAAGTGGAATGGATTCCAAGAGTATGACAGGATGGAGCGAGGGGAGAGTAGACAGACGATGAAGTATGGGTTATATACAAAAGTGAGTTTTGGTCGAATGCATACCTTCACCTTTAGTCGCTGCCCTGAAGCCTAACTCGGGAAATGGATGTAACATTTTGTGGTGATACTATCTGCTCTTGCACAAATTCGAAATATCTGAATGTTAGTGCAGCTTTTGGTTGGGGCGGGGGTAGAGAGAGTTGGTTGGGTGAGGGCTTGAAATATTGAGCGCACAAATGTGAAGCAGCTGTTCAATGACCACACCACAAGCTCTCCTAATGGATATTATTGTTACAAGCATGAGTTCTGTAGGTGAGTGCAACCTGTCAAAGCAGCTTGAATAACCTTTGGGCAAAATTGTACTGTCCACATCCCACTTGATAGTGAGTGATCCCTCAGCAGGGGGTATTGATCATTCACCACCCCACCAACTGCTTCAAAATGTTGCTCCAGGAAGAGCTAGAGATTTAATTTAAAAAGTATAGTAAAACGATATCACATTTATAAGTTCTGGAATAGGATGCATTGTTTGTTATTTTTATTTCCTCTTTCTGTCAGTGATATCAGGTGTCTGCTAAACCTGCCTACAGCAACAAAAATACACCGATTAAAAAGTTCTTATGTGGTCTGTTTGGATATTCACCAGCAGGCACTTTCTTCTGGAATGCATAATGAACCGAGTACAAACAGTATATTTCGATTTTGTGCAAGAGCAGATGGTATCACCACAAAATGTTACATCCATTTCCTGTGTTAGGCTTCAGGGTAGCAACTAAAGGTGCAGGTCTATTAACATCGTGATGTAAGTATAATTTAATAGTTTACAATGTAGTGATAACAGTGTGGAGCTGGAGGAACACAGCAGGCCAGGCAGCATCAGAGCAGCAGGAAAGCTGACGTTCTGGGTCAGGACCCAACAGTCCCGATCCGAAAGCCCCATTTCTGAAGAAGGGTCCCGATCTGAAATGTCAGCTTTCCTGCTCCTCTGATGTTGCCTGGTCTGCTGTGTTTCTCCAACTCCTCACTGTGTTATCTCTGACTCTAGCATTGGCAGTTCTTACTATCTCTGAGTTTACAATTTAGTGTTGCCCAAAAGACTCAGGAAATTATAGCCATTAAGTTTCTGCATTCTCCTATCACATGAGTCTGTTTGGCTTTGTATTCTAACCTTTTCACCCTAAGACTAAAAGTTATGGGTTTAAACACCCCTCTAGAACATATTTTCACAAGTTATCTGACATTCCAGTGCAACTCCAAACTAGGTCATCTTTTGTAGACAAACAGGAGGCTAGAAGAACACAGCAAATCAGGCAGCATCTGGAGGAAAGGAGAAGTCAACATTTTGGGTATTACCTTTCTTCAGATCAGGATGTTGGGTAATACCCGAAAGGTTGACTCCTCCTTTCCTCCAGATGCTGCCTGGTTTGTTGTGTTCTTCCAGCCTCCTGTTTGTCTGCCTTGGATTCCAGCATCTGGATTTTTTTTTCTCTCAGATCATCTTATTGTTTGAGGCTTGTGGTATCTTGCTTTGTTCTTACATAGCAACAGTGATTATACTACAAAAGGAGAGAAACACTTTCATTTATATAGACTTTTCATAAACACCAGAGATCCCAAAGCAGTTTAGTTGATGAAATAGTTTTGAAATGTAGTCACCATTATTATAAGGCTGTGGGCTAAGTGCTGGAAAATGAGATTAGAATAGTCAGGTGCTTGTTTTTCACCAGCACGGACTTGATAGGCTAAAGGGTCATTTTCTGTGCTGTAGACCTCTATGGCTCTATACTGTAGAAAACATAGCAGCTAATTTACACACAATCAGTGATGTAATAACAGCCAGGCAATTTTTATATGTCTTTGATGATAACTCCTGCGCTCTTCTTTGAAATTGTGGCATATGCTATTTAATGTTAACCTAGGAGAATTTATTATCCAATCTCAGAATGAAAATCACTCCTGACAGTGCAGCACTCCCTCAGCAATGCTCTGAAGTGTTAGCTTAAATTAAACATTACAATAGCACCATCAATAATGCAATCCTGTCTAAGTATTGCACTGGAGTGTCAGCTTTGATTTTTCATACTGAAGCCCTGGTTGGTGCTTGAATTCTTTGGATCTGTTTTGAAGTTGCACTGGAATGCAACTGCATTCTAAAGAGGTATGTGAACCTAGAACTTTTGCCTTAGGGTGAAAAGGCTAAAATACTGAGCCAAACAGACTCATGTGAGAGGAGAATGCAAAAACTGTAATGGGCATCTTAATAACTCAGCCAGAGCTGACACACAATGAAAGTCTTTTTCTTTCTTCATGGTTTTGTTTTTAATAGCTGCAAGCCCCAAGGTCTTTGTAGTTGCACCCTTAAACTTTCTTTGTCTTTTTTTGACCCTTGAGCTTGATCTTGACTTTGTGTGATAGTATGAATTGGCAGCTTTTTTTGCAATAATTTTGATTTCCATTAACTTCTGGAATTTGTTGCAGCATCTCCTCTATTCTCAAATACAATTTCGATATTTTCTCTGTTTCTAAAGTTTTCCCCAAGAATTATGGTTCTCACATTTCGGCATAAAAGAATCTTCATCCTAACTGGTAAAACTATGATAAGTTTAAATTGGCCTGTGGTTTGAAAACTGCTGCTAATTTTGGACAGGCATTGCTAATACTTGTCTCAAACAAAAATAAGACAACAACTTGATGTTGAACAACAATTCATTTCTCATCTGTTTGTTCTCGCTAAATAACAAAATTTCTTGCATCTCCAGTAATAATGTTAGGGCAAATGTTCCTTTCAACAATTCACTTTGACTCCTCCTGCACTCCAAATGATCTGCTTATAATTAGACAATTTTGCCCTACAGAGTCACTGTGCTGTGCAAAACCCATCCCAGATCACAAGTTGTTATTCTTTCCTCAGACCTCAGAACTGTAGAAGTTCCAAACTACCTTTGTTTCTCAAATGAACAAATGAAAAAGTACAGGACAGGAACAGACCCTTCGGCCCTCCAAGCCTGTGCTGACCATCATGCCCTAATTAATCTAAAAACAAACCTCCCATTTTTCAATCCATATCCCTCTATTCCCTTCCTATTCGTGTATCCATTTAGGTGCCTCTTAAATGTCTTCAATGTGCCCATTTCCACCACCTCTTCTGGTAGTGCATTCCAGGCTGCTACCACTCTCTGCATGAAAAGCTTCCCTCGCACATCTCCCTTAAAGTTTCCCCCTCTGACCTTGAACCTGTGCCCCCTTGTAATTGAAAATTCAACACTGAGAAAAAGTCTCTGACTATCCACCCTATCTATGCCTCTCATAACTTTGTAGACCTCTGTCAGGTCTCCTCTCAGCCACTGTCTTTCCAATGAATACAACCCTATTCCTAATCTTTTTAACCTTTCCTCGTCATCAATGCCCTGGAGACCAGGCAACATCAGGTGAACCAGGTGAACCTTCTCTGCACTCTCCCCAAAGCTTCCACGTCATTTCTGGTAGTATGGTGACCAAAACTGCACACAATACTCCAAATGCAGCCTAATAGAGGTTTTATACAGCTGCAACATGTTTTGCCAACTCTTGTACTCTACACCTTGGGTGATGAAGGCAAGTATACCATATGCCTTCTTAATCACCTTGGCTACCTGTGTTGCTACTTTCAGGGTTCTGTGGACCTGCACACCCAGATCCTTCCAAATGTTAGTGTTCCTCAGGGTTCTGCCATTTACAATATAATTCACACCTAAATTTGATCTTCCAAAATGCATCACCACGCATTTGTCTGGATTAAACTCCATCTGCCATTTCTGTGGCCAAGTCGCCAATCTATCTATATCCTGTTGTATACTTTCACAATCGTTGGCACTATCAGCAACTCCACCAATCTTCCTGTCATCAGCAAACTTGTTTATCAGATCACCCACATTTTCCTCCAGATCATTTATATAAACTACAAACAACAAAGGACCTAAGACTGACCCCTGTGGAACACCACTAGTTATCGGCCCGCATTCTGAAAAACATCACTTCCACCACTTCCGGCACTTTTCCCTGCAACCGCAGGAAGTGCTACACCTGCACCTACACCTCCCCCTCACCCCCATTTCAGGCCCCAAGAAACTTTCCACATCAAGCAGATGTTCACCTGCACATCTGCTAATGTGGTATACTGCATCCGCTGTTCCCGTTGTGGCCTCCTGTACATCGGGGAAACCAAGAGGAGACTTGGGGTCTGCTTTGCAGAACACCTACGCTCGGTTCGCACTAAACAACTGCACCTCCCAGTCACGAACCATTTCAACTCCTCCTCCCATTCCTCAGATGACATATCCATCCTGGGCCTCCTGCAGTGCCACAACGATGCCACCACAAGGTTGCAGGAACAGCACCTCATATTCCGCTTGGGAACCCTGCAGCCCAATGGTATCAATGTGGACTTCACAAGCTTCAAAATCTCCCCTCCCCCGACCGCATCCCAAGACCAGCCCAACTTGTCCCCTCCTCCCTAACCTGTCCTTCCTCCCACCTATCCCCTCCTCCCACCTCAAGCCCCACCCCCATGTCCTACCTACTAACCTCATCCCGCCCCCTTGACCTGTCCGTCCTCCCTGGACTGACCTATCTTCTCCCTAACTCCCCACTACACTCACCTTTACAGGCTCTATCCCCGCCTCTTTGACCTGTCTGTCTCCTCTCCACCTATCTTCTCCTCTATCCATCTTCTATCCACCTTCCCCTCCCTCCCTATTTATTTCAGAACCCCCTTCCCCTCCCCCATTTCTGAAGAAGGGTCTAGGCCCGAAACGTCAGCCTTCCTGCTCCTCTGATGCTGCTTGGCCTGCTGTGTTCATCCAGCCCTGCACCTTGTTATCTCTTCCACCACTATCCTCTGTCTTCTTTCACCAAGCCAGTTTACAATCCATCTAGCCAGGCTACCCTGAATCGCTTGTGATTTTAGTTTTTGTATCAACATGCCATATGGGACTTTATCAAATGCCTCACTAAAGTCCAAAAAATTAAACCCTCATCAATTATCCTCGTTACCTCTTCAAAAAATTCAATCAGGTTGGTGAGACATGACCTTCCCCGGACAAAACCATGCTGCCTGTTATTAACTAGTCCATTTTCTTCCAAATGCGCACGAATCTTGTCCCTCAGTATCTTCTCCAAGAGCTTCCCCACCACAGAGGTAAGCTCACTGGCCTACAGTTTCCTGGATTATTCAAGCATCCTTTCTTAAATAAGGGAACAACATTCGCTAATCTCCAGTCCTCTGGAACTTCACCTGTGGTCAACGAGGATGTGAAAATATCTGCCAAAACCCCAGCTACTTCCTCACTTGCCTCGCTGAGTAACCTGGGTTAGATCCCATCTGGTCCTGGGGACTTGTCTATTTTAATGCAATTTAGGATTCCCAAAACTTCCTCTTTCAATATGTTGACATTCCTTGGAGTATTCACACACTAATCCCTGACCTCGACATTAGCCATGTCCTTCTCCTTGGTGAAAACCGATACAAAGTACTCATTCAGGAGCTCCCCCACTTCCGTGGCTCTACATTTCACTTCCCTCCTTTGTCCTTGAGTGGGCCTACTCTTTTCCTTGTTGCCCTCTTTTTCCTAACATATGCACAAAAAGACTTGGGATTCTTCCTGACCCTGTTTGCTAAAGACATTTTATGGCCCCTTTTTGCCTTCCTAATTGCGCATTTAAGTTCCTTCCTAATTTCTCTGTACTCCTCCAGGGCTCGTCAGTTTGTAGCTGCTTAGACATGTCATATGCTTTCCTTTTTCTTTCCCTTGCCATCCATGGTTCCTGAATCCTGCCATTCCTATCCTCTAGTTTTGCAGGGACATGCATGTCCTGCACTTTAGTCAATTGGTCTTTAAAAGAATCCCACATGCCAGAGGTAGATTTGCCCTCAAATAACTGCGTCCAATCCACATTTTCCAGAGGGTGTAATTGGCTCTTAACCAATCAAGCACCGTTACCCGAGGGCCACTTGTGTCCTTTTCCATGACTACTCGAAATCTTATGGAGTTATGGTCACTAAGCTCGAAATGCTCTCCTACTGAAATATCAACCACCTGTCCTGGCTCATTCCTTAGGACCATGTCTAATATGGCCTCCTTTCTGGTTGGATTGTCAACATACTGCCTCAAAAAGCCCTCCTGGACACAACTAACAAATTGCTCTCCATCCAAGCCCCTGGCTCTAAGGGATTCCCAGTCAATAAGAGGAAAGTTGAAGTCACCCACCACAACTACCCTGCTCTTTTCATACCTTTCCAGTATCTGTCCACATATCTGCTCCTCTATCTCCCATGGGCTGTTGGGAGGTTTATAGAAAACTCCCAATGTTGTGATTTCACCCTTCCTATTCCTGAGCTCCATCCACAATGCCTCAATGCAAGATCCTTCCAATGTGTCCTCCCTCAACACAGCCGTGATGTGATCCCTAATCAGCAGTGCAACTCCTCCACCCCCTTTGTTTCCCTTCTGCCCCATCTAGAACAGTGATATCCAGGAGTGTTAAGCTGCCAGTCCTGTCCCTCCTTTAACCATGTCTCTGTAATGGCAATAACATTATAATTCCACGCAATAATCCGTGCTCTTAGTTCATCTGACGTACCTGCTCTCCTTCTTGCATTGAAATAAATGCACTCCAGTCCTCCACTCCCTCTGAGCCCCACGACTTTCCTCTGCCTGCTCATACTCTGTGCTATGCATATCTCTGTCACACTTTTGTCCCCTGTCCCTGAACTTACTGGCCTATTATTTTGGTTCCCACACCTCTGCCACACTAGTTTAAACCCTCCCAAAGAGCTCTAGCAAACCTTCCGCCCAGGATATTGGTGCCCCTCCAGTTCAGGTGCAACCTAACCTTCCTGTACAGGTCCCACCTTCCCCAGAAGACATCCCAATGATCCATATATTTAAAGCTCTCCCTCCTACATCAGCTCTTTAGCCATGTGTTCAACTGCACTCCCTCTCTGTTCCGAGCCTCACTAGCCCATGGCACAGGTAGTAATTCTGAGATTACTATCCTATAGTCCTGCGTTTTAGCTCCCTACCTAACTCACTGAATTGTCTTCACAGGGCCTCTTCCTCCTTCCTACCTATGTCATTTGTGCCAATATGGACAATGACTTTTGGCTCTTTTCCCTCCCACTTCAGGATGTCCTGTACCCGCTCAGAGACATCAAGGACCATCCTATAGTCGCGTTAATGGCCACAGAAATGGCTATCTGTGCTCCTGACTATCGAGTCACCGACTACTATCGCTTGCCAACGATACTAACCACTCCTGGACACCAGTTCCTCCGAGATATTCAGACTGGTCACGGTGACTGCAGTGCAGTCTCCCAGAATTCCTCTCAGTGACGTCTCTGCCACCTTCAGACTTTTGAAATCCAAGCTTCAAGTTGCGAATTCACAAATGCAGTAAATGGGTGAATTGTTTGTCTCTCTGGAGTCTGTGCTGATCTCTTGTTGGAGTTGTGACAGAAATCACACAAAACCATTGTAGAATTTCAGGGCCTTATTGCTGATAGTTACCTACAAAGCTTGGTATACTGTCAGGAAAGAGACACCAATACTGAATGCAGTCATTGGAGTTTGTTAAAGTCTGGACCAGTCTTGTACAACCTTTTTTTGCACAATGGAGCCACATCTCAACTTTTCTTCCAGTCAGGGACCTGGTGAGCAAATTTCAAAAAGATAAGTTTTGCTATAAATGTAAACATGCTATTTTGGGGTAAGGAAGGTTTGGGGCCATAGACATCTGAAGAAAACAATGACAAAAATAAAAATCAGCCATTTAAATAGAGAGATAGTTTGTTTTAATAGAAATAACCGTTCAAAAGTGTAAGTAACACAGCCTGTTATATAAAGCCTTAGGATCCTGGAGCAATGGTTTCACAGATTTGCTCTCTACTGGACATAACTAGCACAGTGCTAGTGGAATTAGTTAGAGCAACTGAAATTGGAACACAGAAATATGTGCAAAGAAGCTTGTAGAGTAAACTAACTGGAATTATGTGACAGAGTAGTGGAAATGTCTTTAAATAATGTAGCAATAAAATTAGAAACTGGCATATCTCAGATTACTGGGTTAGTCATATTTGGTCATAATATATAATAAACAGTATAAAAATAAATTTTATAAAGAAGCTCAAGTCTGAAGACGTTACTTAACTTTACCTTTTCCTCAACCAGTTTGTCTTCAACCCAATCTCTTGGACATGTGTTGTAAAACTGTAAGACAAAAAAAAAACATAATAATAAAACCCCTTTGTCTCTTTACAGCTAAGAAACAGGGCTCAAGAGAGAAGGTGACTGGGGCCAAAGTTCTGAATATCGGGTAACTAGGTACAGATAGGGTCTGAGCTAATGAGTTGAATTTACTGACACTGACTTTAGTTCACTGCTGGTGGGCAAAGGCGTAGGTGGGTTATGGAGGAAAGGAAGGATGAATGTCTGCAGCCAAATCCAACTCAACCCGGCCACCCAATCACTGACTGACAAATCCATTCACCACAATCTCCAGTTACTCAGTCCCCAAAACCCAACCCTCCAGTCACTACATTCATTCACCCACTCTCTCATCCACCCACCCACCTCAGACACTGCATTTACTCATCCACTCAAACACTGCATGCATTCATCCATCCACAGCTCCAATCACTTCACTCATTCATCCACCCACTCTTTCTCCAATCCCTATACTCATCCATCCACTGATCCTTCCAGTCACTGCACTCATGTATCTCTCCATCAGACACTGCTTCATCTCCTGCTGTACTGATCCATGACCTAACTCTCACTATATTCTACTTCTCTAATATCCAAACTCTCACCACTTGTCCTCCACATCTCACAATGGCCTGATTCTAATTTCTCTATCCTACCCTGGATGGTTTGTTTCTTGCTCCACTGCAACAGCCCAACTTTCAGAATCCTCTTCTTCAAGCTAGCCTCTCCCAGAAGTCTCACAGTTCCAATCCTGCAGATTCACTGCTGCGGCTTGAGGTTTCAAGCTGAGTGAAACCACTTACTCCTCTTCCAATCAAATTTCTGGTGATAGTTTACCACATGAGCCTTGAGGCCATGAGCTACATAGAAGATATAACTGTTCAGCACAGGAATGGGCCCTTCAGCCCACAATGTTGGGTCAAACATGACGCCAAATGAAATTGGTCCCTTCTGCCTGCTCTTGGTCTATATCCCTCCATTTTTGCATATTCATGTGATAATCTAAAAGTCCCTTTAAAAATCCTATTGTATTTGCCTCCACTATCATTCCTGGCAGCACGTCCCAGACTTCTACCACTCTGTGCAAAAATACTTGCCCCTCAAATCTCCTTTGAATTTTCCCCTTCTCACCTTAAATGCATGCCTCCTAGCATTAGACATTTCAACACTGGGAAAAAGATTCTGACCATCTACCCCATCTATGCATCTCATCATTTTCAAGACTGCTATCAAGTCTCCCCATAGTCTCCATGGCTCCAGAAAAAAACAGCCCGAGTTTTTCTAGCCTCTCCTTATAGCTCATACCATCTAATGCATGCAGCATCCTGGTAAACTTCTTCTGCATCCTCACCCTTGTCCTGATCTAGACAGGGTAAATGTGGAAGGATGCTCCAAATGACTGGGGAGTCTGGAACCAGGGGTCACAGTTTAAGGATACAGGATAGGACAGTGAGGAATGAGATCAGGAGAAATCAATTCATCCTGAGAGTGGTGAGCCTGTGGAATTCTCTGCCACAGAAAGTTATTGTGGCCAAAACATTGAATGCTTTCTAGACGAGGTAGATATAGTTCTTAGGGCAAAGGGGATCAAAGGATATGGGGAGAAAGCGGGACCAGAGCCCTGAGTAGAATGATCAGCCATCATCATATTGAATGGCAGAACAGGCTCGAAGGGTTGAAGGGCCTATGTCATCTCCAATTTTCTACGTTTCTATGTTTCAATTAAAATTTCTCTTGTTAATGTGTTTATTGCCACTTCTAAAGGCATCGTAAATTCTTTCTCTCAGCCTTTGTTGAGTAGAGAGTTGTAGGTGGTTTGGTGAGGAATGGGAAGATTGAACAGATGGAAATTGATTGAGTTTGAGCTCTTTACACACAGCAACAACAACCAAAAATAAATTACTTTGGGAGCAAGTGCGCACTAAATAGAAGATAAACAAGTTTGATAGTTACCATGAGACACTTCAAAAAAATCCTTCATCACTTCAACTGCTAAATGATTGAAGGATAATTTTTTTCAACAATAAACTCTTTGGTAATTTAATGCATATTGATGCATCCATCATGAATAGAAAACCACGTTGTGTGGTGCAGCAGTCTTGTAATATGCAGAGCATAAAGACCTTAAGAACAATTTGCTTGCCACATGAGTCATGCATATTGTTAAGTTGAATGATGACATTTTCTCGTTAGCTTGAGAAGTTTAAAGCCTTTACAAACTTGCGTGCAATTTGTGTTTAGGCTTGTATACCTGCATTAAAATTAGTTGTGATTCTATTTAAAAACAAACACATCAGAAGCAATCTTCATCTAATTTCATTTCATTTGCAGAATTAATGGTCAACTTTAACAAAATCTGTTGGGAAATATACAGTTCTGCTGAAACAGATCTCTGTGGTTAAACAAAATGCCTATATTCAACTCTTAATCATTGTTACATTGTATACCTCCTTTTAAAATTCAAAGATTTGTTGCATGAATGTTTTTAATTATGGAAATTTTAATAATTTGAGTTCTATTATCGTAACTGTATCTTAATACAACAAAGTTTCCCAGCTGGTGTTTTGTTTCTCTCATTTAGAGAGGGCTGCATGAAATGACACCATTGAAATGGTTGGAAAGTAAAGTTCCGCTCTCAGATGGCTGCTGAATTACACAGAAACTACATTGGAGTCAGGGATTGAGACATTTTCTGACCAACAAACAAACAGAGAGATGGACAAGTTGTTGAACAGATAGATTAGACAAATAAGCAGTGACAGCTGAATACAAACCATGGCTTTTTAGTGAATTAATTTAATTTTGAGAAAGCCTAAGACTGAGAACTGAACTTTTGAATGCAAATTCATCCAAAAGAAGGATAAGAAAAGGATGATGAAACCCAACCAAAGCTTCATTGCCTGAGTTGCATTTCCCACCTCCACCCTCACCAGGACTGTCCTAAAGGACTCCTTTTCCATCTGGTACATGTAAAAATAGAGGGTAGCTGAAGTAAACATTTGTCCCCAACTAACTGCAGAGGTAGTGAATGCACAGGCTATGCTTTTCCAAAATACCCTGGATTCTTCAACGGACCCATTGTTTGGATATTAGCAAATATAACACAACTTTTCCTGAAAGGAGGGAGAGAAAAACAGAATTACAGCTCTATATCAATCATCAGGAAATTGTTGAAATCGATTATTAAGGAAATCAGTGCAATTAGAAAGCTTTAACATGATTGGACCAAGTCAACATGGTTTTCTGAAAGAGAATTCCTGTTCAATAAACTTTCAGGGCAGAAACTTACATCTTTTTAACAAGTGCAAGTTGTTGAAAATTTTTTTGGTGGGACTTTTGCCATAAAGCTTATGCAATTTCTTACTATACATTGGGGCGGCATGGTGGCTCAGTGGTTAGCACTGCTGCCTCACAGCGCCAGGGACCCGGGTTCAATCCCAGCCTTGGGCAACTGTCTGTGTGGAGTTTGCACATTCTCCCTGTGTCTGCGTGGGTTTCCTCCTGGTGCTCCGGTTTCCTCCCACAGTCCAAAGATGTGCAGGTCAGGTGGATTGGCCATGCTAAATTGCCTGTAGTGTTCAGGGAGGTAGGGGGTGTATATTAAGTGGGTCATAGGGGGATGGGTCTGGGTGGGATGCTCTGAGGTTCAGTGTGGACTTGTTGGGCCGAAGGGCCTGTTTCCACACTGTAGGGATTCTATGATTCTTGCCAAACTTGCTTCATTAATGACTCATCCTGTCCCTATGGTATGCCACTCATACAATTCCATCTCTGTCTTACCACATGGCATTCCTGGAACAAATTGTCACTCACCAGACGGCTGCTGAAAGATCAGCGTCTCTGGTATCTATGCAATGTTTAACTGGACCTTGTGCACCCTGGAGTGAGCTGGCATTCCAAATATGACCAGCTTGGTGAAGAGTTTAGAGAAGGGTAAGTGGGCACTGTGCCTCACTGACAGGAACTTGGAGGTCCTGATGGAAGGAGTGTGCTGTGGAGGAGCAGTGTCATCTTCCCAGAGGACACTTTGACAGCAAACTGGTCTGAGGTCAACTCGCAAATCAACACAGCCTCCATGGGGCAGATCAATGTCCAGTAATGCTGTGAGAAAGTCAATGACCTTTTCCACTCCATCAAAGTAAGTGCCACACTCCTACCTCTGCTACTTCATTCTCACTCTATCTTCATTGCTGCACCTTTCTCACCAGGCTCATGCTCTGCCACTCTCACTAATGACTGCAACATCCTCTCTCACTTACACTCACATCTCTCAACCACACCCTCCCCTACTGCACATGCACGTGAACAAACATACACACACATACATGTACACATGCACACACAAACACATATGCATGCACGAACACACGCTCTCACACGTGGACACATATTCGGATGCAGAAACGCACACACGGACACATGCACAAACACACACGTGCAGAAACACACAGACATGCACAAACACGCACACACACATGCTCAATATCAAACACACACAGATGCACATGCACAAGCACAGGCACACACATGCATGCACGTACGTGTACACACACACGGACACAGATACACCTGCAGACACATACACAGACCCACACACAACATTGTTACAAAACGGCACTGAAACTCAAATCTGTATCTCTCAATTGATTCACATCTTTTTTGATATTATATACATTGAGAAGAAGGTTGTCTGACACCTTGGAAAAACAATAAGCAGATTCAGTAATAAACAAATGGACACTTAGCAACAACTAGCCCTAAGCAGCAGAGCAGAGGCAAGGAAAAATGGATTTCCACTCAAGAAGTGGAAGACACGCCCTTTGCCTGCTTCTCTTAACTTCAAAAATTATCATCCAGTGAAAAAGCAAATTGGAACAATAAACACTTACCAGGTGATCAAGATCCACAAATTCTGACACCAGTAAAGAATCAAAACAATAACAAAACGGTGCAGGGCTGGATGAACACAGCAGGCCAAGCAGCATCATAGGAGCAGAAAGGCTGACGTTTCGGGCCTAGACCCTTCATCAGAATACAGTTGGGACAATCTCACAACTGAAGGACTCTAAGACTTTAAACTCAATTGACTTTAAATTCGTGCCAGTGCTAGACACACATACCCTCTTTCTCACAAGTTTATTAACAGTACTTGTGAATGCACATGATGCATCAGTTTTTTTTCAGGGCAGGAGGCATTTAGGTCCCTACTGTGGCAGCAGACAGGGCAGCAAAATGTTAGGTGTAGTGTTGTAGAAGCTAACCAGACACTGACAAGGATTGTGATGTGACTACTCCTTCTGGGATCCTCAAGTCTGGCATTGGCTGATTTAAAAAAAAAACAACCTTTTTATGAAGTGAGGAGACCACCAAGTGAATTCTGCTAATTGTCACCCAAAGTATCCCAAATGTGAAATCATCCTTTGAGACATCCAGCCTTAAATGTCTGAAGGTCTTCACACCTTGAACCAGACCTTGTGGCAAGGAAAGTCATACAGATACATTAAGCAGTCTTGATAAAGCTGAAAATTCCCTTCTGTTCCTTCTTAGGTTCCAGCTCGACTCTCTTGAAAATCCTAAAAGTAATCAATAATCCTCGAAGAACAAAACATTAGCGTTAAACAAGATCCTTAATCCATACAGAAATAATGAATAAATAATTAAGAAATAATGAAGTCAAATGTGTTTCATCTGGTGAAATAGTCCACATTGAGTGGGGATAGGCATGTCGGGAGGTTGCAGTCCTTCATACTGCACAACACATGCTCAGCTTGGTTTGTTTATTAGAAAAGGCTAACTCGATCTGTGATTTAATTTGGTTTAATTTGACAGACGGTGAACTATTTTGCCCACTCTGCAGGCTATATGTGCATGCCAGCTCAAGCATACTATTTGTCAGAGAACACAGTGTAGATCATGCTGGGGGTGGATAGAAACATTCCAGCCACTGTTATTACTTTGCAACAGCCAACACAGCTGTGCTATGCAGTCGAATTTCACAACCAAGGTGTCCAGTGGGTCACTTGCTCCAAACTCCTCTGCCCCTTTGATATTGGCCTTACTTCTGATGGGACAGCATGTCCAATAGTTTTTCTCTGGTGCTGCCAGAACTCAAAATGACCCTTGATGCAATGAAATGAGTTGGAGTCAGCTTAGTCACAACGGCAGCAAAATGTGGAAGTCCAGCTCACCATTTGTCTGCTCCTTGGCAGAAGTGAGATACAGTCCTGAATCAAAAATTAAGTGTGCCATTCGATGTAGTGAATGTATCCACAGAGCTAAAGGCAGCGTGCGCATTGACTTCTCTGTTTCCTATCTTTAAACCAATGACTACACTTCAAATGAAGAAGTGCTTCATTGGTTGCAAGGCTTTTTTTAGGTGTCTATGATTGTGAAAGGAACAATACCAATGCAGGTTTTTCTCCAAATAATTTTTGACTATGAATGCTATCATAGTTTTGTCTAATTTTGTTCCTGTTCAATTTTTTTTATAGCTGCATTTTGCACCAGTGAACCTTTGTGCTCTCTTCTGCACAGAATACATTTGCAGCCTACAATTCCCGCAGTTGACTGAGATTCTGAAACCGCAATTTCATATTTAATGCTTTTGTTTGAATGGGCATTGATGATGATTGTTCCATTCATTGTTCATAAAGAGTCAGTTGTTGCTTCCTTTAGATGCACTAGCTTAGAAGAATTAGATATTTTCCTAATCAATCTGTTACAGCAATGTAATTACACACTTCTAGAGCAGGTAGGACTTGAACGTTGGTCTCCTGGTTCAAGGGCAAAAACTCTACCACTGGACCGCAAGAGCTCTAAAGCTTTGAGGGATTATGAGAAAAAAACAATGGGAAACAGCTGAACTAATATCCATAGGACATTAAGTACAGGTGCTTCAGTGATCCATCTTCCTTTTTCAAAAGAGGATGTTAATTCAGCTGCTCTTATGTGATAGATTTAGTTGCTTTTGTAAATCATCTTGCCAGTGATGTCATGGTCGCTTGCTGCTTAAACAAAAACATTTACAATATGAGTGTGAGTTACCTTTCAGCTAAAGCAGTGAAAACTGTACCTTAGTGGCCAGTCAAGACAGGTCCAATTACCGGATTGATGTTAGTTACGACAGTAACAAGCTGTTGCAGTGGCCTCAGGTAGAAAAGGGTAAATTGGCTAATCTTATTCTTTATTTCTCTTGAGTGCCAAGGCTTTCACCAGTCAAATAACGATCATCCCTCAGTTACCCTGTGAGAATTAGTCGTTTGGTTAAAATACTTTTAAATAGAATTTGAGACATGAACTATGAAGATTCACTAGGTATGAATAGTATGAAAAAGAAATTTGAATATGATACAATATTTTTCACAGCATTCCTAAAGCACTTAACAACGAATTAAGTACTTTAAAGTGTAGTTACTCTTGTAATATAGAAAATATTGCAGTTGAATTGTGCATTGTGAGCTCCTTCAAATTGCTATATAATAGTGACCAGTTAATGAGTTTTATTTTGTGTTGTTGATTGGCCATGAAACTTGGGATGACTCCCTTGATCATCTTCAAATCATATCATATGGATTTTTGTACTTTGGCGTGACTATGGATCATAACCTCAGATCACTTTGGGACAGATTGAGCTTTAATAGCAATATGCGTTTTCCAGTGACTGTCCAGAGATAAAGACTCTAGAATATCACGCTAGGAAGTGAGAAAGAATCTTCAAAGGGAGAAAATGCATTACAAACCAAACTTGTAATCTCCCGGGAGTATTTCACGCTCTGAACATATTGTTACAAATAGAGACAGCTGTCTGGATAAGAGGCATATTTGTATTTTCAAGAAAACACCAGGGCGGGGATGAAGAGTGAGGTGGGGAGGGGGGGAGGGGGGGAGGGGAGGTTAGCTGGTGATAGGTGGACATCGGTAGTAGGTACAACCTGGTTGGTTGATCGGAGGGATGAATCCGGTTGGTGGCTGGAAGGAAGGGTCAGTAGGTGGAATGGAAGGGAGGAAGCAGGGCTGGAAAGGGAGCCGGGAGATGGGTGGGAAGGTGGTCTGAAATTAGAGAACTCAATGTTAAGTTGTCCGGGCTGGACGGTGCCCAGGTAGAAAATAAGATGTTGTTCCTCCAATTTGCTATCTGATTCACTGCGACACTGGAGGAGGTCGAAGATGGACATGTCGGAGAGGGAGTGGTTCCCCCAACCCCACATCTGTCCTGAAGAAGGGTAGCACCTGAAACATTGACTTCTCCTTTCCTCTAGATGCTGCCTGGCCTGCTGTGTTCTTCCAGCCTCCTGTTTGTCTATCTTCAACCATCATTGGGTGTAGTAATGGCTTGATTAATGTGGACTAGTGTGCTGTGAAGGGCACAGCTCTAAGAACAGCCATTTAAGTAACCCCGTACCACAGGTAAAGAAAAAAAAGCAAATACTCTCTCTGAGATAACAAGATGTAGAGCTGGATGAACACAGCAGGCCAAGCAGCATCAGAGGAGCAGGAAAGCTGACGTTTTGGGTCTGGACCCTTCTTCAGACCCTATCCAGCCTCTCCATATAACTTCAGAAGGATCCAGACCCAAAACGTCAGCTTTCCTGCTCCTCTGATGCTGCTTGGCCTGCTGTGTTCATCCAGCTCTACACCTTGTTATCTCAGATTCTCCAGCATCGGCAGTTCCCACTATCTCTGAATCAAATACTCTCTCTCTCTCTTTCACACTGAGTGCTACCTGATTGCTGAAATAAATCAGGGCGCAAGATTTACTGAAAGGAATCAGGACACACAAGAATTTCAACCAACCTACAGAGCCAGGAATCTCAAATCACCTGACTGGTAAGATCTAAATGCTACTGGTGACATATCCAGCAGTGTCGCTCTCTTTCAGCACTGTGCTAAAATGGAAACTTAACTTTTAATTCCACCCTCACACCTGATTCAGAAGGAAGTGGTGTCACCCATTGTAGGATGGCTGATGCTTCATGGGGTTGATTCTGTACTCCAAGGAGGGAACTATACCTGGACAAAAAATAGGTGGAGATATTAAATTGCAATATAGATTCTCTGATCTACAATCCCTATGAACATTTGATTGTGGGAACAACAATCACCCCTTATGAATTCATTCATAATTCATCAAAACATACTGGAATTACAACGGTTTTTAAACTTCTTGGGAAATGTTTCTTTTCTGCCAGGTAAACCACATGGGAAATTTGTTGAAACTATACAGCAGGACGCAATAATAATAATAGGAACTGGACTTTTACATGGAAGCACATGTAGAATGCTAACACTGAAACAGGCCATTTAGCCCAATGAGCCATGAGAATTTCATGCTCTACACGCACTTCTTCTCCTTTGCTTCTCCTAACCTTACCATCATGATCTTCTTTGCTTTCTTTCTCAAGACTTTTTTTTAAATCTAGTGTTCCCCTAACATGTATCTGCATCATTTGCCCTGATGGAGATCCACATTTTAAAGCTCGAGGTAAAATAATTTCTCTTGAATTCTCTGCTGGTTACAATAGCATATTTAGGAAGCTGGGCTTTGGCTTTTTCTGCAAGTATAAACATCTATATATATTCAAACAAGTAATTTGAAAAGCTTTAAAACTTCTCGCTGGTTGAGCTTCAACCTTCTCCTTTTTAGAGAAAATAGCCCCAGACAGTATAATCTTTCTTGATAGATACAACTTAGCTTCCTTGCACATCTTTTCTCACTTTATTTTGTGACTCTATTGTCTTATCAGAATCGGGATCAGAATACTGCACAGAAATCTGAGTGTAGTCTAACCAAGATACTGTACTAGTTTAATGTATCGTTATTATCCAATTTTATGTATCTCGGAATGAAACCCAGTTCTTGGTTTGCTTTAATTCACTAGCTTTATTAATCTGTGTCTCTACTGTTTAGTGATTTGTTTAACTGTACCCCTAGATCCTACTTAAGTTGTAAGTTTGGTTATTCACTCCACAACAGCTCGATATGCATTAATAATTTGCTAAGCAGTACTTCTAACATGGTATTTATATATGTTCAAATTTTTAGCATGTTTAATCGCCTCAGTTGTTTTGTCTCTTGAGACATAAATTATTCACATCTTAACCTATTCCATAACACAAATTGCTTCCTTATATTACAGAAACTCAGTAACTAATTACTGTAGCATTGCAGGTAACACTCATCTTTTGTTGTAATTTTATTGTTAATTTAATTAAATTATTCATAAATAACTTAGAAAAGAACATTCAGCCGAGCTGCCTACATAATTAGATATTTTTGATCTCGTAATCAATCTAGTTTGGACCAAACAAAAAAATTGCTAGAAATGAAGACAAAGATTACTAGAAATTTCTTCAGCAAAGTATCTGTTCTTGAGGATAGTAAGAAGGAATTATTATAACACACACACAGATTTGCATTTTTCTAATGGACAAAGTTGCCAACATTTTATCCTCCTCAGACTAAAGCAATAAATTATTATACAACCCAACAGTGAAGAAGGCAACAGCAGATTTATAATAGATCCGTAGTACCTTGCTATGGAAAAGTGGTTGCATTGTGGTAAAGTCACAAGATTAGTTAGCCAGAACACCCAAGTAAATGAGCTGGAGGGCCTGGTTTGAAATTCCACAATGGCAGAAATTAGAATTTAGTACAGTAATCTGGAATAAATTCAGGCAGCTCAATGGTGACCAGCAATCACTGTTGGTTGTTGTTCACATACATCTGGTTTGCTAATGCCCTTTTGGGAAGGAAATTTGCAATTTTCTGTCTGGCTTACATTTATTTCCAGACGGACAGTAATGTGATTGACTCGTAAGCACCCTCTGACCTATTAGGAACGGGCAGTAAATGCTGCCCTAGCCAGTGTCCCCACATCTTATGCTCTATAAAAGTGTTCGAGGTTCTGTATATTATTTTTCTAGTTGAATATTGGAATGCTGGGGTTGGAGATTTGCACATTATACAGAAATTTTCTATCTCTTCCCTTGGAGCCCTCAATACATTAAAATGAGGTCATAAATTCAAAGTCATTTTATAAATGGTAGGAAGGCAAAGAGACAAATCTCAAGAGAAAAAAAGATCAGACACATGGAAAAGGAATAGAAGCTCCTTCGAGCATGTGCTGTGTATTCAGATGACTTGCTTGCATCCTTGTAAAGGAAATCTGACTCCAAAGAGGTGAAAGGGTTAAGAGGTATTGCGGGACCTAACTAAAATAGTACTATTTATGTAAGTTTGATGGTTTATTGCCAGATGGTAGAATGTCCAGATGTGATGACGTCTTTGGAGTTAAATTCCTGTCCAAACATAGTTGACGAACATCTGAATTTTCAATTCTGATTACACATATAATTCCAAGTCTTAGAGAACATTGCCACTAAAAGCTTTTGTTATTTTGTCTGACTTAATAAGTAATTACCAATTTCTACCATCCACCCTGGTTTAATTTGTTACAGATAGTTTAGAGAATTGTTTATTATAGATCTTCCAACTAAAGGAACAAGCTATGAAGACAAAAATTCAGCTAAATGTTGAAAGCATGTAACGCAACCCAAATTATTTGAGATCCACGGGATTGCTTTACTTTTCCAAGAGTTTTGGCTTGTGCCAACTCTTCATTTATTTTGAAATGTTGACAAGTAGCCTCTCACTATGGATGCAGCCTAACCTGCCTAGTGTTTTCCAAAATATACTGTTTCATTGCTTTCTTTCTTTCCGTTTGATTACAAAGGAATCATTAAAAAAATGGATGAAATTGTAACAAATCATTATAATTTTAAATGGTTTGAATCAACCTATCCAGATTCCGTTATGGTACACTAATGGATCAGGTAGGACTTGATGCCGGGTCTTTTGAGCCCCCTTCATTATTATTTTTTACTCATGATGAAAAGCATAGCCTTCAGCTTCAAATTGTACTTGTATTGTGCCTTTTATACAGTCCCAATTGCTTGAAACTTAGTCATCGAACCACAAAAGGAGATGTGAGAACAAATGACCAAAACTTTAGGTTCCAAGGAGCAATGTAAAGGATAAAAGAGAGGTAGAAAGATTCAGGGAAGGAATTCCAGAGTTTAGAGCTTAGGTAGCTGAAGGCATGACCAACAATGATGCAGTCTTAAAATTAAGGACCTCCTAGGCACCAGTGAAAAAGGTCCCAGCCTATCCAGCCTCTTCATATAACTCAAAACCTCCAGTCCGGGTAACATCCTTGTAGATCTTTTCTGCATCTTTTCCAATTTAAAAATATCTGTCCTATAGCAGGGGAACTAGTACATAGTAAACAGTAGTCCAAACCTGGCCTCACCAAACTCCTATACAACCGCAACATGACATCCCAACTCGTACATTCAATGGCCTGACCAATGAAGGCAAGTGTGCAAAATGCCAGGTTGAGAAGTGTGTAGCAGGCACACATAATGGAAATTTAGACCTGGGTGAACTCAATTTTCTGACCTTAAAGCTCTTGAAAGATCAGGCACAATGTATGCATTTCTGATATGTGTTGTTTCTTGAGGATACAGAATGAAACAAAAACTCATGTTACACCAGAGTATACTTTCAAATTCATTCATCCAGAAACTTATGCAGGTCATACTTTCTCTGGACTGGAATTTATGACATCCCTTTCTGTCAGAAATGTACTATTTTGTGAAATATAATGTGTTATTCTACCCAGAAGGAAAAATAAAATATGCAGACAGTTACTTGAAAGAAATTGTAAGTTTGCTGTGAAGCAGAAACAGCCTATAGTTACGTTTTGCATGCAAGATATTGGCCACTGTATTCACAGGGAGACGGAGTCAGAATGGATATTGGACAATTTTCATATCATAGAATCCCTACAATGTAAATAGAGGCTATTCAGCCCTTGAGTCAGCACTGGCCCTCTGAAGACCATCCACCCAGACCCACCCACCCTATTCCCATAAGACTGAATTCACTGTAGCTAATCCACCCAGCCTGTACACTACATGACAATATAGCATGGCTTCAGGTTGCAGGCTAGAAATAGAACAGAGGGAAGGAAAGATCAGAAAGCTGGGATATTGGAGGGTAATGGCGATCATGGAGGTGTGAGGAGTTGATTAAAAGCTGATCCTGGATTCTGGGATTAGAGAGTGGAGGCTGTAATATTGTGGCTGGAGCTGAAAGAGAACATTGGGGATGCCAGGGACAGGACACAAACAATTGGGATTGAGTGATCATGGTAGCTGAAGATTGAAGACTGAGTTGCCAAAGGTAGTAGTCCAGAGTCTGGTGGTGATGGGGAATGCTGGGAGAGGGAGTGAACAGGGTAAGAGCAGTAACCGGAAAAATGAGGATTGGACATAGGGGGTGGGAGGAGATTGGAAAATTTGGGATAGATCAGAAAAACCAGGATGTCAGAGGCTGAAGGTGGAGGGTGCGGAGGATGGGCATAGGGCTTGGAAGAGAAGAATTAGTTAAGTTAGGAAGATGGCGGCTCAGTGTGTGGGGTCAGGATGGAACGATCTCACTGCAAGGGCTGGCAAGGGGCAAACAGTTACTGGAGTGGGGGTCCAATTGTGAGGAGACAGTAACAGGTATAGTCTTGGGAATAGTCTACAGGGAAGCATGGTGAGCACAGGAAAAAGCTGTCCTGGCACACAAGGAACATATGTATACTTAGTGTATTACTGTATTATACTGCAAGAACAGTGCTTAAACTTCTGTTTTAAGATAATCTTCCCTCCCTTTAGTCACTAGATTGGAAGGAAGCTTAGCTGGTCTGACCCATTTATAAAATGAAAGTCAAATCTGAGACAGACAACATTATTAAGATATTTAAATGGGTGACCTGCCAACTGGGAGTGGCTTAGTTGCTGTTCCCCATCCAGCTTCAGTTAAAATAAAAGTTGTTGGGGAGGGTGGAGGCTGATTGTCTAGCATTCAAGAATTTTAACATCTAAAGAATCTAATTTTTTAGATACATTTTTCTCATTGTGACAATTGCAGTTAGAAATTACAAGTGTGAGAGTGAAACAGCTGTTCTTTTACCCATTTGAGCTGTCTCCGATATGTACCCTGAATTTCTTGAGACAGGAACTTGTACATTCAAAATCAAAAGCAGAAAATGCTGGAGAAACCCAGTAGATCTGCCAGCACCCATGAAGTTAACATTTCAAATCTGATATGACTTTTTCTGCCCTGGATTGTTTGATAACACAATCAGGATAATACCAGGCACCTTCTGGTACAGCTGTTGGTCTCCCTGCCTTGGTTGGCTTTTCAGAGGCATCAGGGCGCAGTATATTACTGAGGAGCGTGTTGACTCCATCCACCAACAAAAATAGAAGGCTTCCGTGGTCACTGGTTCCAACACAACGTCAAACTTCAGATGCACTCAGTAAAGGGGAATGGGCACATTTCCTCTTTCAGTACCTTTCACCAGCACTTTGGAAATTACTGCAATCTCTGGTGGGAAGGTCATGCTTTTTTTCTCCCCAGCAGTAACGTTTGACTGATCTCAGTATCTGTCAGTATCACTATAGGCTTGGTCTTCTCACTCTGAGGAGGTATGACCACTTTTCCTTTGGATATAAAATCCTGGTAATTCTCGGGGATTGTTTAACGGTGCATATTCTATGAAGGCCATCTGGCTGACCTCATTACAATCACTGTATCCCTCCCTCTCTGTGTCCAAAGAAATAGGTCAGTGTTTTTACTTGGAGAGCCTCTGGGGCGTTTCAGCACGGGGTCAGGTTCCTCCAACTCGGCGTGAGATACGGGCAGCATGTAATGCATAGTAACTGTCCTCTTGCACCAGGAGTGCCTCAGTAGAATTTCACTCTCTTCTTCTGGCGACAAACGCACCAAGGCAGCTATCTCTGTCATGCCCATCTCTGATTCTGAGGGCTTGACAACGTTTGACGGAGAGGGTGAACCCAAGAGTTCTGGCAGCCTTTCCAACTGTTCCAAGGTTCAGGGCACGTTTTGCTCCTGCACCATTTGTGAATTTATGGCTTTGATGACGTCCATGTGCTTATTCAGGACCATCGCATCTAACCGAACTTCATTTGTCACTGGTCCTGACCTCACATCAAACATGCCTCTTTCCCATGTGGAGCCATTTTCGTAACTCTTACACCAAATTTTGTCCCCTGTATCAAACTGTTTCTCTCTCTCTCACTTGCCAGAGTCTTGGGTCCAGCCTTGGAGTTTCTAATGCTGTTTCACTCTCCCTCCCAGGTCCAGGAAGATCAGATTTAACCTGGTGGTGAGTATTCTACCCATTAGCCACTCTGCTGAGGCTATCGCTGTAGTTGCATGTGGGGTGTTTCTATAACCAAACAAGAAATGGGACAGCTTGGTAGCTAGCAAGGCTGTAGGCTGTTTCTTCAATCCAGCCTTCAAAGTTTGAACTGTTCTTTCTGCCGGGCCATTGAATATGGAGCTGTCCTTATATATCAAAAATGACTTGACTTCAAGAAATAACCAAATTCCCTGCTGGTAAACAATAGCCCGTTATCTGTGACAACACTCTGGGACTCCATGTGTTGAAACAGATTTCTATCGTCATCTCAGGTTTGATGAATGGGCCCTACACCAGTTATTTTGAGTTGGCATCTGCAATGACTAAGAACATTGAACCCATGAAAGGGCGTCAACGTGCAACTGAGCCCAAGGTTTACCCGGCCATTCCCATGGATGTGGGAGCTGCTAGTAGTAAGTCTGTGCTTGTTGACACTCTGGGCACTGCCCCACCAATATTGCCACGTCTATGTCCAAGTCTGGCAAGCCGGCATAGCTTCTCGCCAATATCTCATTTTAGAGACCTCTGGATGGCCGTGGTGGATTTCATTTCTCTGGAATTTCTCCGAAATTTGATGACAACATTTACACAGGACAATCACTCTTGCCCCCATAACAAAAGCATGATGTAAGAAAATGTGCACCCCAACTCAAAGGTGACTGTTGCAATTGAGTTTTTTTAGGATCATGCTTTACTCTTCTTGCCACTCTGCAGAGGTCTTCACCAAGTACCCTTTCTTTACACATGAACAATCCTTGACTATAGCACTGCCCCAAACAGAGTCAGGCGTCAGATGTCAGTATCTCTGACACTTCTGTTTTTATCTGTCTGCCACGGATCCTTAATTGGACCAAATTAACAGCCTGAATGAGGGAACTCATATTGTATCATATCCAGCTGGCTGACCTTGTAACGTTTATTATACTTGGGAAAGAAGAATATCAAGCTTTTCAGAGGCTCTTCTAGAGGCCTTTTTGGAGGAGGTAGAAAGGAGAAGTTGTTGCTATCTGCAATGACAAAATAAATCCTCCAGCCAAAAGACAATGATATCAGCTAACCAAGGAGTCAAAAACCAGGAATCAAAACCAAGAACCTGAGTGCAGGGTTCTGAAAAATTTATGGCACAATATGAGTACTCGAGGTCATTGAATGTGTGTTTAAATGCCATATCCCACTAATTGTATCATTCACCTCCAAAATTGCTCAATACATGCAAGCCCCATCATTCATCTATCACCAGTTATAACTCATATCTCACATACACAGTTTCACTTCATTCTCATTCACTGAACACTGCTGCAAGGCTCACAGGCACATTTCACAGGCTGCATATACTGCCAACTACTCAACCATGAAAAGTAGCATAATGCAAATGGATAGCAAAGCACTCTTTTTTCAGGACAGTGGGGTACAGATCCAGAGGCAGTAAGAGCTAAACAGGAAAGGGTATATATAGTTTTGTATGGTATTGCTAAACAGGAAAGGACAGGTATTGCTGCATATGCTAATGCCCATGGAAAAGATGAAACTTGTTCATATTGTCATTGATGAAGCCATGGCCAGCTGGGACATTGAAAGCAGCAAAGGTGAAGTTATCCTCATTCCTAATTCACCCTTCTTGCATCCCACTTTCCTCTCATATAAACTGCAGATGATATCTGTATTCAACTCCCCTCTCCAAACCACAGCATTACTCTCATCTGTTTCTTCTGTTCAAATACACAAGATGTCCAAAATCACCCATGCCTGGAGGAATGCCAACCAGCTAGTGATAATGAAAACACAACACTGTCACCTCATTTCAACTTCTCTGTCACCAACTCAGATACTGATGCTGTGTATTTGCTCAGGGAGAGATTTGAAACGGATGTGAGTGTGGTGAGAAACTAGGGCTGCGGGTGGGGCAGAGGGCAAGGATATTGCACGTGATATCACATATTCAGGTGAGTGCACGGATGGGATGGGATACAGAGGAAGAAGATAAGTATAGATAGTAAAATATTTGATATATTGACTTGTGTACCAGAAAGTTTGTGGTAAATATCAAGGAGCAGCATGGAAGAGGCCTGCATCAAAAAGGTGCAGAGATTTGTGTAAAGACTGGACTCCTTCTTTACCAATGTGGAAGTGGTGGTTAACTATTTTTTGCACTTTTATCAACATCTGAGGGCTGTTACAAAAGCTCTGACTACTGTCATCATAGCAGCATTGTATTTTAATGTGCAAAGGGGCTTTCAGGGACTAGGATTGTGGAAATTTCAACCCAGGAGAAGGGAAAACAGAACATTGAAGTTCAAGATAGCTGCATTGATTGCAGATGAGCGGTACATATTTGCTCCATCTATCTTTTGCCTTCTCTCCATCTCCCTACCCTGCTCTGCATTCTTTCAGCGTGTCTGCTGAGTCCTGCATCACTTGGTGTGTTCACTGTGGATGCCACTTTGGGACTCAATGGATTGTGTTAAATTGGGTGCATTGTTAAAATTACAGCTGAGCACACATTCGGCAGGAAGGACAATCCAGCAAGTAACGCTGCCATTGTCTTACCCTAACCATAGGTCTGCTCTCTCTTTAGAATGAGATAACTGGTGGAGATGATGACTTAATCTGAGGGTGAGGGGAGAAGTTGAGAAGGAGAATCTTTCACGCTCACCTCATCTCAGATGGAAATTGAACCCACGCTGTTGGCATTATCTGTGCATCACAGACTAGCCATACAACCAACTGAATTAACTGACCCCAAACGTTGCTATTTGAAAGGATCATCAGGTACTTCACAGGTTATTTGCGGGCTGTTTCTTTTTACGGATGTTGCTGGATTTCTACAGGGCTTTTCATATCTTAATTTGTGTTATTAATGGTGCATCAGTAAACATTCCAATTGGAATACAATATGTCACAAGAAGGGGTGCTAACAAGCCCACCCTCTCACCCAGAATAACTCAATTTTAGAAGATATTTTTTCAAGCCAATCCCTATTATTAAAAGCTCCTCAGTACCATAAGGACAGGGGTTAGCAGGGTCCATCCTATTAAAGAATGACCTTTCCTATTGACTGTATGAAGCTTTCGCTAGACCAGGGATATCACTTTAATGAGTTGTTTCTTGTAATGATGTGCCACCTGTCATATAATGGTAACAAACTCCAAATTCATTGAATATTTATAAGTACCACAGTCCAAAAGTAGCTTTCACCAATTATTCTTACATTCCTGTCCTCAGCTATGCCAGCAGAAAATTTTCTACGCATTCAGCATTGTTGACTGGCTAATCATTCGGAATTCATTGCCAAGTTCGAATGGCAGGCAGCTACATTGCTAAAATATTGGCCATTCACCTCAGAAGCACTAAATCCCTAATGCACTTGGCCTTCCCACAGAGACTTTCACTACTGTCTGCTGCGCAATGTCTGTATGAGGCAACATTAAAATTGGCAAATGTCTTTTCCATTTTTCTCTGAGGTCCTTTTTAGCAAGGTTCCGTAGAGGGTAAACTGTAGTCTAAATTCATGGAATTAAATCATTTCATTCTGCACAAATGTATACATCTTTTTACTGCTCAGAAACAAAATAAGAGAGTCTACATGATTTGTTATAAACCCAGTGTAATGCTTTCAAGCCAAAATCCATTCACTAACCCATTCATTGCAGTGCAAGTCTGTATCCTTAAACACAAAATGATAAATTTAATTAACATTTAAATTTTGGCATACTTGGAAAGAATTCGTCGCACAGTCAGTGCCTGAACAATCAAAATTGTTTCTTGCTCTAAAAATAATCAATTAACTTTTTAAGTGGAGTATCCTATACTCCTATATGTGCTAGGAAGAATGATTTCGATTTTACTAGACTACATCTAGTGTATAATATTGACTATTCGTATCTGAGCTGCAATCCAGCAAACTGATTAGTGTTACTTCTGCACAGAAAAAGGTAAACTAGTCTATTGTATCTGCTGCTCGTTCATCTCTGCTGTTTCTCTATCTTGTTTTCTGATGTTCCTGTTTAAAAACATACTTAATTCCCTTTAAAATGTAATACAAAGATTGATTTACTAAATTTATCTGGCGTGGGAAATTTTAACACAAAATGGAAAGCAACGGTATGCTGCCTCTACAGGCTTCGAAAATAATTTTATAGTCTTTGTCTTTAAACCTTTCCTAGAAGTTTCTATTCTGGTGAATAAAGATCCAATTTGTTGATTCTTTCTTTGCAACTAAAGTCATTGGTGACTCAGTGTCCTTTTAATTGCGCAGTATGGACTCAGTGGTTAGCATTGCTGCCTCACAGCACCAGGGACCTGGGTTTGATTCCATCCTTGGGTGACGGTCTGCATGGAATTTGCACATTCCCCCCGTGTCTGTGTAGGTTTCCTCTGGGTCCATTGGTTTTGCACCACAGTCCAAAGATATGCAGGTTAGATGGATTGGCCATGCTAAATTGCTCATAATATCCAGGGATGTGTAGGTTAGGTGGATTAGCTATGGGAAATGCAGAGTTACAGGGATGCATCTGGGTGGGATGCTCTTCAGAGAGTCGTTGCAAACTCAACAGGCCAAATTCCACACTATAGGGATTCTATTCTAATTATTCTTTGCTATACATTGTGAATGATTAAAATATTCTTCTTGTAACAATGTGACCAGAACTTTATGTAATACTGCCCTGACTTTTTCAGATTCAAAATAATTTCCTTGTTTCTATGGCCAATACAATCACAAATGAGAAGCAAGATCATCTTTAAGCTGAATTTTCCCAGTCCAAGAAAAAAAATCAGCAATGGCAACTCAGTGAGGAAATTATGGTGAGATCAGAAAAGTGAGATTCTTGACTTCAAGAAAGAAAAGTCCAATTTTCCTGCTAGTGACCAGTGAGAAGTGTATTTGAATTCATTAATATCTCAATGTCACCTACTCTTGCCTGATTTACATGCAATTTGCTATTATTCCTCATGGCTCTAGTTCCTCCTCAAGGAACTAGACAGCAACAATCCCTGATGTGGAAGTTAATACCTGGGAGCTCCTGCTCACCTCTTGCTTCTCTGACTCTCCAATGTAGCCAGGAGTCTCCAATATCTGATGTCACAACATTAGAAACAGTTTATGAATCACTTCCATTGACACCAGCGACCCTTTTGGTCCAAATAAAATCTGAACTTATGTAAAGATGAAACTGAGAGGACTACAATCAGAAAATGTTGTCAGATTGATGAGGCCTCAAAGCATATTCAGAGTGAGATTGTCAGTTGTTGAATACATTAAAGCCCTTCATTTTGCCATTGTTTACAACTGACAGCAATCGATCACTCTTACAGTAGAGACATTTGCAGGGAGATATATAAATTCTTTGTTTCCTTGCCTGGAGCTCCTTCTGTGTTTCTGAGCATGCATCCTAAAACTTGTTATTATTCTTGACTATATAAAAAGGGGCACATTGTTCTGAACTCCAGTATTCCTCAGCGTAGAAATGCAGATATTCTCAGTATCTTAACATATACATAGACAGCCATAATAGAGCTGCTAAACAATGCATATTATTCTTCATTAAACATCTTTTAATATATGTTTTTTGTTTGAATCTGTTTCTGACTAACCATGCTTAAATTTGTCACTTTCCAGTTCAGGCAAGGAAATTGATTTTCATTAGCTGATTCTAAACAAACACACACTGATGACAGAGTAGAAATAGCCTGTCATCTGAATGAATATCTGGTAACTGGTGTGAAAGAGAATATCGACTTCAATAGCAACCAATTGACTGCCTAGTGACATTTAATATCTTCTAAAATTTCACTCGCACAGAGAAGATCATTGCACAGGGACTCTGGTAGATTCATAATGACTGTAGTAGAAAAAGCAATTCAATAACTATTAAAAATAACTGTATTTAATCCAGTCACTACAAAAGTATTTTTAAAAAAATGTTAGTTCATGTTTGGACCAGTCAGACATTGAATTGGCTTCAAAGTCTCAGAAGATCTTATAGTTTACAGCTGCAGTTGAATGTTTCTACATTGAATTCTTTGGGCAGATTTTTAATTCAACAGCAATGTGTGTCTTTCCAGGAGGCACTTTGATGAAAAGGTTTTTTTTATCTAAGTAATGGTGCAGCTATCTGGTCTGATGTAATGCTCCAGAAACATCAAGTGAATTATATCTGAAGAATGATAGAAATACCCCCAATGTCAGACAGAAACTTCAAAAGCAATCCAGTGACTGGGTTCCCAGGTTGCTCAATCATCTTTGATCGCACACACTGGCTCTCTTTACAATGAGTACATTGGGTGATGTTTAATCCACTTTGAATGTGTTAAGCAGCTTGGCTAAATGTGTAAAGTGTGGTTCCTCATCCCAAAGCAGGCTAGCTTCATAGAGTAGAATATTTCGTTCATCAGAGATGAGGCATGCTAGCTAGAAACAGAATGCTGAAAGGGCTGAAACTGAGCACTGAGGTATTTTCTGTTGCTGAGTTACAGCTTCCATAATTTTATTTATCTGAATGGACATGCAACAAATAATTTGCTTATTTTTTTTCGTTGAAAAGAGAGCGTAAAATTTATGTACATGTACTAATTGGACACAAGTCTAACACTGATGATATTCCAGGAGCTTCTTATTACAACTTAAATCTCCAGCATGTTACACAGAGTAATATGGTGAGGAAGTAAGCATCAGAGCCACCTTATAAAGTCATAAGGTAAGTTTGGTTTTAACTGCCTCGAAGAAAGACTCAGTAACTGTCTAATAAACCAATGCTTTATTTCTTTATTTACAGCACTACTTCTTCACCCAATACACCTGCTGACATTTTATTAGGGGCTTTCAGAAAAGTCACCCAGAAGCCCATAGGAGCTGTTGGAAACCTCATTACAGTCTTCTAAATGGGGTCCGCAGATATCGATAAAACCCATAGTTATTCCCAATTTGAAAATCACAGACAATGTGTACTATCTGGCCCCATCCAGTATTACTGAGTAAAAGAGTCCAGAAATTGAAATTGGATGAACTTTTTAGAGTGGGACCCACCTGTAAGAATTTCTCTGTAATTCATTTTGTTGAGCTTTTTTTCCAAAGTTCCTCCGCTGTGACTGCAATGTTCTCCTTTGTCCCTTCCACCTTCCTCCTTTCCTCCTCTCAACTTCCTGACTTCAACTTTTCAGTATGGCTTTATTCCATCGCAGCTTTTCCATTTGGTTAGGTGCTGACTCGGAACTGAAGAGGAAAATATTAGAGATATCTTTCAGTTCAATTTGGCAACCTCCATATTTTCTGTTTCAAGGATGTTGCAAAAAGCACTGCACATTCTCTTCAACTCCTGGTAAACATCAGGGTCAAGGATTCATAAGTCCAGAGTCATCTGTCTCCAGTACTCCAAGAGGTACTGGGTCAGAAAATAGACAGGTTGTCACAGGCCTACACAATGTCTTACAACAAGGCTTGCAGCACAGTCTTATGGATATCTATGTGTGAATGCTAAGTAAAGGGCTTAGCACTGAAAAGAAGCACTTTCTGCAGAATGAATGCAGATAAGCTGTATCAATTCCTCGCACCAACATTTCAACCATGTTCCATGATTCAATTAACTCTGAGAAGAAGGCCACTTAAGACTTACCAATAGTGATAACGGTAGTGGTTCTGGAATAGAACATGATGGGATGGGGATTTGGTGAGGTATTCCACACGAGGCCATGGAGAAGCATTCACAGGCCTATGTATCTGAAAGTTGAGGACATGAAGGTGAAGTCTTTATGAAGGCTTTGGATGCCATGTTTGCTGGGCTGTATCACAGGAGATAATGAAGTTCCTCCAAAAGTCAAATTGTCACTTGCCTGGAAAGCAAGGTGAAGGTCAAGATTATAAAGATCTTGCACATGACAGCATGAGGAAGGGGAAAACCAGCCATCTGATATGAGGACTGCACCTCATTACATAAGGGGACGTTAGGGCAGGCTTTCACCCTCCACGTGAAAAGCCTGTTATGGGTCCAAAGCATAGCTTGACTATCTGAAGATATCAAATGGAAAGCAAATATCTCATTCCTGATATTAATTACAGATCAGTATTCCTGCCAAACATTTGACCAACTTAACCCAGAAACTGTATTGTCATTGCTGATGTTAATGAGGAGAAGAAGAAGGAATGTCCAGCACAGAAAGAATCAGGGACACGAGGCTTGAGGGCTGCAGCTGTGGATGATCAAGAAATGCCTGAAGAGTGAAGCCAGGGCCTTCAATGCTGCTGAGCAGTGTACTGAGAGAGATGAGTACAGTACCAGTGAAATATCTGCATGACTAGAAATACTGCATCTACCACTTCCTTCAGGTAGTACTGCAGTTGTGCAACTTGGGGGCTAGTGCTATGTTTTCGAGTGCTGAAGACCACAGCATTATTGAACTTCCCACTGTTATGATCCCATGTGATCGTAATACTGGAAACATGAAATCCCAGTGTGAAACCTGGTTTCTTGGACAATAAGTTTTATGATGGTAATTTTGTTACCTTGGTGGTCAGTTACTGACCATACTCAGAAGGTATTGCCAATGTTCTTTTCTCAAAATAACATAAACTTTTTACATAAATAGAAACACTAAAGCTACGTCTGTAAGACAATTTGGGAAGATCTTATCCTAAACAGCAAATTTAAAGTTTCAGCCCTTTTTTTCCCAATTATATCCCTTACAGACACTAAGGTCCTGTGAAGTATTATTCCTATCTTTACTGTAAAATTTCTGACTTAACTGACAAGATTACAAGAATTTCCTTTTGCTGAATTTATACATATTCATAAACCGGACATATTTCCCTCCATTACTATCATTCCCTGAGACACATAGACATGGGTTAACTCACTGTTATTTCTCACTGAACCATAAGGAAAAATCCAAGGCTTTCTGCATTGACTTTGACTACTTTGAGTTTGTTAAACAGCGTATCTGCTGGTATGGATCTTGCCTTTGGAACTGAACTTGTTTCTGGTATTTGATACTTCTTTCCTGGATTGTAATTGCTGAACCTATTAATTGTTTTAGTACTTATCTCACCACATTGCTTATATAGTCATTTAGCTCAAGTGACATGTTCTTTTAGAAATGTTTTAACCATTGCTTAAAAAAATGTTTCTGGCTCTTAAAAACAAAACCACTTTCACAATACTAAAAACCAAGAACCCATTTACTTCAACTTTAGAATCCAATTACCCAAATAATAATAATATTTAACAATATTACATTTTTCTAGCCACTGACTCATATCAAATCTCAATCAGTGACATGAGTGGTATTTTCAATGTGCAACCCATAAGTGTATTTGTAGGTCCAATGATGCCCTTTACCTGAAAGTAATGCAACTTGTTCAGTTCTCTATGGACTCAGAGAACCAAGGTATCTGAGTGATTAGATTTTCAGCTGTCACTGGTTTTTCTTAATTATGAATGGCCATCAACTGCACTCATGTGACACTCAGAGCTCCATGGATTCATTCAGCCAGAGTCCTGAATGGGAAGGGATTTTCACTCCCACAATAGGCAGCTCATCTTTGACTACAAGCAATAACTCCTGCTATTCAGGTAGTTGTCACTATGCTTTTTTTCTGCACAACATCCAGGATTCACGAATGTTCACTCCCCTGCATCATCTCCAAGCTAGCTCATGGGTGACAATGTGTAAGCCCCAGAATGCACGGTTAATAGCCTCAGTGCAAAAACCTCAGATTGATGCCAATCAGTGCTCCGATGGTGTCCATGCATCCCTAGAACAATCTTTGAAGAAACAATTATTCTTCTAAAGTTGTCCTTCTGTTGCGTGGGCTGCTCAGAAGGAACTCTCCAGTACTAATTAGATAGCATCTTCAGAACAGTAACTGTTTGCTATGTCCTGAACAACCTGAAGCTGAATTGTGATGCTGAGGCAGTTAGCACTGACGGTGAAGATGCTGAAAAAATCAGGGTAGAACTAAAATGAATCAGACAGGCCTGAGAGACCTGATAACAGCTACATGTCAGGACAAATGACTGTATTAACAATTGTGGAAAATCAGAATTATGAGACAATTATAGTGTAGAGATATTTCTGCCCTCAAGGAAGTGTTCAGTTTCTACCTTTAAATCATTAAGATACTTTGTTTGTCATTAACTGTAAGTTAATTAGTTCCCTTGGTGCCAATAACCTCCATTTCAGATTCCTGGCCAGCTTATCAGCAGAGAATTATGCAGGATTACATGCATGCTGCCCTTATATGATTCAAACCTCAATTTTCACTTGTATTTCTTCATCTGTAACACAGATATAGACAGGCTGAGCTAACTTGCTTGACCACCAAAACCCAAAAATTGAGCTTAAATTCCTATTTTCCAGAGTTGACTTCAGGAGGGCAGCAGAGAATGGCAGCCCCAGAGCTCTTAGCCCTGCTGCACTTGATGTGCATGTGTATGTATGGTGACAACCTTACATGTACTCTACCTGATGAACATGCTGGAATAATGCTAAACACTTAAATTGGCAGGACATGACAGGCGGTGTCTCACATGGATCTGTGTTGGGTCCTCAGTTATTCACAATATTCATTAAAAACTTAGATAATGGCATTAAAAGTCAAATATCCAAACTTGCTGATGACATAAAATTGGGCAGATTGTAGATAGTGTTGACAACATTATAAGGTCACAACAGGATATTGATAGATTAGGTGAATGAGCAAAGCCGTGGCAGCTGGGTTTAAATATAAGCAAGTGTGAATTTATTCATTTTAGACCGAAAAGGGATAGATCAGGGTATTTTTTAGAAGGCACAATTTAAATACAGTGGATGTGCAATGCGCTTTGGGGGCTCCATGCACAGCTCTTTAAAAAGCTACAAACAGGTGCAGGAAATAGGCAAGAAGGCTAATAGAATGCTGGCTTCCATATTTAAAGGGTTGGAGTATAAGGATGCAGACGTTATGCTGCAGTTATACAAAACCCTAGTTAGACCTCATTTAGAGTACTGTGAGCGGATCTGGACACCATAATTTAGGAAGGATGTTTTGGCCCTGAGGGAGTTCAATGCAGATTTACAAGGATGATATGTGGACTTCAGGCGTTAAGTTATGTGGAGAGATTAGACAAATTAGCCTTTTATTCTCTAGAATTTAGAAGGTAAAAGAATAATCTAATCAAAGTCTTCAGGATATTAACAAGGAAATACAGGGTTGGAAAAAATAAACTATTTTCACTGGTTGAGGATTCTAGAACTGGGGGCATAGTCTAAGAATTAGGCTCTGACCATAGAGGAGAGATGTGAGAAACCACTTTCACATACAAAGAGCAGTGGAAGTTTGGAATTCTCTTCCTCAAAAGATGCTAATTCAACTGTTACATTGAAATCTGAGGTAGGCAAATTTTTGTTAAGCAAGGGTATCAAGGAACATGGGCCCAAGGCAGGCATATAGAGTTAGGCTACACACATCAGCCTTAATCTTATTGAATGGAAGAGCAGTCTCGATGTGCTGAATGGCCTAATCCCGTTCCTATGATCCTATGTTCCTAACATAAAGATTAGGAAGAATTAACAGATGCAAAATGACCACAGAATTGACATACAAAATGCTACACTTGTATCAAATGGCAAAATGTATGTAATGTTGACATTTGTGCACCTAAGGTGGGGTTTTCAGACATTCGTTATAATTTATTTTCTTAGCATTATACATTGGTACCAATTCAGTAACATAACTAAGCTTGCAGATGTCTGAACACTCAGCTTGTCCCAGATGAATTGTGTCAGGCTGACAACTTCTGTTACTCTGGCCTGCTGGGGGTCTCTTATCATGCAGTATAGTTTTATTAAGGATGGGTCATGTCTTACTAATTTAATTTAATTTTTGGAAGGAGTAGCAAGGATGCCTGATTAGGCTAGTGCAGTGGACATCGTCTACATGGATTTTGGTAAGAATCTGACAAGGTCCCTCGAGGCAAACTGGTCAGAAAATTGAAAGTCCACAGATTCCAGGGAAGTGTGGTGAATTGGATCCAAAATTGGCTCAGTGATGGGAAACAATGAGTAATGGTTCATGGAAATTTTTGCAAATGGCAAACAATTTCCTGTAGTGCTCCAGAGAGGTGTCACTGACTTTTTGCACCACCTTTTTTTGAAATCTCCCAGGGTGATTATGGGTGATGAGAGGCGGTTCATGCCCCTAAGTTATAGAGACTGATGTGTTGCTTGGGTACCTTTGTTAAATATACCTGAATATTGAAACCTGCAAATTTCAAGTGAAGTGCAGAATTTCTTGTTTGCCTGTAAAATTTTGTATTTTGGTCACACATGCAAATACAAGAAGCTGAGAAAATGAAATCATGCGTGAAACTCCCTCAATGTGCCTCTGAGTAAAAGAACTTCCCATTTCTAGGCCTGCCTCTACATTTTTCTCAAAAAAAAACAGCCTTTATTTACCATTTTGTTATGAACCATTACAGTGTCAATTTGTCATCAATACAACAATAAAAGTCATCACAAACTATATGCACTCCACACCACATATATAAGCATTGAATAAAGATCAACTGTTCAATCTAGTGCTTTCTCTTCGTATCTATCTTCATTGTGCGTTTTCCTGTCCTAATCTTTGGCTGATATGATTATTACCCTTAAATAGCTGGTAGTGATTTAGGCTACAATTGTGTTCATGAGGCTTCCATCAATGCTAGGTTTGTAGGGAAGCAAATAATTGTCAGTCACAAATCCAAACTGATGGAGATTGTTGATACATTGGGGAAATAGGGCTATGGTGAATTGAGTATAGGCTAAGACATGAGGAGTATGGCCATTGAAGATGACTTTAAAATTTGGCAAGGTCTTTGACAAAGTTCCGCATGGTATAACTGTTAGAAAGATTAGGTCTCACGGGATCCAGGGAAAACTAGCCAATTGGATCCGAGATTGGTTTGACAGTAGGAGATAGAGGTTGATGACACAGGGTTGTTGTTCATACTGGAGGCCTGTGACCAGCAGTGTGCTGCAAGAATCAGTGCTGGGTCCACTGTTTTTTGTCATTTATATAAATAATTTGGATGAAAATAAAGGAGGCGCGGTTAGTAAGTTTGAGGATGACACTAAAATTGGTGGTGTACTGGACAGTGAAGAAGGTTATCTAAGAGTATAATAGGAGCTTGATGAACTGGGCCAGCAGGTAAAGAATGACAGATAGAGTTTAATTTAGATAAATTGCATTTTGGTAAGACAAACCAGGGGTAGACTTATGCAGTCAATGGTAGGGCCCAGGGGAGTGTTACCGAACAGAGAAACCTAGGAGTGCAGGTATGTAGTTCATTGAAAGTGCTGTCACAGGCAGATAGGGTGGTGAAGAAAGCATTTGGCACGCTTGCCACAAAGGGTGGTCTGTATATCAAACAATCTGCCGGAGGAAGTGGTAGCGCCAAGTACAATTACAGCATTTAAAAGTCATTTGGATAAGTACATGCATAGGAAAGGTTTAGAGGGATATGGGTTAAATGCAGGCAAATCGGATTAGGTCAGTTGAGGACACCTAGTTGGCATGGACGAGTTGGGTCTGTTTCCGTGCTGTATTATTCTATGACTCTATGGGTGCAATGCCATTAAACTTCTTGCAACACTGCATTCAAAATTCATGTCTTGATTTTTACCATTGATATTCATGTCTAGCTGCTCCCATTTGACTGGGTTTCTGGCAGGTTTCCTATCCCATTGTGGATGCAGGACATGGCTCCTCCTTTGCAGCATTTCCACAGGCAAAATTGTCTTCAACCAGCTTCCATCTGCTGGAGAAGCCACAATGCACCTCCCTTTTATAAGACTTCAAGCTGTACCTGCTAATTATCAGTGGGGCTTGAAAGTTATAGTTTTGAAGCATTTGCTGATAAAAATGGACAATCAGCAATGCAAGTTGTGTTGACTGTACCATGGGTATTGTTATGAATAGGTGGTACAAAATTAGTGCGCTGCTTTTATTTCAAAAAAAAGATCTGGATTCATCATGCATTGCAAACCCTATATCTGTTTTTAGGGCTATCAGATGTAACCCGTGTTTTTTCCTCATCCTTGCAATTTAACAGATTTATCACATAATCGGTCAATTTGTTTAGGATTTTGGATGCAGGGGAATTAGCCTGGTTGAACCTCTTTCATGTTCTCATGACATAAACTCTGTTCTGAATTGAGAATCCCATGGTGACTTAAATCTCAGAAATTTAAATTGCAGTCTGCAGAAAACTGACTTATTTGATACAATACTTTAATTGTATGTATCGTTATATGAGTGGTTTTAACTTAGATTTATTCTGAGAAACTGCACTGGAGCAGATCTTGAGAGGAACTTGAGATATGACTAGTTTTTTTCTTTTGCTCAGATTTACATTTCAATATCTGATAATTTTTTTTGATCTGTGAGTGCATGTTCTTTTTCTGTAGACAAGAGAGATAACAGTCTAAAGAAAAGAGGAGAACTTCTCATAGCACTTCACGTACTGCAGAAAACCTATTGCATCAATATAAACATTCTCCTTAATTATTCTAACGTTTAATCATTTATAAGTCAGCCATAAAAGGTTACAGTAAGCTTACATGTTATTACATTATTATTTATTTTAAAATAACTTCAAACTAAAATTTTGCTGTGGAAGAATTTCTGGACTATATAATTGAGATCTCCAATGGGTCAAAAGTAACGTGGGATAAAGTCATTTTGGTTCCTTCCAGGCAGCCTTGCAGGCTGGGTAGGTAAGAGGGAAAGGCAGAAATATCTTGCAAATTTCCATCAGGATAGCTCTTCTGCCTCCGAACTGGATTCTCTGTTTCCAACAGGAAATGGCTGCGGTGAACGGTCAGTGAGTGGTAAGTGATGGCAGTCAGTTTAATAATTACCCAGGAGTTAAAGCAAATCTGAATTTGTTTTTCCTTTCCTGGATAGCTGTTAAGATAAATCAGTTGGAACCCGCCAAAGTCTCTAACTCAGCATTGAGGACTTTGTGGAGCATTCCAAAAGCTGTGAATGTGAGCTATGCATTGTAACTGACAGAGATTGTTGTTAGGTGAGCAAAGCAATGTTGTGATGAATTGAGCAATGACTGAGGCTGAGGTTCAATTGAAAGGATATGGCATTTAATGATGAATTCAATGATTTTGACCCACTCATGTAAGATCATTTCAATGCTTCCAGTGATCCATCCTGCCCCTATTGTTCTGTCTTCAAAGGATAGCTGTCTTCTGTCTACTGTATTACTTGTGAGATGGCTGTGCATCATTCATAGCCGAGATCATGTGACTACAGCAGACCTGAAAGGAAATTTGTGCATGATTGCATTTCAATTCAAATATCATAATTTTAAAAGAAAGAAAAAAAACAAAAATAAACAGATTTGGAAGCATTATTTGTAACAGTGAGTTACTGAAGTTATGAATGCTATAATTTGAGTTCTCAGGTATTAATAAGAGTTCGTTATTCTGGCTACTTCCCCATTTATCCATCTAATTATATGCTTGTCACACAGGATCTTTAAAATGTTTGAGTCTTGTGAGAATACACTTGCAGATTGTCAGCCTTTTGTCCAATGTCTGCTGGATGGAATGTCGTCCTCTCTGGATTAGTTCAGTTTTATTATCTTCTTATCTGATTCCGCTGATTTTTACTGTTACCTTAAACAGCTGTTTTATTTAGTTTCAATCCCACTCTGTTTGTTTGCCCATTCATCTGTCAGTGAGACTTGCAAAACATTGTAAATCTCTCTGGTGTGTTTAGGGTTATTTGCCCAAGCTTTCAACTTGCTTTTGTTGAGTTGAGGGGCTTCAGCCTTGCATCTAGTATCTGGAATTCCAAATCTTCAAGCTGGACATAAAAAAAAGTGTTTTCAAACTAATTTGTCCTCACAGAGTAAACATCACAGAGCCTCAGCTTTCCCCTTAAGGGTTTCAATTTTTGTTTACCATCTGTTGTAACTTTTACATGCATCTGTGAAACTCATAATGTTGCACGAAACACCAATGTCTATACAGCACTGCATATTCATTTGAAGCTCTTATTCTGCTATCTTCATCACAGTAGTTGTATTATTGTACAGATTTCAGGAAGCTACTACACGTTTAGGACTGCTAGATGACACCACAAAATTTGACACTCAAGTATAAAACCTTTCATTCTTCTAACTGTACATTCAGTTGTAAGTAATGTAACTGTAAGCATTTAACCCAGAGTGTATATGCAATTCTGACGTGTAATATTAGTGTCCATAAATAGTTGTTAACATACTCCAGACATATGACACAATACAAACTCATCTCTCTGCAGTATATGTTATGTGGTTTAGTACATAAAAACCACAAAACACATCATTACAACCATTTTTCTCCTTTTGGCTGCTCTAAGGTGTAAGTTGAGTCATTTGAAACGTTGCCTAACATTGCTTCATTATTCATGCTTGATTTGTCCAAATAGTCATTCAATTATCTGTTTCATCTGCGTAGGCATTTTTGTCTGCTTCCTGACAGTATTTGTATGCCAATGAGTTTAACTTCTTGTAGTTAAAATACTGTTTTCTTATACAGGACATGCTTTCTTTTGTTTTATATGATGATCTATGCAGTATTGGTGACTTGTCGTTTGATCTTGAGGAATTTCTTCAGCCAGAGGGAGGTGAATCTGTGGAACTCATTATCGTAAAAGGCTGTGGAGGCCTAGTCGTTGAGTATATTAAAGACAGAGACAGATATACATAAGAACATAAGAACTAGGAGCAGGAGTAGGCCGTCCGGCCCTTCGAGCCTGCTCCGCCATTCAATAAGATCATGGCTGATCTTTTCGTGGACTCAGATCCACTTACCGCGTTCTCACTGTATCCCTTAATTCCTTTATTGTTCAAAAAAATATCTACCTTATCTTTAAAAACGTTTACTGAAGTAGCGTCAACTACTTCACTGGGCAAGGAATTTCATAGATTAACAAGCCTCTGGGTGAAGAAGTTCCTTCTCAATTCAGTCCTAAATCTGCTCCCTCTAATCTTGAGGCTATGCTTCACCTGCCAGTGGAAACATCCTCTCTACTTCTTTCTTATCTATTCCCATCATAATTTTATATGTTTCTATAAGATCCCCCCTCAATCTTCTGAATTCCAATGAATATAATCCCAATCTACTCAGTCTCTCCTCATAAACCAACCCCCTCAACTCCGGAATCAACCTAGTGAACCTCCTTTGCACCCCCTCCAGTGCCAGTACATCCTTTCTCAAGTAAGGAGACCAAAACTGCACACAGTCCTCCAGGTGTGGCCTCACCAGCACCTTGTACAGCTGCAACATAACCTCTCTGCTTTTAATCTCAATCCCTTTAACAATGAAGGACAGAATTCCATTTGCCTTCCTAATTACTTGTTGTACCTGCAGACCTACCTTCTGTGATTCAGACACAAGGACACCCAGGTCCCTCTGCATAGCAGTATGCTGCAACTTTTTACCATTCAAGTAATAATCCTTTTTACTATTACTCCTACCAAAAGGTATAACTTCACATTTATTTACATTGTATTCCATCTGCCAGACCTTTGCCCACTCACTCAATGTATCTATGTTCCTCTGCAAAGTTTCACAATCCTCTGCACACTTTGCTCTGCCACTCATCTTAGTGTCATCTGCAAACTTTGACACCCTACACATGGTCCCCAACTCCAAATCATCTATATAAATTGTAAATAATTGCGGTCCCAACACCGATCACTGAGGCACACCACTAGTCACTGACTGCCAGCTAGAATAGCACTCATTTATCCACACTCTTTGCTTCCTGTTAGTCAACCAATCCTCTATCCATGCTAATACTTTACCCTTAATGCCATGCATCCTTATCTTATGCAGTACCCTCTTGTGCGGCACCTTGTCGAAGGCCTTTTGGAAATCTAGGTACACCACATCCACTGGGTCCCCATTGTCCACCTCGCTCGTAATGTCTTCATAGAATTCCAAAAGATTTGTTCAAGCATGACCTGCCCTTCATGAACCCATGCTGCATCTGCCCAACGGGACAATTTCTATCAAGATGCCTCGCTATTTCTTCCTTGATAGTAGACTCAAGCATCTTCCCCACTACAGACGTTAAGCTAACCGGTCTATAATTCCCCATCTTTTGTCTACTTCCCTTTTTAAACAGTGGCGTCACATTTGCGGTTTTCCAATCTGCTGGGACTGCCCCAGAGTCCAGCGAATTTTGGAATATTACCGCCAGTGTACCTGCTATTTCTCCCGCCATCTCTTTTAGTACCCTGGGATGCATTCCATCAGGGCCAGGAGACTTATCAATCCTTAGCTCCATTAGCTTGCCCAACACTATCTCTTCCGTAATAATGATTGTTTCCAGGTCCTCACCTACCTTCGTCTCTTTGTCAATTACTGGCATGTTATTAGTGTCCTCCACTGTTAAGACCGATACAAAATACCTGTTCAATGCCTCGGCCATTTCATCATATCCCATAACTAAATTCCCCTTCTCATCCTCTCAAGGGCCAACGTTTACTTTAGCCGCTCTTTTTCGTTTTATATATTTATAGAAACTTTTGCAATCTATCTTTATATTCTGTGCTAGTTTTTTCTCATGTTCTATCTTACTTTTCTTTATAGCTCTTTTTGTGGCTTTCTGTTGACCTTTAAAGTTTTCCCAATCTTCTAGTTTCATGCTGTTTTTGGCCACTTTGTATGCCTTCTCTTTCAATTTGATAGCCTCCCTTATTTCTTTAGACACCCATGGCAGATTACTCCTTTTCTTACAGTCCTTCCTTTTCACTGGAATATACTTTTGCTGAGTCTTGATTTGTGAGGAGATCGAGGATTATAGGGAGAAGGCATGTGAATGGAGTTGAGAAACATATCAGCTATCATCCAATAGTCAAGCATGGGCTGAATGGCCTAGTTGCTCCTATATCTTATGGTCTTGTGGGATCATCTTTCAGGTGCCTGAATTCACAAGTTTCAGTAAGTTGTGTTAATGCAGTCATATAACTATTAACAGGCTTTTTTCACTTTGAACTCTAATATTGAATATGCGCTGTTTATAGATTAGGCTCACTTGGTACCAAGCGTCTCCTCAAGGTTTTAAAATATTTGCAATCTATTTTTTCCTGTTTCCAGGGAAATTTAGCATGGAATATTCTTTGAAATAGTCTCTCACCAACAGTGATGAGTGTAGCTGCAGTGATGAGTGTAGTTGTTCTGGTTTCTTAATTAAATCCGTTGCAATTTCATAGTTTTGAATGGAATAATTTGCAGTTCAGTTTAATATCATAATTTATTCCAGCTGTTGCTGGGAGAGGAAAAGCTGGGCCATTGTTGAATCAGTATTAGAGCTGTAGATTACTTTTTTAAAAAAAAACCCTTTTTCTCTGTCTTTCAGTGGCTTTTTTGCAACTTTCACAGTTCTGACATTTCTGTGTTCCTCTTTCAGAAGGTGTGTGTCTTTACAGCTTTACAACACTCAATCTCAGTTCATTTCTGACATGATGTTTCATGTTCACACAACCATTATCTTTTGTCCACTGTGTCTTTATTAAAATACTTGTAAAATGGCTGCTTCCAGTGTGTGTGCCTCATTGTAGAGCTCCCATGACAGGAAGGGTATTTGTACATGATCTAATTTCAATCCAAACAGTTACGTTTTCCCATTGACTTCTCAGAGTTTGCCTAGAGGGTCCCTGGGATCTTTGTGTATAGATGACATCTCTGTCTTCCTGTCCACCATCTCTGCAAAGGCTGCCAGTGCTGGATCCAAGAACCTTGGAACTATTTTCTTTGCTCCACCATTTAGGTAGTGCTCATAATGTCTTCCCTCACCATCTTCAGCCAGAATGCACTGTCCCTTCAAGAGGTGCAAGCTGATTTTAAGTAATGTGCCCGGGCTAGTTTTAAGTGGAGCTAACCTTGAATGGATTTGAGACCCTTGTTGAGTTGGACAGTAAGTCAGCGGGATGTTTATACACTGAACTGCATGGAGCTATGATATGAATGAGCAAGCAGAACCAAGTGTGAAGGCTGCCTATCTTACTTTGATTAGGCATGGGTTAATTGTGCATTAAAATCACTGAGCCTGCATTTGAGGTCGATCTAATTTTACCCCCTAAATAATTTAGCATTTTAATACTATCCTTTGACATTTCACAATATCATTCTATGACCTTCCTTTGAAAGGGTCTGGAAGGAAATGGAATGTAATTGGAAAAATAAAATTCCCCACATGTTTCTTCCACATAATTCGGTCTAAGTCTTTAATGAGACAAATATCAGCTATTTGTAGCAGTCGAAAAAGTCTGAAGCTTTATACCTATTTATCAGTCTTGTCAAACTGGGGAGATTAAGAAATTGAGAACACATTGTAACTACCAGGTATTAATATTGAAGAAGCTAGCTGGGTGCTTGGCTGTCAGTGCATAATTTAAAGGAAGGTTCAGTTATCACCCATGTTAACTCTTGAAAGTGATTTTATAAAAGTCATTATATGAGTCAAGATTAAAGCAGTGTTACTTTTTTTTTCTGCCAAGAATGAGAATCCAAAACAATATGTTTCATGAGGGCCATTCATTAGAATGCTACAGCATGGTATAGCATAGAGTAATGCAATATATGTGTCTATGCCTGTGATTCCACACATATAAATGTATTAGATAAAAAGACAATATCTTTCACGGGAAATTGGGCAGGAATGGATTAACTTAAGAATGAGAAACAGCATCCTTCAGAGTGGCCAAAAAAAAGAAGCAGAAAATATGATTGTGGACAAGTCTGGTATTGATATTTAGTTGTTTTAGAAGGCAGAATGATTACAACAGATTGAATACAAGATTAAGCATTTTACAGATTCTGCTGAAATATTTTGAGTGGAAACTCAAATATGTAGAGATGTTTAGTGGCCACTTTGTTCTTTGTAACTATCTTTCTCTCACCTTCAATTTATCCATCTCCCTTCACTCCTTTGACTTCTCTGTTCCCATTTCTGGGGATAAGCTGTCTATCATAGCAAGCCCACAGAGTCCCACAGTTACCTCAACTACACTTCCTCACACACTGCTTCTTGAAAAGATTCCATTGTATTCTTCCAGTTTCTCTGTCTACCTCACATCCATTCTGACCTTCCACCTTCCACTAGAGTGCATTTGGCTTTTCCTCCTTCTTCTTCGAGACATGACTACCCCCATCCTGGTTGATAGGGCCCTAAACTTTGGCTGACACATCCCTCTCACATTTGCCCTCACCCCTTCCCCTTCTTCAAAGCCAACGGAAGTATTCCCTTTGTCATCACCTTCCATTCCATCAGTTTCTGCATTCAAAGCATTTTCCTTGGCCAAGTCTACCACCCCTAGCAGGATACTACCACCAAACACATCTTCCCTTCCCCTCCACTCTCAGCATTCTGCAGGGACCGTTCCCTCCATGACACCCTAGTCAACTCCTCCATCACATATAACACATCCTCATTCCCCCATTCCTATGCAATTGCACAAGGTATAACACCTGCCCTTCTTTCTGATGCCCCAAACACATTTTCTAGGTGAAGCAGAATTTTACTTGTACTTCTTTCAATCACATTGGAGCTTCCCATGGCTGAAAGTAACATAAATTGACCGACTTTAGTTTTTGGCTGACATAAGATGGTTGAAGAGAATTGACAGCTGAGACAGTAGTTTACACTGTCAGAATTGTTGCCTTCATACAGTTGGCAACCAGATAAGATAATAAAGTGCTTTGTAGAAAATGGAAGCCTTTCAGAAAGCTAATTTAATGCTTGCTATTTGATACAGAAGGCGAAAACTCGGCCCACTTTAGTTAAGACCTTTTTGGTAATTATAATTACATATACATGTACACACGTATATATATTCGTACAATAGTAGTAGTAGCTTCAGTTTTCATGTATTAGACATTAGGGAATTTAATTAGATTCCCACAGACAGTCAGTTCTAGGCACAGTGACAGTCTTGATTAGGAGTACCGTTGAAAAACTAGATAAAAGGTACCTTGCACCAACTAGTCAAAAGTTTGTTATTTAGTAAAGTGCAGAAGGAAAATCCTGATCCTACTATAATCAAGCCTTTTTAGGCAGTTGCCACTGCATACTAAATAAATCTATATATGGGTATGTTGAAATTATAAATGCAACTGACAAAGTAGCATCAGGAGATTTAACCGACTTCCTACAGACAGGCAAACTTAGATAGCAGGGAGAAACCCTCATTCTGCTCACAGGGAGAATTGAATACTGTCAGTATTTGAATGTGGTTGTGTAAGATGCATTGTGAAAGCCCAAGGATAGGTGATAAGGACATGTGGTAAAAATCATGAGATCGTGGGAAGACCTAGGGTTGTCCACAAAGGATATCTATCATTGAGCATGCGGTCAAAGGATCGAACGTGTGTGGCAGAAAGGAGGTGGCAGGCACTGATGGCAATGTTGCATGTAATCATTTTAATGTGGATTGTATAAATATACTGAACTGATTGCATGAGTCAGAGTGTCTTTGAGATTGCCTGCACAGACCTCTCCCATGTTACATTGGTAAGGAGCTCTGAATAAAGATCGAATTGTAACAACGAACTTGGGACTCAAAGTTCCTCTTTGAAATTTTTTCAAAACAAACTGAGTCCAATGTATTTACTGCCCACAAGACGGTCTCCTTTGCTTTGACAAGACCAACTACAGGCACCGCGGCCACTTTGCAGAACGTCTTTATTCTATCGGCAGTAGTTACCTCAACTTCCAGCTACTTGTTATTTCGATAAACCACCTGACTCCCATGCTAATATTTCTGCCTCTGGCCTGTGCAAGCTCGAAGAACAGCCCCTCTTTTTTTTGCTAATTAACTAGACATTGCTAAAAGGTACTCTTAGAGATTTGGAGCCGAATTTTCAGTTTTTGCCAATCCTGGGGAGTGCTGTAAGACAGAATGGTAGTCCAGGTACATTGTTCACTGAGACCTACAAAGGCATATGAAAATTACAAGGCTGGCCAATATACCAATTTCCTGCCCATTCCCAATATTGACTTCATGGGGTATTTAGGTTGTTGAGAGCCTTTATAAAGGTAGGTAATGGAATGAATGGGGGAAATCCCAGTCGGCCTTTAGTTACCTAACAATATATGGGGACAAATCAACTACCTCAATGCGCACCGAAAGGCCATCAAAGTCTCCACGGCTGCCTACATTGGCAACAGTCAAGGCCACTCTGGTTCTTTTCCCAAAACCTCCACAGTAGTGACCTGGAAGCTTTGGGTTCATTTGTTTTAATCAAATTTTGAAACAAGTCTCAGAATGAAACTTTTTGTTGAAGCATTCAGTCAGGTGCTTCTCTGAAGCTGGAAGGCCTCTGTGGCCCTTCAACATTGAGATCTAACCTCAGCTGTATTAACAGCCTGCCACCAAGTGAATTAAGGGTGTAATCCCATAAAAACTCTTGATGTTAATTAACTTTTACTAAAGGTGAAAGGTCTTGTGCTGTAGTAATATTGCCCCTATAGCTGGAACAGGAGGTTCAAGTTCCGGAGCTGAATCATAACACATCAGAAGACCTTGATTAAAGGAACTGCTTCAGGTGATTTTGCTACACAAAGCCAGTCCCAACTCCTGCTCCTGAGTCAGCGGGAAGCATTCAAACATTGGTATAAAATTATTTGGAAAATGCAGCCTTTATTAAAGAATCCCTGAATAGTTCACTAATTTGTATACATTTTTGAATTCGTTTGCGATGGTATCTTGTTAATAATTGTGTCTCAACTTCCAAAATGTCTTTGTTGAGTAAAAAGTTCAATGGGAATTGGCAAACAAATGTTAAATTGTTTCAGAGATAGTAGGAACTGCAGATGCTGGAAAATCTGAGATAACAAGGTATAGTGCTGGATGAACACAGCAGGCCAAGCAGCATCAGAGGAGCAGGAAGGCTGACGTTTCGGGCCGAGACCCTTCTTCAGAAATGGGGGAGGGGAAGGGGATTCTGAAATAAATAGGGAGAGAGGGGGAGATGGATAGAAGATGGATAGAGGAGAAGATAGGTGGAGAGGAGATAGACAGAACAAAGAGGCAGGGATGGAGCCAGTAAAGGTGGGTGTAGGTGGGGAGTTAGGCAGGAGATAGGTCAGTCCAGGGAGGATGGACAGGTCAAGGGGGTGGGATGAGGCTCGTAGGTAGGAGATGAAGGTGGGGCTTGAGGTGGGAGGAGGGGATAGGTGGGAGGAAGGGCAGGTTAGGGAGGCGGGGATGAGCTGGGCTGGTTTTGGGATGCGGTAGTGGGAGGGGAGATTTTGAAGCTTGTGAAGTCCACATTGATACCATTGGGCTGCAGGGTTCCCAAGCAGAATATGAGTTTCTGTTCCTGCAACCTTCGGGTGGCATCGTTGTGGCACTGCAGGAGGCCCAGGATGGACATGTCGTCTGAGGAATGGGAGGGGGAGTTGAAATGGTTCGCGACTGGGGGTACAGCTGCTTAGTGCGAACTGAGCGTAGGTGTTCTGCAAAGCTGTCCCCATAATAAAGACTTCATCCAGGCACTAGTTAAATATCTCGTCAATATGAATTGAGACCACCTTCACCATTTATATGAATAATGTGACTGAGTGAACATCCCCAATTTTCATAATGACATGTTGTGCGCAAGTTCGGGCTCCAGATGAAATTCATACATTGCAGGTTCATCGAGAAACACTGGTAAAATGGGAAAGGAATAGCAGATGCTATTCAAATGGTTAAATTCAGCCTGATTCATCTAGCCTAAGATCATTCCAGGCTGTGCTGTGGGAGTGGATTTGGGGAAGATTGGGAGGTAGATTTGAATTTGTGGTGGGTCGGCATAAATGGGTTTACAGCAACCTGCAAATGAATTCACCTTCCCAGTTATGCTGCAACTCTGATGGCAGTCACGCTTATAATGGCATTTCAGATGACATCTAGAGTATAAGCATTCATCAACCTGAAATGAGCTTCCTGTTCCATTAGGGCAACTTATGGATTTTGTCTTAAAGATGCCTCACAGCTAAAATGAAGTAGGAGTCTGGCAGCATATCTTGTATGGTAGTCTCCAAGTGTTCTGCTGCCTGACTTGTCATATTTCTATGACTCTGATTAACCACTGAGCCAGAATGAGGTTACAAGGGAGTGGTGCACAGAGGAAATACATTCCGTCCCAAACTCAAGGATAAGTGTTAAGCACCTGCTGGAGGTCACAGATGAAAGAGCGATGCAATGGAAGTGGCCCCTGGGGTTTGTTATGTCTGCCAGATGATGAGAGGAAGCCAAGTGACTGCAAAAGAAAGGTGAATAGGAGCATGGGAGTATAAAAGATGAGTTCAAGGATTAATACAAAACAGAGGAAACTGAAGGCTGGAAGAATAACAGCATTTTCCAGACCGGCAAGGCAAAAGAAATCCAAGTTTATTTACGTTATGGCTGGCTGGCCTTTATGGAAATAGTTGTGTTCGCAAGAACCTTCCATCAATGCTAACACAATGGTTTTGGCCACTGCCGGTAATTAAAAGGAAACAGCAGTGCTCAGTCAGGGGAATAATCAGCACATTAACTCAAGTACAAAGGAAACTGCGCAATGCTGCCACACAACTTAACAAAGAACTTTTCATTTCCATAAATAAATAGATCACTTAGTCTGTCACTTGTCAGACTCTTTCTACATGATGTTTGTTATTGCAGTAATCTGGCAATCATTTAGGATTTTAGAGAAGGTCTGGCACTCCGTTTGTTTTATAAGCCATAGCAAAATGACCAAACTTGTGGAAAAATAAAAGTTTTCATGCTGCATTCCATTCATTCCTCCAGTTCCTTACACCATCCTGCTTCTACCCCAAATCAATCATATTCTTCTGTCTCTCTACCATCCCACTACATTCCTAAGGTTTGTATAAAATTCACATTTACCCACTAGCATTTTCCAAAATATCCATTTGAGAGAGTCATCACTGTTAGTTTATATTCCAACTACTTTATCATCCTCTCATTCCATTCATCCCATTCCCACTGCACATGCTCACTGGGAGCTAACCTCAGTGAACTCCTTTCCACTGTGCTCAGCCCATTCAATGCTTTTGACTCTGTTGATAGATCAACAATTATGCCCTCTCTCCATATTTTCCACATTGCCTTGTCGAATATCCATTCACACATGAACAAAACCCTTGCCATCCAAAATCTTGACAATAGATGATTGTACAGAAATCTTGTTTTTGATTGAAGCTTAGCTACCTTGGTAATATGCTATCCTTTACTGATTATACTGCTTATACTTTTCTCAACATGTTAATCCTAAACTGCCATTGCCATCAGGTTACGTGTTGCTCTCTTTGTCTATTGTTCCAGTAGCATCTCCTCCATTTGAGAACCTCATTCTATCATCTCTGTTTATCGACTGCCGTCCCAAGCAAATTTCTCTCTGATGTAACTTCACTTCTTCCTCCCACAACACTGAGCAACACCTTCTGTGATTTAATTCTTCATCTTGAATCTCCTTGCACTTTTCTTTTGAATTCAATGCTCTCTTTGTCATTTAGAAGATCTCAGTTCAAGAGTCTTTCGACACTTGCCCTCCCATCTCTTCCTTGTGTTGCACATGTTATTCATAGAAGTGCATTCCTTCCATAATCTATACTGATCATCAACGCCTGGTTCTTCTTCTCCACTATCTCTCTCACCATCGAATGTCTCTGTGCTTGGCAGACATCCAAGCTGAGTGAGTCACACTTTCCTCCAGCCAAACATTGGGAATTCTGAAGCCATAGACTTTATCCCTTACCACAAATTCAACACCCCTGCCATTGATTTCTTCCCCTGCCATCGCTAAGGTAACAAATCACACTATTTGCTACCTCAGTATCCTATTCAACTCTAGGTGGATCTTTCGACCCCATATTCTCATTATAATCACCACAGTAATAACTTGAAGTTTTGGCAAAGACCTGTAGCTCTGGTTGAGGGTGAGGTTGTTGACTTGCTCACAAAGCTGGCTTGTTTTAGTTCAGACATTTCGTCACCACGTTAGGTAATATCATCAGTGGAGCCTCCGATGAAGTGATGTTATTCTACTCCGCTTAGAATTTATACCATCCAGTCCATTATGCTGAATAGTGTCATTTCCAGTTTTGATCTTTATGGATTTGTATATGGGGTCCAATTCTATATGTTTGTTGATTGCATTACGGGTCGAGAGCCATGCCTCTAGGAATTCCCGTGCGTGTCTATGTTTGGCTTGGGCTGCTATGGTTACTTTGTCCCAGTTAAACTGATGCCCTTCATTATCAGAGTGTACTGACTTTAAGGAGAATTTGTCATGCCGTTTTGCTTCTAGCTGATGTTCGTGTGTTCTGATGGCTATTTTCCTTCCTGTCTATCCGATGGAATGTTTGTGGCAGTCATTGCATGGTATCTTGTAAACCACGTTGGTTTTGCATTTTGTGGGAATGGTGTCTTTAATCCTTGTAAGTGTTTGTCGTAGAGTGATTGTGGGCTTGTGGGCCACCACGATTCCTTGCAGTCTTAGGAGTCTTGTTGTCAGTTCCAATATGTTCTTGATGTAGGGCAGTGTGACCATTATGTTAGGGCGTATTATGTCCTCCTGTTGTTGTCTGTTATGTAGGCATCTGTGGCTGAAGTTGCAGGGATATCCGTTTATAGCAAGGATTTTGTATTGGTGCTCTTCCTCTTTCCTGCATAGTTCTGGGGTGTTGCAGTGTGTCCTGGTCCATTTAGTGTCCTAACACAGCTTTGTTTGTGGACGTTGGGCTGGCTGCTGTGGAAGTTAAGGATTTGGTCAGTATGGGTTGCTTTTCTGTATACTGAGGTTTGGAACTCCCCGTTGGTCATACACTCAACTTTAACATCCAGATACGGAAGTTGATTGTTTTTCTTCCCACATGAATTTAATCCCTGCGAATATGCTGTTGGTGAGGTGGTGGGTCTCTTCTAATTTGTTGCGTTTAATAGTGACAAATGTGTCGTCTACGTACTCAATCCACAGTTTAGGTTGAATGCGGGGGAGGGTGGTGTGTTCTAGTCTTTGCATGACTGCTTCTGCGATGAGTCCTGAGATAGGTGACCCCATTGGTATACCGTTGATCTGTTTGTATACTTGACCATTCAAGACAAAGTGTGTGGTGGGGCAGAAGACGAGAACTTTAAGTATGTTGTCATTGCTGATTGAGCTGATAGCCCGCATTGCTGCTTCCCCTAGTAATGTGGTCACTGTTTCTTTGGCTAGTGGAATGTCGATTGATGCGAATAAAGCTGTGACGTCAAATCTCATTTGGTTCAAACATGAACAAAAGAGCTAAACATGTGAGGTAAGGCGAGAGCTACTGTCCTTGACTTCAGACCGCATTTGGCTGAATGTGGCATCAAAGAGGTTAAGCAAATCTAGCATCAATGGGATTCAGGAAAACTCTCCACTGGTTTCAGTCAACAAAGAACAAAAGATGGTTAGGTCCTGACCCGAAACATCAGCTTTCCTGCTCCTCTGATGCTGCCTGGCCTGCTGTGTTCCTCCAGCTCCACACCTTGTTATCAAAGACGGTTATTGTTTTTTGAGTTCTGTCATGTCGACTCCAGTACATCACTCAAGGCAGTATCTTAGACCCAATCATTTTTAATTGCTTCAACAATGACCTTTCCCAGAAGTGGGGATGTTCACTGATGATTGCGTAATATTCAGTGCTATTCACGACTCCTCAGATACAGAAGTGGTCCGTGACAATATACAGCAAGATCTAGAAAATATCCAAGAGGGGCCTGAGAAGTGGAAAGTAATATCTGCGCCACACAACTGCCAGACAATCTAACCATCACTGAAGCCTTCACTGTCAACATCTGGGAATATCTATTTATGAGAAACTGAACTGGACTCGCCACAAAAATACTGTAGCTATAATAGCAGGCAAGACAGTAGGAATCCAACAACGAGTGGCTCAGCCCCTGATTTCCCAAAGCCTGTCCACCGATCTATTAGGAATAAGTCAGGAATATAATGGAATGTTCCCCACTTGCCTGGATGAGTGCAGTTGCAACAATACTCAAAACGTTTGACATCATCTGGGATAATACAATCTGCCTGATTTGCAGCACATCCATAAATATTGCCTCCCTCCACCACCAATACACAGGAGCAGTGTATATCATGCACTAGATGCACTGGAGAAATTCTCCAAGACTCCTTAGACGGAACCTTCCAAATCCATGATCACTACAATCTAGAAGGATAAAGGCAAATGGTGCATACAAACACCACCACTTGTAAGTTCCCCGCTGAGCCGCTCACCAAACTGATTTGGAGGTATATCACTGTTCTTTCAGTGTTACTAGATCAAAATGTTAGAACTTCTTCCCTCACAACCTGGTGGGAGTACCTACACTAAATGGAAGGTCCAAGAAAGCAGCTAATCACCACCTTCTCCAAGGTATTTATGGATAGCCAGCAAAGGCTCACCCAACCAGTGAAGCCCACAACCCCTAAATAAATAAATTAAAAACTTAGAATTAGAACACAATTTGGAACAATCCAGGACTGATGCTATTTTTCATAAGTTTAACTATTATTTGGCTAACCAAAGTACTTTAAATATAATACTCAGAGTTTTGCTTCTAATGTTTCCTCTCGGATACGTGTGCATGTGTATGTTAGTTTAAAGAGGATACATACACATATTTGCATAATCCAAGCCCTTCTTCAATAATCTTTGCATCTCTGAGTGAATTTGTTTTTAATTATAAAATGATGAGAATGAAGCAATGTGGAGAAAAGTCAGGAAAATGGAGTTAAAGATTATCGGATCAGTCACTATCTCATTGAGTGGCAGACAGACTTGATGGGCTGAAAGACCTATCTCTATGGTCTGAACCAATAATTTGTTGTCTCCAAAAGAAACCCTTGCTGACTTGGTATTAATACTGAACTTGATGCAGTCTAAGCCCAAGATAATTGGCTGCATCATCAACCTGGTTAAATTTAAAATTTGGTGTGAAAAGGAAACAAAATAGCACTCCCTCCAATCTCGGTTGTGACAATTGCTTTTGTTTCTGTGACAAATCTGTCTCCTAACCACAACTACATCCATCCACCTAGCCACAATCTGAGACTGAACCCAATGGTTTTTAATCTTAGCATCATATTTAACCCTGAGATGAGCTTCCTATCACATTAAAGTAAAGTCACCATAGTCCTGCTCCTTCATTCGAGAGAAAACTGACAAGTGGTTTAATCTGAGGGTCACCACGCCTTAGGCAAGGGGAGAGGTTGAGAAGGAGGGTCATTCATGGTAACCTCAAATGAGTTGTCAAATGAACTCTTGTCATAGGCATTACTTCACATCAAAAACCAGCCATCCAGCCAACTGAGCTAATTGAAAAACTCCATCACTAACACTGCAGTATTTAAGAACAAATTTGGGATACTTGTGTCATTCATTAGCCAAGGCATAGAGTTTAAGAGCATAGAAGTTATGCTGGTACTCTTAATGGCCTCCCACTTTCCTCCATCAAGCTCATCCAAAACTTTACTACCAGATTCCTAACTTTCATTAAGTTATCCATCTGCTTGCTGGCTCCCATTTCAGAAGTGCCTTGATTTTGAAATTCTTAAATTTGGCTTCAAGTCACTTCATGACCTCAACTTTCCCTATATGTGTAAGTTCATCAGCCCCATGACTTCTAAGATATCTCCACTGCACTAATTTTGCTCCCTTGTGCACCCCTGACTTTAATCACTTGCTAACTTTGTCGTCTGCAGTTGAGATACAGAACCTCCCTGAAGAGTTTCATTTCTCTTCCTAGCTTTCATCTTTTAAGACATTCCTTAAACCTACCCCTTTCATTAAGCCTCTGGACATCTGGCCTAGTATCTTCTTATAAAGCTCAGTGTCAAATTTCGGTTGATAATGCTCCTGTGAGCACCTAGGAATGCTCTGTGATCTTACAGGTGCAATAAAGATATAAACAACTGTTCTTACTTTAAATATGAAGTGTGATTAATAAGGTAATCAAATGAAAAGATGAATCTTCTGAAGTAAGATAAATGGATGAAAAATCTGGCAACAAGTCAGATTTCAGGTTGGGGGAGACACAGAGAAAACCAGAAAATGAAGTGTGAAGCCTCTTTCCTCTTAGTCAAACAACTTGATAATATATGTACTCCTTGTAAGCCAGGAACTCCAATGCTAATTTGGGGGAGGTCTTGCAAATTTCAGTAAGAATGAATCTACTGTCTCTTGTTTTATCCTGCTTTTTGCCCTGACAACTAAACTCTGAATTATTGTGTCAAACCTTCATGCAAATTAAAGTTCCGTTTTAATTTGATTTTTATCCTCTGAATATTTTTTGATGGAGATTTACTGTTCTCTACTGATATTAAATTCTACCACAAGCTGACATAAATATTACCCAAGGTTACTTCAATACAAACTTAAGTAAAAATAAATTCTCATACCAGCTTAAAATAGGCTGCATTTTGCAGTAATTTAAATAAAACTGCTTTTACTAAGCTCATTTGTGCCATAGCTACCATTCTGGATTAATACAGAAACTGGATCTGACTAAGGTTTTGCTGATTGGATGGAGGAAATTCTATCTCAAAATACAATCAGAATCATTTGGTGTAGTGAAGATTTGAAAATACGGGAATCGATTCTTGTTATAAGCAGCTTTTCAAAGACAAGCAACATAGATTAAGCTGATGTTTCGTGAGCCAATTTTGTAAAGTTTGCATCAACATATTCAAAATAATGTTAGCTGCGAGGTTGAACACTGACTACTATATTATTAAAGAGCATGCTATGTTTACTATTTTGGTTAGCCTCTTCAAAAACAGGCTTTTTAAAAAGCACAATGATTGTTTTAGTGTTGGGCTTGCCAGCCACTACAATGGATCTCATGTGAAAATTGTAGGAACAGATGTAAACTTGGAATGTGGAAAGGCATTGGGCCCCTGAGCTTGTTCCTTCCAAGAACCTCATAATACTGGCTTGAATGGTGACTTCTCCTATGCTCCCAACAGAACTAAATAATCACTTGCAAGCTCTGTGTGAATCAAACACGTTTATTAATTTCTCTTTAATTCTTAATTTCCTTTGTTGAAACATTTTGATCTAAAGTTATCATTTAACCTAAAATCAAAACGAATGCTGTGGAAACTGAACAAGTCCTAAAGGAAGGTCATGTTGAGGCTGTGCAGGACCTTAGTTAGGCCGCTTTTTGAATACTGCATTCAGTTCTGGTCTCCCTGCCAAAGGAAGGATTTTTTGAAACTTGAAGGGATTCAGAAAAGATTTACAAAGTTGTTGCCAGGGTTGAAGGGTTTGGGCTATGTTGAATATACTGCGACTACTTTGCTTGAAGCATCAGAGGCTGAGGGGTGACCTTATAGTGGTTTATAAAATCATGAGGGGCATGGATTGGGTGAACAGACAAGGTCTTTTCCCTGGTGTGGAGACATCAAAACTAGAGGGCAGAGGGTGGTGAGGAATGAACTGCCAGAGGAAGTGTTGGAGGCTGGTACAATTACAACATTCTGGATGGGTATAAGAATAGAGAGAGTTTGGAGGGATATGGGCCAAATGCTGGCAGATAGGAGTAGATTTATTTAAGATATCTGGTCGGTGTGGACGAGTTGGACTGAAAGGTCTTTCTCTGTGCTGTACATCTTTATGACTCAAAGAGACAGACAACTTGTTTGATCAGATTATCTCTCACGATGAAGACAAAGATTTGCCACAACTTTATCAAAAACAATTTAAAATAAAACTTATTGCCTTTTCCGTATGTGACCTTTGTTCATATATTCGGCATTAGGAATATACAAATTGATTTAAATGTGCAATCTGACATTCTTGTATCAAAGAAAGTATGAAAAACTTCACTCGTCATCATATATGTACTATGTACTTCAGAAAAATACAATATGATTCTAATGTCTGCTTGATAAAGCCATCACATTGATATATATATGATTTTTGTGTCCCTGCTATTCATACACGTTTCAAAATATAATATACTTGATATAACTTGAAGCACTTTTTTGATTACTGTGCATTTGCATTTTCATTGAGAGCTCTCACCTGAAAGAGATGGAAAACTCACTTTTATATATACAAATCACAGCTGCATGAATTCCTTACGACTCCTATATCATTTTCATCTACTGGCATTTCTACCTCGATTTCCTGAGCTCATCCACAAACCATGGGTTGGATTCTGTCTCAGAATCACAGAATTGTTACAGCTGAGAAAAAGGGAGGTCATTCAGTCCATTGTGTCTGCGCCTGATGTGATTGAGCAGTTCTTTGAGTGTCATTTCCCACCTTCACCCTTTAACCCTGCACATTCTTCCTTTTCAGATAATTATCCAATTCCCTCTTGAATGCCTCAATTCAACTTGCCTGCAAACACTCTCAGGTTGCAGATTTCTGTTCTTAACCACTTATTGCATGAGAAATTTCGCCTTATTCTTCACTGCTTCTTTAGCCTATTACTAAAAATCTGTGTCTCTTTCACTTTGAACCTTCAACCAGTGAGAACAGTACGTCCCAATCTACTCTGACTACAACTCTCCTGATAATGAACATTTCTGTAAATATGTCCTCTCAGTCTTCACTTCCCTGAGGAAAATAATTCCAACTGCATTTATCCATTGCCTAGGAGGATAGTGAGGCAGGAAAACTCACAACATTTAAAAAGTACATGGTTGAACACTTGAAATGTCAGAGCATTCAAAACTATAGGCCAAGTGCTGGAAAGTGGAACAGTGTAGATTTAGCGTAGTTTTATTTTGACAGTGCAGACTTGATGGGCCAAAGGGCTTCTTATTCTATTATATATTCTATCTATATAACTAAAGTTCCTCCTCCCTGGAACTAGTTTTGGGAATCCTTTCTGCACTACTTCTAATGCCTTAATTTTACTTGCATTTTGCCAGAAGCTAATTCTTATAGTAGGTTGTCCTCTGACATTTCCTTCTTTCTTGTTTGACTGAGAACGTGCTGTTGTGGAAAATTTCTTGTACACACTCTCGGAACTCTCATCCATCTCTGCCATTTAAACCATTACTATCCTGGTCTATAATTAAATGAATAACTTCCCATTATAATTATTTTATCGTTCTTGAATTTTGCTGTAATTTTCTTACAAATCTGTTGCTTGCATCTTTCAGAATAGTTCCAAGTTGGGATGTTGTGTGGCTTGGAGGGGAATTGGAAGGTGGTGGTGTTTTGATGTATCAACCATTCAGGTGAGCTGCTATGTTCTGGAAGAAGTTGCTTGAGTACTATTAAAGCTGTACACATCCAAGCAATTGCAGTGTACTCTATCATACTCCTCACCTGTGTCTTGTTGGTGGACAGGTTTTGGGAAGACAGGAGGCAAGTTATTTTAAGTTGAGCAAAAATAAAATTCAAACTGGTTTATTCTTCACACAAACTAATAAACAAACTAATATAAAACAGAAATTAAAATTCAACTGTGAATGTATTCATGCATTAGCATTGGCATAAGTTAGTACCATTTGTTGACTTAGTTACACACAAGCAAAGCTTCAGGCTAATGGCTTTTTCCAGATCATAGTGTATTGGATTGATAGTTCCTGCAAAACAAATGTCTTCTGCTGGAATCAGCTAGTACACTAGCTCAGTCTTTTTCAATCAGGATACAAAATCTCAGAAACAAGAAATTCCATTGTTTCACACATCATTTTATATAAAAATGTTTATGCTTCTTGACATAATTAGAACAAATCCATTTGTGGCATCTAATGTTTATCTTTAACCATTAATTTGTCTCTAGTCCTGAACTGATTCTTCTGAACTGTTCTGTTAGAATCTCAGAATTAGGTTATTTTAATTCAGGCACTCATTAACATACTTTCAGTTTCTCTATGAACCAGGTATTGGTTGCTTACCTATAGCAAATCAGGCAACTCTTGGCCACTGCCAGGGTCACTGAGCAGGTTACTCCTAAGTGAGCATTACTTGATAGCACTGTTAAAGACACCTTTCATCACTTTACTGATGAGCAAGAGTTAACTGATGGGGTGGTAATTGGCTGGTTTGGATTTGTCCTGCTTTTTGTTGGTGCTGGTTTCCAAGTTGGAGATCCTTAGGAGCAAGTGGTAAGCTAGAATAGACAGGTACCTGCTCTGACTTTCACGTCTAGAATTTTCAGTGTCTAGTTTCTATCTTGTGGTTGGAAGTATGGGAAATTGTATGCTTATGAGTAGAATTAGAAATTAGATTGATAATGAGCAAAGATACATGCAAATAGGGCTGTCGCCACTCAGTGGTGAGAATCTGATTTCGATGTCCAACAGTTGCTTGCAAATAGGTCTTTTTGGTCTCAATATCAAGAAGGTTATCACTGGTCAGTTCACGCATGGCCCACATCATTCTGGAGCTGGGTAGACTCCATCCTACCCTTCGTTCTTCTGATCTAAGATCCTCTTTCACTGGCGTACTGATTCCATCACTTAATATCAGCATTATTCCACCACTTCTTTCTTTTTGCCTGCCCTTCCTAAAGGTTGAATATCCTTGAAAATTCAGATTTGAGCCTTGATCACCCTTCACCCATGTCTTTAAAATAACATCTAAATCATATCCATTTAGTTCTATCTTTGCCATCAACCTTGTTGTGAATGCTGTGTGCATTCAGATAGAATGTCTTTACTTCCGCTTTTTAAACAGTATTCTGTTTTTTGACTATTTGATATTGTCATTTGTTTCTTCTGCTTTCCATTTTATTCTACTACTCTTCAATTCATCTTTATCAGCTTTGTTTCTCTCCTGTCTGAATTTTCTCCCAGCTTCCCATTTCCCGTCATGCTAGTTTGCCTACAGCATTCAAGTAAACTTGTGTCTTTTTGTTCGTTTAACTGAGGTCCATTAACACAGTGCAGGATAATATTGAATCATGAATCTTCTGATCTGCATGTTTCATTTCTACAACTTTCATGGGAAATTTTGACAAAAGACAAGCCAAAATCCTGGTCATTGAAAGTACAGCTGTGTATTATAGACTAATCTATTAGGTGTTATTTTAAAATTAATCTCTATATGTTCTAATGGCTTTGTTTGATCCTTTCTCCCACTCACAGCCATTTCTCTTCCAATGGGTACTTCCTGTCTGTCTTACATCCAATCTATCCTGCTGCCTCACTCAACTGTGCTATATTGATGCAAATTTGAATGAGTCAATTCAGTTTGGGAGCTGGGACCAAAGCAGAGCACTGTGTCTTCAGTTCTATAACTAACAAAATAATCCTTTGTGGAAGTATCATCTCAATCTCATTACTTAGTCATTTTAGAAGTGGGTTTAGGACATTTCTAGGTGTAAACAAGCAAATGAGTTGAACACCTGCTTTTAGTATGATATTGCACACAGTTTGTAGTTTTTTTCCCGGACATTTGGAGAGTTTTAGGGCTGGTCATCCAAACTTTGTTTTTATCTGTTTGTTAACTTCTACCTTAAGAATGAGTTTCAGACCAATATAAGCTTTCCTGTTCAGTGATTAGTGTGGTTGGTTGTGGATAACATATGGTGTTTCTAAGATTTTCCTGCCTTTGTCAATTCACATTGCCCGAAGCTTACCTTTGATTTTGACATTGACAATTCCCAGACTTCGAAATTTGACAGATGAAGACTGCAGGGTATTTTTGTGCAACCATTTAAGCTCCAGCTCCTGTGTCTCATTTAAAGTCAATCTGATGTCCATTGATTTAAATGTTAGCACTCCAGAATTTGTTATCATTCTCTGTAATTTCTCCAAACAGTGATTTCCTGAGTAGGGCTTTCCATACGGCAGTAGATCTTGTGATTTTTAAACACTGACTCTTGAAAGCAACCTGCTGCTTTAAAAGAACAAATGTTGTCTGCTTCAGGGGTTTGGATGGAGCCTTCTTCACACTTATGAACAGTACAACCTCCACTGTGAAAACATAAAATGGTGGTTGGGGCTTCAGCACTTTTTTTTGTGCGCCCTCTATTACATATGGCTTGAAAGGACTCCCACTTGTACAGCCATTGCTTGATCTTTCCAGGGCCCTCCACATTCTGAAACATTCCTGGTCAGGGCAGGCTGGTGTCCACTGCCTAAATGAGTTGAACAAGATATTTTCCATGATCTGTCTATATTAGTTGCTGGACTGTTCTGATGAATTTCCCCTTTATAGGGCTGGCCTTGAAATCTATCACTGACTGCTCCCAATTGCTGCTGAGTGCTGTGTGTACTGCCATCTTAGTCTTCCAAGTGTATGGGTTCTTTAAGGGCTTAGACATCCTAGTCTGTGTAAGGATAGTCCCCTTTCTGATCTTCTGATCAAGAATCTTGTAAGCAGTGAGGAGCTAATTGCATCTCTGAACTGTTTATAGTTATAAGAATAAAATCTATTTTACTATGAAGACTTCTGGGACGACTTAGACTTCAGGCCACCTTCCATGAGATCCTACATTACTCTCTTGCTAATTCTTCACAACATCAGTAGAGTGGGTGATGCTCACTGCGTGCAATTGAGTATTTAAACTCTTTTAGATCTTTCCAGACCCATATGAACATTAGCCTTCCCCTCCATTTTTTCTTAATGCTAGCCACCATATTTCTGGGTCTGTTCATGGTTTGTCATCACTCAAAAATACGGTTAGCAACCTGTAGAAGATTGATGCTTATGAGGGGTGAATACAATAGATTGCATTGTGTTCGTTCCCTTAACATTTTATTATCAATAAACAATATACATAAACATGGTAAGTCAGGGCTTCTTCATTTTCTTCTGCTGACAGGACTGAGTCCCATATAATTTGACATAATCTCAGCATAGCCCCTTATTCATGTGCTCAATAGGTATTGTCGGCATAATGATACAGTAAACCTTTTACTTTATACCAATGGCTCTGGGAGGAGCTGAGAGTGACTGGTGAGGCAAGATTATTGTATGTTACTGATCTTTCACTGGTTCAAAAATGAGGCACCAGCTTCTGCAATGACAACTGCTTGAATGAGAAATATTATAATGTATCTCCTGAATGTGGAAACATTGAGATATTTCCAGCCTGTCTGTAGCAGATGCTGGCCTCTCTACCCCCTTGTCCCTGCAAGTGGACACTCTGTTTACTTGCAGCACCAGCTCCTCAAGGTGGGTTATAACTGCCAACTGTGCCTACTTCCCTTCCAGTGTGCCTTGTCTGTCTTAGTAGAATTCATCTCCTGCTTTACTGTAAGGTGAAGTATGATTCCATCAACACAAGGCCTCCCTCTCCAACTGTAGCTTTCCAATCACTGACAACATTACAAACTCCTGACCAACAACATACGAGTTCTAACTTGTGCTAACATACACCCTTCTTTCATGACAATTAGACCACGATGTGTATCCCACAGGATATTCCACTTCCTGGCACTTTGGTCTGTGTTTTTCTCATCACTCACTCTGCCAGACCCAGTCAGGTCATTGATGCATCTCCAACTCTGTATGCCTGCACGAGTCTTCTGTTATTTACCTGATTAGCAAACTCTAGCGAAAACCCCTTTCATCTGTCATGGCGACTTCAACCAACACCAGGTTATCGTCCAACAGGTTTATTTGAAAACACAAGCTTTTGGAGTATACCTGAGGAAGGAGCGATGCTCTGAAAGCTTGTGTTTTCAAATAAACCAGTTGGACTACACCCTGGTGCCATGTGATTTTGACCTTGTCCAACCCAGTCCAACACCGGCATCTACACATCATGGGGACCTCATGCAACTGCTATCAGGAACAGGACTCTCTTGAAGGTTGAAATATGTCATCTGAAAATCCGCATGCGGGGTTGGGAAAGAGGGGCCTGACAACGAAGCTCATTCTGCCTGCTAGCTCCTCTATGCTTCAGCCATCATTCTAAAACAAAACAGCAGGACAAGTAATGGCAGCCACTCACCTTCTCCTAAGCAAGTTCCTTCTCCCTTTCACATCAGCCACTGCTACGTGTATGTGACTGATGAACAATATCCATCTGGAAATTATGCCTCATGTGTGCGTGCTCAGGATCCAGAAATCTTTGGGATCCCAGCCTGAGAATTGAGATCAAATCAATGGACTGTGGTTGCTATGGGAGAGGAAACACTGGTGCAATGACCATATCATAAAATAGAAGGTAGAACAAAGTTAGGCATGAAAACAGTCATTGATAGAGCAACAAATCAATGCCTAAAACAAATGAAAGCATATACTTTTTATGACACAAACATAAAGCACATCCAAACTACTGGTGTTAAAAAAATAGACAGTTGGAGAGGTACTTGTGAAATACAGAAATAAAACACTGAAAGAGGTACAGATATTCTGTCCCATTCTTTAGATAAATAAAACATAAATATGTTGCTCATTCCATCATTATTTTATCTTCAAGTGATTTCTGGTTAATTATTTAGTAGGATTTCCATTGCTCCTTAAATAGTTCACCTATTAACACACCAGTATATAATATCATCTAGGAACACTTTGATCTGCAGACTGCTGAATGCTACTGTTGTCCTTGATACCTGGTGAAAGACAAAAAATCTATTCATGGCTTCTGTTACTACTCGTTATTCAGTGACTTCCTCCCACATGAGGAAGTCAACTGAGGACTCAAACAGGCACAGCTGTGATGTCTCATACTAATATGATATGGTTGTGCTGTCCTAGGCATTGCAACATGTCTGGATAAGGCGAAGGCTGGCTTGAAGCTGTAATTGAATGGTTGAGTACTTTGCCAATACTCACTCTTTAACAGCTGGCTCGATGAAGTAACAGAGGTCAACTATTGCCTGTGGAGACATATCTCTGCATGAGTCATTTATTTTGGAGAGGATAAAAAGGGAAGGATTGGTAGAGAAATAAATAACATTTGGTGTGACTTGAGGGAAGACTGCATTAATTAATTTCACGAAAGACAAGATGTTGACATGACTCAGAAATTAATTTAAAGTAATGTACTGTAAAGTTGGCAACTATAGTTATAGACCTTTATTTTATTTCTTGAATTTAACTTAGAGATACTTGATTTTCACTAGCGATTGATTGAAAGTTCCCATTCTTTTTCTAACCAGAGGTTGGAAGCAAAAGGCAATATCACTGTGCAATGAATGGCTAAAGACCATTAGGTGCTGTAACCTTTCATCAGGCATGCCCTAATTTAGTGTTCAAATTCATACTGGTACCTCCTACCAAGGAAATCCTTGTTGAATAAAATTTTAATAAGACCTCGCAAATTCACAAGACATATACAGAGGAGAAAGATCACTTTACCACATCCATTCAGAAAGATCCTGTGTTAGTGCATAATTATTTCTTCAGTTATTCCAGAGATTTTTTTTTCCAACTGCTTCTACCCAGAAGCTTCATTCCCTGTGATGATAGTTGTTTTTGTGATGAAAAGAATACCGCATTATGCAAATTTAGATAAATGTGTGCTCTGGTAGTTGGTCTTGACAGAATGTTGTGCATCAACTTTTGTTACAGGCAGGAATTTCTTCACAGTTGCACCTTCTCCATTAGCATAACTTTGCCTAACGGTGCTATCATCCGATTGGAGGTGACTGTGCTCAATATTATTAACCCAGTGTTGTCTCGAGTTTAGAGCAATGAAAGATGATCTCATTGACACCTACAAAATTCTTAAAGGTTTAG
>NC_063333.1:87541600-87556606 GCF_021869965.1 Rhincodon typus | reverse complement strand
CTCCTATGATGCTGCTTGGCCTGCTGTGTTCATCCAGCTCTCCACCTTGAATATTTACACACTGGCTAGCTCACCAGCTAGTTTGACTCTGTCAATAATGTGGCAGTTTTATCAAAGAGAAATTTAGCTCTCTGTAATTTCATCTTGATTTATTTTGTTCAAACCTGTTAATACTTCTGGGTTCAGTAATTTATTGACTATTACAATACTAGCTTGAGTGTGGCATGACAATAGCCTTTGGACTGGACTGCTTTCCATGGCTTAAGTAGGCATACTTCTTTACTTGAGGGTTGTCCTGTATAAATCTGTATCTGATTTGCTCAATTTCATTGTGATCCCTTTGGTAATTTGCATTGAGGCTTCAGCCTTTCCCTTTAACTGGGACAGTGTGGCATTTGTTTATGCTTTTCAATTTCCCAATCATTTATGAGATGCCTGAATTCTTCACTGATGATTTGAGAATCATTGTCACTCATTGCAACGTTTGGAATATTATAATAACTGAAATGTTATTTCAGACATTCTATGATCTCACTGATATCAGCTGATTTAACTCTCAACAGTTTGAATAATAGTTGATGGTGAAAAGATAACCAGTTCCTGTGAGAGTGAAAGGGTCTATTCCAAGCTTGATCCACACTTCACATGGAATGTCATGTGTCATAAGCAACACTTTAGCTTATAGAAACTGATCATTAACATGACCACTGCCCTTGTTAATATGGCCTTTAATGCTATTGGTAAAATAAAAGGATGATCGATTTTCAAATTCATCAGTTAATTTTTAATACCTGCGACGTTTCATAAAATGTATTTTTAATAAAAGCAAAAACACTGACTTAAGATGGCCCGCAGTGATTACCTGACAAGGTTGAGTTACATTACTTGAAACCATAAATAAACAAGAAATTAAATAAATTGACATGTAATCAAAATGACTGTTGTCAGTAGCTTAACTAGCTTGAAAAAGTATAAAGCCAACTATGGGAATAGACAAATGAACTGTGTTTCAGGCAACAGCTTTTGGGCACAGCATAGGCAAGAATGATGCATTTTTAACAGCAATACTTGAAGGCTTACCCTCCATGTCTCTTTTTTTTATCTGTTAGCCTCCCAAAAGGTAATGTCTTATGGTAAGCAAATCGGAAGAATATCTACTCACCAAAAACATAAAGGTATGTACAAACTGTACTACTACTGAGGATAGAAGTCATCAATTTATTTAAAAAAGTCTCCAGTTAATTCAACACCTTAAAGACCAAAAGACTGTTAAATAGCAGATTCTTCATCTTCCTTGTTGTACTTGCACTTGTCCATTTTAAAAGTTCATGTTTGTGATTGTGTGTGCATTTGTTGTAGTATTTGATTCTCTTCTTCATATTCTGACTAATTGTCTGACCTGCCACTAATTCGTGCACAATTATATGACTTTTTCTTAAATTTAAAGCTCTCAGTGGGTTATTCATCTAGTGAGTAAAACTGCTTCTCTGTTAATTAAATCTTTTGTCTCAAATTCCAGGAAGGACCTGCCAGCTTCACATTACGACATCAACGATACTGTACAGAAAGGCTGTGCCAGCTTTGCAGTTCAAGAGTGCAATGGCTTGAAGTCTTTTAAATGTCACCTCCGGTCTGCTAAAAAAAACTCACCTGAAATAAAATTGAACGTCCAGTTGCAACAGCTAGAAGTAACAGCTACATTTCTGCAGAAATGTCTTTACTTCAAAGGAAGGCTGCACTTGATCTGGATCAGACTGCATCTATCTGAACTTAACTGAACTCCAATGCCACAGTGGGGCAAAGGTCCCTTATTCATCAGGCAAATGTATATAAACTATTAATATTCTGTTCATCTCATATCTGCAAAATGTAATGCATTGTTCTTGCATAAACAGTTGTTGACTGATATATAGCATTAGATCTTCAGAAATATGTATGAATGAATATTATTTTTCTTTAAATGGACACTGGGTGAGTAGCTATGAGATAGCATGAGCTTTGAAGTGGCACAGGGATACGAGGTTATGTAAGGATAGATGGGGTGGACAGTGAAGGTAGGAAACTTAACAGCCTTTAATAAAACTGTGCTGCTGTCTCAGAGAACTGAAGAATAAAACTTAAATGTACAGTTCATTCAGGGGTGGAAAGGAAGAATGATTTTTTTTTGACGGGTGATGTTCGTTAATGTTTTATGTAAGGTTGTTGACGGTCATCAGAGGTAAAAGGCTGGGGGAAGGGGTACATGGTTTGCAATCACAGGGAGAGTTTCCAAAGCCTTAAATGACTCAAGTTATGGAAGTCAAAAGGAAGGTCCCAGAATTATTTGAGAAGAAATTTTGACGCCTTTTTTTTCAGGTCTCAGGGGTTAACATTTCCAGCAAAGGTGGAGGATGGTCTTTTTTTAAAACTTCCTTTTACACTTTTGTGCAGTGGTCTGAATAATTTATTTCTAATCTGGTTGTGAACATGCATTTTAAAATATTTTTAGAAACATGTTATTCTTTTAGTGAAGATTTAGCGGACACAACTTTTGAAATAAAACTTCTGCCCAGAGCAGTGAGCACAAAGCACAAGCTATGAGGCGCAGTAACAGCTGTCATCCCAAGCTACTGAGTTTCTTAGAATTTTAGCTTCTCATTGAAATTCTATTAATTCTACTGTAATAACTCTGGTAAAAGCCAGAGGGAAAAAAGGACTGAATTACAGTGCCTGTTAGCAGAGAATTTTTATCCAAGTAAGATGACTAAAAGTGTGCATGCTCTGTAAGAGATGTGAGTGACTGCCCTTGACATCAACACCTCATTTGACAAGTGTGACATTGAGGAGCCCTTGCAAAACTGAGTCAATGGGAATCAGAGGAAAAGCCCTCCGCTGCTTGGAGTCATATATGGCACAAAGGGACATGGCTCATTGAAGTTAAATTTCACTGGCTACCATGGTGACATTTCAACTCATATCCTGAAAACATTAGGCTGCTGCAATGAGTTACTAGTCCAGCAAGATTCCCATTACACCATTATATTGCCAAAAGCCCTGGCAACTGAATTACAGCTGTTATGCAACTATTACAGATGCTTGTGCTTATTTGCCTGGACAGCCACAATCTCTTGCACCATTGTTTTTTGGCCCTCTCCAGCTCTGCCTTCAGCATTGGTTTTGCATTCGTGTTGAAATTTAGCTTCTGTTGCTTTTCTGCCTTCCTTTCCTCTCCCCTGTCCACCTGATACCTCAAGCTCTGCACTTCCTGGGAAGGATGTTGCCACTCGTTGCCACCGGGCCAAGTTGAGCTCTGTTGTCGGCTGGAACTTTTCTTCTGGGCAGGTGACCACACAATTATCCTTGGCACCTTTTGCTTTGCACTTTTGCTCCTATGTTGAGTGCTGATTCTATTCAAAGCTCAGGTACGGAGGGCCCACTCTCTACCGCCTAAGCAGAACCAAATTTACAACCTTACCAAGTACCATGTTCCTCATTGAGCCTCCTATGGCACTGAGGTGATGCACTAGGATAGCCATAACTGGCTGTTCAGTCGCTTATGCTGACAAGTTCCTGAAATCTTTGTATCCCCCCACTCCAATTCTAACATTCCATCATCAAGATCTACAGCAGCCTTTTAACAAGTTCAATAGGACGGAGAGCAGGATTTCTGTCCCTGGTGATAATATCAACATAAGAATTGGTATCTTGAATCTGAGATGTCTCCAGAAACCCGAACCTCCATTCCCATGTTGGGCGTAGCCTGAAATTTCAACTTGCTGAACAATGGCCCTCTTCTGATATGGGGCAGCATTTGGACAGTGACGAAGTTGGCCAAGGCATAATGGCGCAAGGCCCAACTATCCACAGGAAATGATTGCAGCCCTTATTTAACATGGCTGTCCCACTCCAAACATGCATGCAGCATCTTCTTTGGGTTGGAATGGTTTTTAACGGATAGTGAATTTCAATTAGCAATGAAGATGAAAATCAGTTCCAACACAACTGCAGCATTTGCTAAAATCTTACAGTGTCCTTTTAAAATTAGGCTGAATGAATGAGGAAAAGCTGAACGAATAAAGTCAGCTATTGTATGTGCTCTTGATTTTTTCTCTGTTGTCTGGCACAGGATTTGGAATGTCAAGAATTTATTGAGAGAGATCATTGTATTATAATGAACTGCTAGTAACATTCAAATTCTTCCAAAGAATTAAGTCTGAGCTGAAGTTTGTTATTCTTTACACTTCTAGCCTTCACCATCTGAAATCTATTGTTGTTTGTTATTTAATTTGATGCATAAAGGTCATGTTCAACCTGTTGGCAGCTTCCATTTGTCACAATGAACTGTTAAAACTTAAAACTGCAAATGAGTTTTAATCAGGTGCATCGATGTATCTCAGCTTAGTGATTATGCAGGAGCAAAATTAGATGAATTTAGATTTCCTCCAGAACAAACTATCCTGTAGGCCTGATTTTATTTTTAAGTTATTCCTTCTCAGGATGTTAGCGTTTCTGGCACTATAGCCAACCCCAGTTTGTCTTTCAGAAGATGGTGGCAGATCTTCTAATTGTGTCACTGTAGTCAGTTTGATGAAGGTGCTCTGACAGTGGTCCCAGGTAGCAAGTTCTAATGTTCTGACAGTCACAATGAATGAGGAACACTGTATGTCCAAGTCAGGGTGGTGCAATGTTCCAGGTACCTACTGTCCTCAAACTGCTGTTGCTGTCTTGTTTAAAACATTTAATTTTTCAGAGATAGCTTCAATCAGAGGAGATCGGCAAATATGATCAGAACTTGTAGTAACTTTAAAACATGACTAAAGTGAGCAAAAATTACTAAACATGACTGCTGTGATATTTAATCTTTCATGAAGAATTTTGGGGCCAATATTCCAAGGGGACATCTGGTGTAGCATAAGGATGTCAAAACTGCTGTTGGCTTAAAAGGAGCAATGCAACACTTGAATCACCAGGCAACCCAAACAAGAACATTATAACCAGACTGAAGAAACTAGCAGTAAACCTGAAGGACTCAAACTTGCATGTCTTCTGATCAAAGTCAAAGAACAAGAAGCATGACCAGTCTTGGGTTAATGTCATAAAAATCAAAAGAACTTTGGATGCTGTGAATCAGGAACAAAAACAGAAGTTGCTGGAAAAGCTCAGCAGGTCTGGCAGCATCTGTGAAGGAAAAAAATCACAGTTAGCGTTTCGGATCCAGTGACCCTTCCTCAGAACTGATGGTAGCTGGGAAAACATTGGTTTATATGCAGAAAATAGGGAGGGAGATGGCGTAGGGAGTAAACGATAGGATAGAGCCTGAACAGAGAGAAGAGTAGTTGGATAGACAAAGGAATTGATAACGATCTGGCTAGGAGGGTGAATAGTTGTTAATGGGGACTGTTAGTAACTAACAATAGGTAGTGTGTAATGGCAGGCGAAGTGATAACAAGGCCTGGTGTGTGTGGGGTAGGGGGCTAGGATGTGGGAGAGTTTAGGCCCTAAAATTATTGAACTCGATATTGAGTCTGCAGGGTTGCAGGGTCCCCAAGTAGAAAATGAGGTGTTGTTCTTCCAGCTTGTGTTGAGGCTCACTGGAACACTACAATACGCCAGAGACAGAGATGTTGGCCAGGAAAAGGGTGGTGTGTTCAAGTGGCAGGGAACAGGTAGCTCAGGGTCTTTTTTGCAGGTAGAACATAGATGTTCTGCAAAGCGATCACCCAGTCTACGCTTTGTTTCCCCGATGTAAAAGAGACCACATTGTGAGCAGCGAATGCAGCAGACTAGATTGTGGGAAGTGCAGGTGAAGTGTTGCTTCTCCGAGAAGGTATGTTTCGGCCCTTGGATAGTGGGGAGAGAGGAAGTGAATGGGCAGGTGTTGCACCTTTGCCAGTTGCAGGGGAAGGTGCCGTGGGGCTGTAGGAGGTTTTGTGGGTGAAGGAAGAGTGGACCAGGGTGTCATGGAGTGAATGGTCCCTGCGGAAGGTGGACAAGGGAGGGGAGGGGAATATGTGTCAGACATCCCAAAACACTGTTTTATAAATTTCAAAAAAAATCCCTTGCACTATACCCCCAAAAAATACTCTTCTACAATAATCATACCAGCGAAAAAAACCTTCTTCCTAGCATCTCAATAAGCATAAGGTACATGAGATTTTAACTCCAAGATTAGAAATGCTGATTGCTTCTTCCGGAAGCTGTAACACACCTGAGCTCAAAAATACTCAGCTTTAAGTAACCTCTTCAGGGTTTTATTCCAACACTTCTGATTTGGGACTATCACTAACTCCTTACACAGACCTGGCTTTTTTTTTCTCCTGCACTACTCAATACAACCAACTCCACCCAACAACTTCATAGATATGTCCAAAACAGAGTGAAACTGAGAAGAAAAGCACCTTTCTCTAAGCTGTGGATGTTTCCCCAATCTTAAAAAAATCCTTAAGTCTAAAACATGTCATAGGAAGGGCACAAGATGTTAATAGAGAGATGACCATACGCTCCCAAGTAAACAGAGACTTTTCAGAATTATTTAAGTGGAGGTGACAGTAATATACGTTTAATGATAGTATCATGCTGGAGGTGGTAGAAATAACAGTGCATTATTCTTTGAATTTGTAGGCCCTTAGGGCAGGAAGTGAAGATAAGTGAAAACCTACAGTGATTCAAGGAAGGAAGGAATGAAAGAGGGTAAGAACAGAATTGGGGGAAATGAGTTGGACATAGTTGAGGACCCTGTTAACAACAGTGGGAAGGTATGCTTGGCTGAGGATAAAGGAAGACTTAAATGAAATGAACTGCCAGAGGAAGTGGTTGGTGCAGGTACGGTTACAACATTTGGACAAGTACATGAATAGGAAAGGGTTAGAGGGATGTGGGCTCAATGCAGGCAAATGGGATTAGTTTTGTTTAGGAAACTTGGTCTGCATGGACAAGTTGGACTGAAGGGTCTGCTTCCATGCTGTATGACTCTATGACTCTATTGTTGACTTGGGCACATTAGATGGCAGCTAGTTTTGCCAGTAGTTAGCATATGTTTTCAAGCTCTGATATATCTATGGAGCAAATTCCAGTTTCCGACTACAGGACAATAAATTAGTCAATTTAAAATAATGATACTTATTCATTAGTTTCTTAGTTGTGTTAGGTTTTCTGTTAGCAGTTGGGTAGTTTAAATATTTTGACAGGAAATTATGGCACAGTTGATAACAGCTGACACATTCAGTTTTCTAACATATTGAGAATAATGAGCAATTCTGACAAACGGTTTTCGAGTGGAGCATTAGGCTGTCTCTATTTAGATGCCAGTAGACTTGTTGTGAAATTGTAGCATTTTTGATTCCAGATTTTCAGTCTTTGCAGCATTTCTCTGTCATCTCAAAGGATCAGCATTCTTTTAATATTCTAGTTCATTTTGGGTATGACTGTATTACAAACCACAGTAAAATTGTACAATGTAAGTTAATGAAGATTTAGTCTTTTCTGTTGATTAAAATTGTAGTGCACTACTCAGGTTTAGCATGTTCTAAGTGGAATGTTGGGCCATTAAAAAGCAGACTGGGATCTATAAGACAAGCAAAGCTCAAATTTAAATTAAGTTTCATTTTAAACACAATGGTTATGTTCTTCTCTTTTTGCCAATATGGTTCCAGCTGTGTTGAGAACAAGCCAATCTTGCAAAGAAGGCCTCAAATTAATCTGTTGTTAATGCAAACTGTTGCTGCCATTTTCAGACATATCTCTTACTTAGATTTTTTTTGCAGCCTTTACCAATATGGCAGATGAATGGACACCCAGCAATCCCACCTTAGATATTCATTTTAAGCCTATCAAAAATAGATACACCATCATTTCTGAGATAGGAGGAACTGCAGATGCTGGAGAATCTGAGATAACAAGGTGTAGAGCTGGATGAACACAGCAGGCCGAGCAGCATCAGAGGAGCATGAAAGCTGATGTTTCTGGCCTAGACCCTTCTTCAGAAATGGGGAGGGGAAGGGGGTTCTGAAATAAATAGGGAGAGAGGGGGAGGTGGATGGAAGATGGATAGCGGTGAAGATAGGTGGAGAGAAGACAGACAGGTCAAAGAGGCGGGGATGGAGCCAGTAAAGGTGAGTGTAGGTGGGGAGTTAGGGAGGAGATAGGTCAGTCCAGGGAGGACGGACAGGTCAAGGAGGCGGGATGAGGTTAGTAGGTAGGAGATGAGGTTGGGGCTTGAGGTGGGAGGAGGGGATAGTTGGGGGGAAGAACAAGTTAGGGAGGCGGGGACGAGCTGGGCTGGTTTTGGGATGCAGTAGGGGGAGGGGAGATTTTGAAGCTTGTGAAGTCCACATTGATACCATCAGGCTGCAGGGTTCCCAAACGGAATATGAGTTTCTGTTCCTGCAACCTTTGGGTGGCATCGTTGTGGCACTGCAGGAGGCCCAGGATGGACATGTCGTCTGAGGAATGGGAGGGGGAGTTGAAATGGTTCGCGACTGGGAGGTGCAGTTGTTTAGTGTGACCCGAGCGTAGGTGTTCTGCAAAGCAGTCCCGAAGCCTCCGCTTGGTTTTCCTGATGTAGAGGAGGCCACAACAGGAACAGCGGATACAGTATACCACATTAGCAGATGTGCAGATGAACACCTGCTTGATGTGGAAAGTCTTCTTGGGGCCTGGGATGGGGATGAGGGGGGAGGTGTAGGGGCAGGTGTAGCACTTCCTGCGGTTGCAGGGAAAAGTGCCGGGTGTGGTGGGGCTGGAGGGGAGTGTGGAGCAGACAAGGGAGTCCTGGAGAGAGTGTTTCCTCCGGAAAGCAGATAAAGGTGGGGAGGGAAAAATGTCTTTGGTGGTGGTGTCGGATTGCAGATGGCGGAAGTGTCGGAGGATGATGCGTTAGATCCGGAGGTTGGTGGGGTGGTACATGAGGATGAGGGGGATTCTGTTTTGGTTGTTATTGCGGGGAGGGGGTGTGAGGGATGAGTTGCGGGAAATGCCGGAGACACTATCGAGGGTGTTCTCGACCACTGAGGGGGGGAAGTTGCAGTCCTTGACAAACGAGGACATATGAGATGTTCGGGAGTGGAATGCCTCATCCTGGGAGCAGATGCGGCAGAGGCGAAGGAATTGGGAATAGGGGATGGCATTTTTGCAGGAAGGTGGGTGGGAGGAGGTGTATTTGAAGTAGCTGTGAGAGTCGGTGGGCTTGAAATTGATATCAGTTTCCAGGTGGTTATCAGAGATGGAACCAGAGAGGTCCAGGAAGGAGAGAGAGGAATCAGAGATGGTCCAGGTGAACTTAAGGTTGAGGTGGAAGGTGTTGGTGAAGTGGATGAGCTGTTCGAGCTCCTCGTGGGAGCATGAAGCGGCGCCGATACAGTCATCAATGTAGGAGGAAGAGGTGAGGTTTAGGGCCAGTGTAGCTACGGAAGAGGGATTGTTCCACAAATAATCTACAAAGAGGCAGGCGTGGCTTGGACCCATGCGGGTACCCATGGCCACCCCCTTTGTCTGTAGGAAGTGGGAAGGATTGAAAGAGAAGTTGTTGAGGGTGAGGACGAGTTCGGCTAAGCGGATGAGGGTATCAGTGGAGGGGGACTGGTCGGGCCTGCGGGATAGGAAGAAGCGGAGGACCACCTGTATGGGGAATGCAGGTGTACAGGGACTGGATGTCCATGGTAAAGATGAGGTGTTGGGGACCGGGGAATTGGAAGTTCTGGAGGAGGTGGAGGGCATGGGTGGTGTCACGGACGTAGGTAGGGAGTTCCTGGACCAAAGGGGAGAAAATGGAGTCGAGATAGTTGGAGATAAGTTCAGTGGGACAGGAGCAGGCGGAGACAATGGGTCGACCAGGGCATTCAGGTTTGTAGATTTTGGGAAGGAGATAGAAGCGGGCAGTGCGGGGTTGGGAACGGTGAGGTTGGAGGCTGTGGGTGGGAGGTCACCTGAGGTGATGAGGTTGTGGATGGTTTGGGAGATGATGGTTTGGTGGTTGGGGGTGGGGTCATGATCAAGGGGGCGGTAGGAGGAGGTGTCGGAGAGTTGGCGCCTGATCTCAGCGATGTCGAGGTCAGTGCGCCATACTACAACTGCGCCACCCTTGTCCATGGGTTTTATGGTGAGGTTAGGATTGGAGCGGAGGGAGCAGAGGGCTGCATGTTCTGTGGGGGAGAGGTTGGAGTGGGGGTGAGAGGGGTGGAGAGGTTGAGGCGATTGATGTCACGATGCCCTCCGCTTCTTCCTGTCCCGCAGGCCCGACCAGTCCTCCTCCATTGACACCGTCATCTGCTTCGCCGAGCTCGTTACGCTCGGTTCGCACTAAACAACTGCACCTCCCAGTCGCGAACCATTTCAACTCCCCCTCCCATTCCTCAGACAACATGTCCATCCTGGGCCTCCTGCAGTGCCTCAACGATGCCACCTGAAGGTTGCAGGAAGAGCAACTCATATTCCGCTTGGGAACCCTGCAGCCCAATGGTATCAATGTGGACTTCACAAGCTTCAAAATCTCCCTTCCCCCTACTGCATCCCAAAACCAGCCCAGCTTGTCCCCGCTCCCTAACCTGTCCTTCCTCCCACCTATCCCCTCCTCCCACCTCAAGCCGCACCCCCATCTCCTACTTACTAGCCTCATCCCACCCCCTTGACCTGTCCATCCTCCCTGGACTGACCTATCCCCTCCCTAACTCCCCACCTACACTCGCCTTTACTGGCTCCATCCCCGCCTCCTTGACCTGTCTGTCTCCTCTCCACCTATCTTCTCCTCTATCCATCTTCTATCCGCCTCCCCTCTCTCCCTATTTATTTCAGAACCCCCTTCCCCTCCCCCATTTCTGAAGAAGGGTCTCGGCCCGAAACGTCAGCTTTCCTGCTCCTCTGACGCTGCTTGGCCTGCTGTGTGCATCCAGCTCTACACCTTGTTATCTCACCATCATTTCTGCTGAATTATCTTTTCTTTTGCTGTATAACATAATAAAAGGCCATTACATCATAACACTTGAATGTTTCTGGAATTTTTTTGAAAGCAAGAGACAATACCTCAACTGGTTTTAAAAAAACTTGCACTTAACTAGACATGGAGAACAGCACAGTTGACTCTTTGCTTGTACTCTGCAGATTGTTACAGTCTGTTATGCACTCAGGATTTAATTAGAGAATCATAATACTCCTCTCTTTTACAGTTTTTGCATAGTTCAAACATGTTTCTCAAAGCTCTATGATTTAAGCATTATTTGTAAAAAAAATCAAAACAATAATAAATTTAATTATTTTTCAGGTGTCAGTGAAAGACGTAGTATCAGACACAGAACTTATAAGTAAAAGATCAAAGGGTCACACCACCAAAGAGGATGTATTAAACAAACCTAAGATGCTCTTAAATCTTTAATCAGTTAGGTGGTTTTAACTGATTAATACGTATAGGTAAATCCCCATCTTCCTTTCAATTCACTGTCCTAAGAGAACGTAAGTGTAAAGAAGAAGTGTAAATTGTAGGTCAGACAATGCATGTTAGGTGTGAGGCCTTGTTTAGAATCTGTTTGTGTTTTGGTTTTTTTTTCTAAAGTAGGAATTTATAAAACACCATTTTGACAAACTGTGTATAAATTGTGTGCTTTTTGAACAAAATAGAATGTATCTGCAAATATAAATTCACTCTACAGATTTATGTGTGTGTGTGTGTGTGTGCGCTTGCATGGGAGAGAGTGTGTGTGTGTGTGTGTGGGAGGGGGAGAGAGAGGGGAGAGAGAGAGAGAGAGTGAGAGTGTGCATGTGTATGTGCATGTGTGTGTGAGAGAGAGGGGGTGATCTGGGTGAATGGAGGAGCAGGCAAAGAAGGAGTCGAGACAAAAAAACTGCAGATGCTGGAATCCAAGGTGGACCAACAGGAGGCTGGAAAAACACAGGAACCAAAGTAGCATCTGGAGCAAAAGAGAAGTCAACATTTCAGGTATTACCCTTCTTCAGGACTGGATGTGGGTGTAGGGGGAGCTGCAGATAAAGAGAAGGGAGAGGCGGGTAGCAGAATGGTGGTGATAGGTGCACAATGGTGGTAGGCATGATCTAATTGGCCAATGGGAGGGATGAATCCGGTTGGTAGCTGGAAGGGAGAGTCAGAAGGTGGAATAGAAGGGAGAAGGTGGGGCTGGAAAGGGAGCCAGGACATGGGTGGGAAGGTGATTTGAAATTCGAGAACTCAGTGTTGAGTCTTCTGGACTGTAGGGTGCCCAGATGGCAGATAAGGTGTTATTCTTCAAATTTGCGTTCCGATTAGCTACAACACTGGAAGAGACTGAGGACGGATGTGTCAGAGGGGGAGTTGGAGGGTTGGGGGGTAGGATCAGACCTTTCCTCCAGGTGCTGCCTGGCTTGCTGTGTTCTTCCAGCCTTCTGTTTGTCTACCTAAGATGGAGTCGAGTTGGACCTGTCTGGAGGGCTGTTGTCTGGGACTTGACAGGCATGCTGAAGCTGTCAGAGAATGCTTGAACGACAGAGTTATCAGCCACACTCACAAGGTAGTGCAAAACATCATCCAGGCACAATGCAATGTCATCCGTGCTCTCAAGACCAATCACAACATTGTCATCACACCAGCAAGCAAAGGAGGAGCCATCATCATACAGAATAGAACTGACTACTGCAAGCAAGTGTACTGACAACTGACCAACCAGGAACACTACAGACAACTACCTGCTGATTCAACCAAAGTACATACCCATCAACTAAACAGACTGTTCAAGACTTTTGATCCAGTCCTTCCAATCCTTCAGAGTACCCTATGCACTGTCATTCTGCGTACTTCCCACGTAGTGGACTTCTACTACCTTCCAAAGATAAACAAAACCAACACCCCTGGATGTCCCATCATATCAGGCAATGGGACCCTGTGTGAGAACCTCTCTGGTTATGTTGAGGGCATCTTGAAACACATTGTACAAGGAACACCAAGCTTGTGTCGCAACACTACAGATTTCTTACAGAAACACAGCACCCACGGACCAGTCAAACCAGGAACATTCCTCGTCACAATAGATATTTTGACACTTTACGCCAGCATTCTCCACCACAACGGCATTGGTACAACAGCCTCAGTACTCAATATCAACGACTGTCAGTTTCCAGATGCCAACCTACAACTCATCTGCTGCATCCTCTACCATAACACTCGCACTTCGACAACCATTTCTTTATCCAGACACATGGAACAGCCATGGGAACCAGATTTGCTCCCCAATACACCAACATTTTCATACACAGGTTCGAACAAGACTTCTCCGCTGCGCAGAACCTCCGACCAGTGCTATGTACCAGATATATTAATGATATTTTCTTCCTTTGGACTCACAGTGAGGAATTACTGAAACAACTACATAGCGATATCAACAAGTTGCATCCTGTCATCAGACTTACAATGGACTACTCTTTAGAATCAGTCTCATTCATGGATCCATACATCTCCAATGGGCGCAGACACCTCGGTACATCACTCTACCACAAGCCTATGGATAACCTCACGATGCTGCACTTCTCTAGCTTCCACCCTAAACATATTAAAACAGCTATCCCCTACGGACAAGCTGTACACATATACAGGATCTGTTTGGATGAGGAGGAACGAGATGGACCCTGGAAAGTGTTGAAGGACGCTCTCATAGTAACAGGATATGATGCTCAATTCACCGATTGCCAGTTCCGACGTGTCACAGCGAGAAACCATAATGATGTCCTCAGAAGACAGACCCAGGATATGTCTGATAGGGTACTCTTCACCGTCCAGTACTTCCCGGGAGCAGAGAAACTACACCACGTCCTTCACAGCCTTCAACACATTATCAATGACGATGAGCACCTCGCCAGGATCTTCCCTACACCTCCACTTCTCATCTTCAAACAACCACCAAACCTTAAACAGACCATCATTTGCAGCAAACTACCCAGCCTTCAGGACAACATCGACCACGACACCACACAACCCTGTCATGGCAACTTCTGCACGTCATGTCAGATCATCGACATGGGCACTACCATCACACGTGGGAACACCACCCACCACGTGCGCAGCAGATACTCATGTGACTCGGCCAATATTGTCTATCTCACACGCTGCAGGCAAAGGTGCCCCAAGGCATGGTACATTGGCGAGACCATGCAGATACTACAACAACGGATGAATGGACACTGCCTAACAATCACCAGACAGGGATGCTCCCTCCCAGTGGGGGAACACTCCAGCGATCAAGGACATTCAGCTTTGGACCCTCGGGTAAACGTCCTCCAAGGCAGACTTTGGAATGCACAACAACGCAGAGTCACCGAGCAGAGGCTGATAGCCAAGTTTGGTCCCCATGAGGACGGCCTCAACCGAGACCTTGGATACATGTCACACTACAGGTGACCCCACCACACTATACACTCACACACACACAGACACACACAGACACACACACACACACACACACACACACAGACACACACACAGACACACACACACGCTGTCACACATGCATACATACACACACACTGACTCACACACACACAAACACACTCTCACACAGATCCTCTCTCATTCGCACACTCTCTCTCTTTCCCACACGCACACACACACACACAGACACACACACACACACACACACAAGTGCTCTCTCTCTCTCTCACACACACACCCTCTCTCTCCCTCACACACACACACACACACACACTCTCCCGCCCGTGCGTGCATGAGCATGCGCGCGTGCACACACACACACTCTCTCTCACACACACACACTCTCTCTCTCCCCTCTCTCTCACACACACACACATACACACACACACACACACACCCTCTCACGCACACTCTCTCTCTCCCCTCTCTCTCTCACACACACACACAGATACACACACACACATGCACACAAATACTCTTTCTCTCTCTCTCCCACACACATCCTCTCTTTCTTCACCCACTCCACACACACACACACTCTCTCTCTCCCCCACCTCACATATACACACCCATACTCTCTCTCCCCCATCTCCCACATGCACACACTCATACTGTCTCTCCCCCCC
>NC_063333.1:87453004-87541200 GCF_021869965.1 Rhincodon typus | reverse complement strand
CCCCCACACACACACACACACACACACACACACACACACACACACACACACCCACACACACACACAAACAGATGTAAATCTATGGGGTGAATTTGTATTTGCAGATATATTCTATTCTATTTTGTTTAAAAAGCACAATGTATAGACAGTCAGTGGCATTTTATAAATTCCTACTTTAGAAATAAAACCAATCAGACTCCTAACTAAAACGCTAACAGATTCTAAACAAGACCTCACATCTAACATGTATTGTCAGACCTAAAATATCACCTCTTCTTTACGCTGATAAAATCTTGTGTTCTCTCAGGACAGTGACTTCAAAGGAATCTGGGGATTTACGTATACATATTAATCAATTAAAGCCTTCTAAATGATTAAAGATTTAATGGCATCTTAGGTTTGTTTAATACATTCTGTGTCGGATACCACCTCTTTCGCTAATACCTGAAGAAGGAGTGAGGCTCTGAAAGCTTGTGTTTTCAAATAAACCTGTTGGACTATAACCTGGTGTCCTGTGATTTCTGTCCTTGTCCACCCCAGTCCAACACCAGCACTTCCACATCAATTATTTTACTTCAGGAATTCTAATCCTTATATATATTACTGATAAAAACAAAACTGTTGGACAAATTTGTACATGATCTATTGCTCCAAAAGTCATGCTGACAGTTTTAATGCTACTGTGTGTTAATGGAAAACCTGATGACTAAGGGCAGGAAATTTGGCTACACTAGGGAAATCATTTGAAGAAACTTCTTGGAATACATCGACTAGAGGTAAAAACCTAAGTCTATTTGATATTATTATATTTATATTGTGTTATCCGTCGACATTGGAAATAATCTGTTAGAATTGCAAAAGCATGTGTGTGAGGGCTAAGAATAAAATGGTGAGTGCCCAATAAACCAAAGCTCATTGAGCACCTGCTGAGACCTGAGGTTTAGATATTTTTAATCAATCCATTCAAATATAGATACCTGAGGCTAATAGTGATGCAAAAGTGCTTAAAATGCTTCACTGAGGGTGATTGAACATTAAGCAAGGTAGCTGTGATACAATTAATGCTTAACTCATTATATTGTCAACATCTATTATACATATATGTGCACTGCATGATAAGATGATCATAGGTTCACAGGAACAGGAATAAGCAACTTCTCCCTTCAAGTCTGCTCCATCTTTCAACAATATCATGGCTGATCTGGTTGTGGTATCAGTGATCCACAGTGATTCTTAGGTCTATCAAACTCAGCCTTTAAATAATGTGAAGCCTCAGCCTCACTACCTCTGATGAAGAGAATCCCACTCCTATAAGCCTTGAAGAGAACAAAAAAGTTCCTCATCTGAGTCTTAAAAGGAAGACGTTGGGTAGAAGCTTCCCAGCCCTTGCGCAATGTGAGGACTGTTAAACCAAATTAACTGCAAATGTAAATTCAGTGGATATCTGGAGATTGATGCCATACTGTCACACTTGTGCAGACTTAGGAAAACTTCAAACAGAAAGATTTAAAAGGAAGAGATAATGAGAGACAATATAGTCAACCTGGAAGAAAGGGGGTCCTATTCAAATGTACTTTGCTGTCATCAGCCAAAGGGGTGGGTGAATAAAAAGGTGGGTCAATTTATCCTTCCACACCCAGGAGCTTAACGATTTGGGAAATCCAAATTGGGGAATGTTGCCTGGTACTGTTCATAACAAGTTTGCCATTGATGTGTTGGTAACAGAGATCTCAAACTTCACATAATGAATGTGGTCAACAGAGCAGCAGTATTGCTAGCCCCCCTGGATGCACCAGAGACATGTACAATGTACAGCAGATAACTTAAATGATTTGAGAAGTATTACCAGTGATGCTTTCACAAAATCATGCAAACTCATTGACAGAACAGGTTTTTCATACCAGTGTCCTCCTTCAGGCCAAAATCCCTGGTACTGAGGCACTGGTCACAGTTAGTCAGCTGCATTGTTCAGGCAACATCCAAATGCCTGACACAAGATGTCTAAAGCAAGCTCTCTCCTCATAACAAACAGTTTCCAGGAGGACAGAGGAAACACTTTAACAATGCCCTCAAAACTTTCCTGAAAGAAATGCAATATGCTCACTGATTCATGGAAATGTCTAGCGGAAGACCATATTTGTGAAGGACCCAAATATTTTCAGTATCTATGACCCGGACCAGATAGAAACTAAGTGCAAACAGCAGAAGGAACGTGTGAAATTCTGAGCATGCCACCTACCCCCTACAGCAAACACTACCTGCTCGACCTGTGGTAAGGTGTGTGGATCCAGGATTATGCAATTTAGTCACCTGAGGTTCTACAACACCAGAATGGAAGAAAGTGATTCTCGATCTCAAAGGGTTACCTAAGATTAAAAAAAGCTGTAAAAATGTCTTCATGAAAAATGTATTTAACAAACATTCTTAGGAAATATTTTCCAATACCAATCACAATTAAATATGTTCTTGTGCTCACTTGTGCAATAGATCACACTAATGCAAAAAGATGCATAATTTTCTCCTTTCTCAAGCAAACAAATCTCTTTCATATCACATTAATTGTTTCTGGTTCTGTAACACAATGACAACATTACAATATGCTTCATAAAATGATTCCAAGTGAAATTGGGCCCGAGCCAGCATTTTAAACATGAGAAGGTCAAGATAACTAAAATCACTTGACCCATAATTATGCAACCTTGTTTACCAGATAGCACGTTAAGAATGGTAGACTCACTATTTGCTTTATCACATTCGCTGATCTACAGGAATGTGTGTGGGTCTGGATTAGTTGTGCACTCAGTTAACCATTAAAGCAAGTTGATTATTTTTTTAAAATCACTCACTAAAGACAAGAGAGTGTGATATTAATTGAAAATGAATCCTGTTGTTGTCAAATAATCTGCTAAAATGCATAGCTCAGTTTCAACATGTGGTGAATATATATTTTATTGACATACAGCAGGGCAGGTAGTGTATTTGTGTCTTTCTGCTACAAGAGTCTTCAGGAAAGAAAGTTGGATGAGAAAGCGAAGCGTTCACGTTTTTAGAAGCTATAAAACATTTCTTGGCAATTTTAAGCTTGGGGGCACAGCAAGAAGGTAACTAATGATGAGTAATTTTCTGTCTGCTGTTGCCCTTATGAAAAAGCCCAAGTGATCACAGCATCTTATTTCTATTATGGCAGCAAACTAGAAATGCTGACTGAGCATTTGTAACCATGTTGCTATGTTCGGGAGAACCATTACATTAGGTGGTTACTTTACCAGGCTGAGACAGCTATTCAGTGTTACGGTGGATAGAGATGAGGCAATCCCAAATGGGGATCATGAGATTCATATTCTCCTTGGCGCAGTAATGTTCTTAAAAGAAGAATAAGGCTTTACTGCTTTGACACTGGCCTTCAATAGTACATTTTAGTATTTCTGGTTAGGTCATTTATACCTATTAGCAATTATCAGAGCATCTATGATGAAATAGGTAGCCAAAGTGCCCACTCATTTCTACAGTGGATTGGAAATTCTGGTGGTTGTATATGGAATGCTGTCAGAAGTGTTGCACTGAAATTTTCCGCTCATTAACATCTTCTTTCACTGGGCAGAGGCTGTTAATAATAAAAGCCATAACTGTATCTTGTTGTTCCCCAGGCTCAAATTTTATCATGTACCCATAACTGCTGAGGTAGTCTCCTTTCTTGCTGACTTACACTTGAGAATGTTAACAACACTGAATCCCACACATAGCCTGATGTAAAATTAAAGTTACCATTTTTTTCCAAAGAATTACACAAAAAAATCAGTATAGAATGTACCAATTGGCCCAAATAGATCCATTCATTTCTAGTTCTTTGTTTTATTGCCATGCACTTTAACAATTTTCCTCACTGTTTAACAAAATTGCAATGTTGTGATTAATTTAGCTCCAAAGTCGTTTGTGACCATGAATTCTGATTATCATTGCATGCATATATGTAACCTCCTTTAAGGTCCTCTCACTAATTCTAAACTTGTTTTCTTTTACGTTTGGTCCAGAGATGTGTGCATCACTGGCTAGACCAACATTTACTTGCCCATCCCTTAATTTCCCAGAGGGCAGTTAAGAGTTAACCAGACACTGCAGTCATTCTGAAGTCACATTTAGGTCAAACCAAATAAGGATGGCAAATTTCCTTCCTTAAAAAACATTAGTCAACCAGATGTACATTTTTTAAGAACAGTCAGTTACTTGATCACCATTAGGCTAGCTTTTTTCATTCCTAATTTTTATTGAATTCAAATTTCACTACCTGCCAATATGGGGTTCAAACTCATGTTCAGAACATTACTCTTTGAGTTTTGGAAAACAAGTCCAGTGGCATTATCTCCATTACCGCCACCTCCTCATTATTGATCAATATATATAGCCCTTTATTTTTAATCAATTTGAATTTTTTAAAAGCCATGCAATTCTGTCAGATGTACCCTACATCATTTCTGCTCAGTGAATACAGCTCCAGTTTTCAAAACCTATTGCTGTAACTACACTTCCTTATCTATATTGTAGCTTTTCCACAGATGTACTCTGACCAGGCTGACCAGAGCTCTAGACAAGTATCCTTTTTATAGTAAGCTTATTTTTCACAATTTGGGACTGCTATGAATAGGTACTCAAATTTTGTTAATCAGCAATCTGAAACAAAAATTGAAAAATGTCAAGTTTTGACCCTATTGCTGTAGTAGATTTTAGAATCAAGGCTGTATGTGATAGTAAGTCTGCCTAATTGTTAATAAATAAGGCAATTGAATCCACAGAATTCTACAAATTTACACAGTTACTTTATGACAACTTTTTATATGAGCCTGAAATTTTCATGAAAGATTTCTAGAAGCTGTAAAATTAATGGTTTCTGAATTAATCTGTGTATCAACAAATATATTGCTACAACAAATCATTTAACTTATGAATAAGCTCTAAACCAGCAAGTGTTACCTTGTCCACACAGTCACAGCAGCTTTATTGTCCCTATGGCCCAGGCTCAGAGGCCTATCTATTCAGATAAGTCATTAAACAAAGATCCTGTCCACTATCCCACGTAAATGTAAATGTTCACACGGCACTATTTTAAAAAAGAGCAGCAAACATCTTCCTGATGTCTCGGGCCATAATTATTCATCAACAAACACCTAAAACATTTATTATCTGATTTTTGTCAGATTGATACTTAGGGGGTGTTTTGTGTGCAAATTAGCTGCCCTGTTTGCTACATTACGCTTAAAAGTTCTTCATTGATTCCAAAGCACTTTGAAATGTTCTGAGGCTGTGAAATGTGTTATGCACATGTAAGCTTTTTTTATAATACTGTTTCGCTGCTGTTTGTTGGTTTGATAATTATGCCTTTTTATGATATTAAGGATTCTATTTTAGAGAAATGGCTGTATAATTTCCTGGAATGAGTATGATTGTATGTGTGTGGTGAGCTGGAGGAGGACTTTCCATTCTTTGTTAATTGCTGTGCTCCCTCGTCAGTACCACCCTGAGTGCAATTACATCTGGTTGTATTTCTGTGGTTGTGATTTTTTGGGTGTTCCTTACAGAAGCATCATACCTACTCCTATATTACTGTTCCATGGGTTATCTTGATCTCCTTGTCAGGCATATCCTGACTTCTATTGTATGGTACGGCATAGAACACTTAAGTTAGGAAGCAAGAGCTTATGTGAGGAATTGTACTTGCTATTGTTGCAGGGGCAACATGCAGCTTGTCCTATCCTATTCTCCAGAGATTTTGTGCTGCTATTATTATTTTCCAATTGCTAGTATCATCCCTTGCCAGTGATAATTCATTTACTTTGAGGTTCAGTAAACATTTTCACCCACAAGTCGTGTTTCATATTTAATTTTTTTTGAGAAGTTGCGCATAAAATTTTGTTTCTCGATAAGATATTGTAAGTGTTGTTTTTTTGTTCATCAGAAATCCCCAACAAACAAGATTTTTGAAACTTGGGGAATTGATTTTAATCTTTCTCATTTAGCAAAAACTGATTGAACAGATGCTTAGGTTGCCTCAGGTTCTTCATCCCCCTTGAACTACTGCAATCCCTCAATTTGTGATTGTTATCAGCTTTCCTTAGCATGTGGCAAGGACTTTTGTTAAAAATATTGAAAGAGAATTTTATGATTGCCAAGCTGTCAGGCTATGAGTCCAATAAAAGGGAACAAGTAAAGAAACTTCTCTGCTTCCTCTTTGCTTACCCAGGATTTCCAATGCTTCCCCCTTAAAAGAAGTAACTGTATTGCATGTTAAAATAGTGTCTCACTCTGAGTGCTAGAAGTGGAGGTGATGGCCTATGGCATTATTGCTTGATTATGGATCCAGTGGCCCAGGCCAGTGTTCAGACCACCATCTGTGATTAAACTCTGAATCTTTCTGTACTTTTCTTAGTAAAGAATGCAGTCAATAAAGTCAGAATATCCTTTGATTGCATAGGATGCAGTGAACACACAATTGCAAGTGTGTTACATTACATTCAGACTTAATGGTGCTTGAAACAAGTTTATTTCCCATATTGGCTTCCATGTGCATGTCAGACTGTATGGAAGGAAATACTTACTGGTGACAATTGTTGGTAGATTCCATAGATCTGTTTGGCCATTAGTGGTAATATCTTGAAGCACTTATAGTGAGGGGAAAGTAGTTATTAGTGATAAAATTATTTAAGACAGTACAGCATTGGACATCCCAAACGCTCTTCATACCATGTCTAACTTAGAAAGGGTGTTATCTTCATTGCAGTCTTGAATTGCCATGTGAGGATTCATGAATGAAATGTTTATGTTCAGTCCAATTTATTTCATTGTTTTGAGTGGTTGCATTAATCTTCTTCCAAGGAGGTATCTCCCTCATCTAGATGAAAGTCTGTAACAAATCTAGGGATGCCTTTGAAAGCTGATCATTTTCATCCTACATCTGAACTCTTAGGCATTTTATTATTGTGTCTCAATCTGCGACAGCACACTATTTCGATGAGTAAGTGAGCAAGCGAGTGCGTGTGTGTGTGTTCAGGTGGCTGGATGGCTGGTTTGCAACCATACTGGCTGAGGTTACCATGAAGGAATCTTCCTCTCAACCTCCCCTTGTCTGAGGGATCTATACTAGGTTACTGAGGGAGGTTAGAGTGGAGATTGCTGAGGCATTGACAGAGATCTTGGTGTCATCTTTAGTCAAAGGCGAGGTCCCAGAAGACTGGAGAACAGCCAATTTTCTTCCTTTGTTTAAGAAAGGCAACAGGAATATTCCAGGAAATTAAAGGCCAATTACTCTTACATCAGCAGTAAGGAAATTATTATCAGAGAAGATTCTTAGGAAAGGATTTACTCACGTTATGGATAGAATAGACTTATTGGAGACAGTCGGTATGGCTTTGTGCGAGGGGGTTCTTGTCTCACAAATTTGATTGAGGGCCACTGGGCTCAAAATGTTAACATTGCTTTCTCTCCACAGATGTTGCCAGACCTGCTGAGTTTTGGCAATTCTGATTTGGTTTTGTACTACATGCAGTTTTTTGGCATATTTCTCCATTGAGACGTGATGGCTATGAGCCGTGCGTGTGCAGTCATTAGCTTCCTGAACCATGGGGAAGCCCAACATTTCAGCAAAGTATATGCCAGCTGCTCCTATTCATCTCTGTATAGAGATGATAACAAAGTTCATTCTCTTGGCATACATGGTCTCTGTAACTTTCCAGATATATCAACTGATGGAAAACTACAAGACGTTTATCAATGTCACCAGTTCTAATCTGGAAGTATCCACTGGCATGAAGTTCAGCACAATGGACACCACGATAGATACAGGCAACTCTGTTCATATCCTACACTCAGGGACTGATGGATTGAGGAGGTGACAGAGTCCTGTGACCACTTCCTTGGTGAATAGCAACCACTAACAAAGGATTCCTGGCTGAGGTGTAACTAGGAGAAGTAATCTCTGAAGACCCGCTAATTCCCAGTATCACTTTTTGCATACAGTCAATTTTCCCCACTTCCTCCAACAATTTTACTAGACAATGAATAAGGGCAGCACCCTCACTCCACAGCTGAAATATCCATCAGAAACACCCACACTTCCACAGCAGGAATATAGTGGGGGCAGCATCAGTTGGTTAAAATGATGAATTCTACACCTTAAGTCTTTCCCTCGAACAATGCAGCAGCTCTGTAGTCCTCCAGTTCCTGGATTGAGTAATTACTGCTATAAGGACCATAAACAATCCTTGAAGACAGAGTGTCAGGAATCCCAGAAGTCAGGTTATCCAAGGAGTTTTGGACAAGCGGGTTCAATGTGGGAAGTGGTGGGTCATGTTTTAGAGGTCCCAGGTGAAGGACAAGGGAGACAGGGTACATTTTTGGGGTGCCTCAATAGGAACATAGCAAGTAACTCCCTCCTCTCCTGCACACAGTCTGACAGCTGCTCTTCTCCCCCCACCTTCTACCACAGAACAAAACATTGTGCCAAAGTTGGATTGAGGCTCTTAAGTGGCAGTTAAATCGTTTATTAAGGTCTCAATAAATCCAAAGGGAAGTTGGCTTTGTGGTGCTTTATTGCCCCCAATAATATGGGCAAAAGTTGGGCAGTGCGGAGAAAGGCATTGACATGGTTACCCATTCAGATACAGTGGGAACAGGAGGCTATAAAATTCCCCCCACAGCTTCCTTTTATTTAATCCTGGGATGTGAGCATCACTGGCAAGGCCAGCACTTGTTGCTCATCTCTAACTACCCTCAAGAAGGAATTTCCTTGAACACTTGTGATAGGAAGTAGATCATTAAAAGCATCTAACCTGAAATCCGGATTTTCATGCCTGTAAATAGCACTGCTGGGGCTTTCCTCATGCCTTTTGATATTTGTTCAGCTGTGCATGTTTAAGAGAAAGCCATACCTGGAGTATTGAGGTCGAAAATGATATATTAATCAGCACTAAAAAACTGACTGACATGATGATCTGCAGAGTTTGCATACATTTGATATGTGCATCTGGTGCCACCCTCAACAACAGGTAATCAACATGTGCCTCACTAGAAGCTGGTGCAATGGATGCCACATGCCAACTGTTTTCTTGTTTCAACCAGCTCCCATCATACCAAAACCACCGGTGTTTCAAAGCTAGACGTTTTTATAATGTCTATTACAGGGGTATGAGAGAGTTGCTAATCTGATTGATACAGGGTGATAATTCCAGGGGGAGAAAAGAATAGGAATTGATAAGGATTTAACTGGCTGTGGAATGTCAAGTGATGAGTATGGTTGTACATGGAACTTGTATGCACTTCGATAACTTATTTATAAAATATTAATGAACAAGACTCATAGAAACAATATATAAATCATCAAATTTGCAGATGATAAATTAAGAGGGAATTGCCAATTTAAGGAATACCATTATTAACTTTAATCTGGGCGATTTTGACTCTTGCACAGGGTGGGACTGAGACTGAAGGATGAAGTGACAAGTGAGGTGTGCATGGAATTTCAAGGCACTAGGTTTTTTAATATTAAAGCCTCTTTCTTCAGAGATAAACTGATAGAAGTGAATGCACCTACCGTGTCCTGTATCTATTTCTGCTTTATCTCTTGGTTCACTTTATCTGTTCCTGTCCAGATGACACCTGATGTGCACCGTTTTGGTATAATTATGCTCACTTGCTACTCACATTAACTTTAACTGGTCTATTGCTGTTTTCTAAAATATCAAAGAAGGGAAACATTGCATTGAAAGAACATATAGTTTCATATGTTTATTGGATACAGTTGTAGATTATCTGAATTTTATTTAAAAAATGATTGACCCAGTATGCAGTATTTAAAGGAGAAAATTCCTTACGAAACTGTGAACTCCAAGTCACCATTGAATCAGTTTGTGTGTTAGAAGCAGAGACAGTAATGATTGCCCTTCACAGTCAAGGAGTTCATACCTGAGATTAACTGGTAACTGAACAACAGCCATTTGCTCATGGAGGGCTGTTGGTGTATGTGAAACTAGTACACATGTGAACTTGCCACCTTAAAGAGGAAGAGCAGAAGGAGCAGAAGAAACATAAAAGTGAAACATAATCCAAAAAAAATGACAAAGAACTTTTAAGTTTCCAGTGTTCAATGTTTAAAACTAGCCTCCTGAAATCTGGGCACATGATTCACAAAGGACAATGACAAAGTTCAGATTCATCCTACTCAAATATTGGTGATCAAATCAAGAGTGTATCAGTTTTTCTATTGTGTTTGTTCAACAACAGACGGTTCAGTTAAAGATGCCAGTGTATAGGAATAAACTCAGTACAAGTTCAAGTAACGTCTGGTGAGTGCTCGTTTTACATAAAACTGTTAATATCAAAAAGAAATCTGAAGGTCTCCCTTTTTCAGTTAAATCATGAAAATATATATTAGCCAAATCTTCCCATCTCTGGCTCAGAGATGCGATGTATGCTGGGAGGTGTGTGTCTGGATCCGGTGGAACTCCTGATGCACAGATATGTATGGAAATTGTCTGTGAAGTTTAAACTTCTGAAGGGCTGCCAAGACCCCTCCGTGAATGTCTCCATCTCTAAGCTCAGGCCAGAAATTTGGGCAGATACGATAGATTCACCTGATCATGTAGCCAAGAAATGTTAGACATTTTAATACCTGGTTGAACAGCTGAATAACTTAACTGAAGATTGCAATTGAGCACCCATGTCCAACCACCCAACCAGTCTGGTGAACCAATCCTGATCCAAACCATCTGACCTGACCACCCCTTGACCATCCAAACACCTGACTTCCCATCTGATGTGACTATTTCCAATCAAAGCGGCAATCCTCACCAACTCTCTGACTATATCCCACAACAATCCAAGTAGTCCATTTAAAGTAGAGATTGGCAGATTTTCAAATACCAATGACATAAAGGGATATGGAGATAGGCGTGGGAAAACAGCTCAGCCATGACAGAATTGAAGAAAAAGAAGAAGACATGATGGGCTGAATGGTCTACTCCCGCTCTTGAGTTCCTATGTTCCAATCTTCCGAACCCATCGCAATTGACCTCACGACTCTGTGACCACCCATATACGCCTCCTACCTGTTATCAAACAGAGCAAACCCCCTCAAAATATATTAAGTAGGTAGTATAGACCTTAACTTTTTCTTTTTTGAAGGTAAGTGTAAGGCTTTGTGTACTGGATGCAATTTGAATGGTCAAACTACCAGGCTTCAAACAAAACACACTTTAATCATACATTATAATTAAAATACATACAAAATAAAAACAAAATAAAAGAATTGGCTTAAATAACTCAATTGAATTGCTTAACAAAATAATATATTATTAACTACCACTAATTAACTGTTCTAATATAGTAACATTCTATAAACAAACCCTTGACAAAGGCAAATTCAGTAAAATACATTAACTCATATGTAATTCTCACAGCAGGAAGTGAACCCCAGTTTTTAGCTGTAACAGAGAGAGGAATAACAGCTTCCACATCCAGCTTCAAGACTCCAGGCACTGCAGAAAGCTAAAATTAAAAATCTCGGCTCTGCAGGAGTTTGACCCCATGCATTTAAGCTGCTTCGATTGTTCCAACTTTAATAACAAAGTACCCTGCATACCTCACATTTTACTATCATCCATGTGCCTATCCAAGAGTCGTTTAAATGTCCCTGATGTATCTGACTCCACTACCACCGCTGGCAGCACATTACACATGCCCACCACTCTCTGACATCTTCCCCGTATCTTCCTTCAATCACTTTAAAATTACGCCCCCTCGTAATAGTCATTTCCGCCCTGAGAAACAGTCTCTGGCTATCCACTCTATCTATGTCTCTCATCATCTTGTACACTTCTATCAAGTCACCTCTCATCCTTCTTCGCTCCAATGAGAAAAGCCCTAGCTCCCTCAACCTTTCCTCATAAGACCTGCCCTCCAGTCCAGGCAGCATCCTGGTAAATCTCCTCTGCACCCTTTCTATAGCTTCCACATCTTCCTATAATAAGACAACCAGAACTGAACATAATATTCCAAGAGTGGTCTAACCAGGGTTTTATAGAGCTGCAGCATAACCTAATAGCTCTTAAACTCAATTCCACTGCCAATGAAAGCCAACACACCATACACCTTCTTAACAACCTTATCAACTTGGGTAGCAACTTTTAGGGATCTATGGACGTGGATCCCAAGATCCTGCTGTTCGTCCACACTACCAAGAATCCTGCCATTAACCCTGTATTCTGCATTCAAATTCGACCTTCCTAAATGAATCATTTCACACTTTTCCAGGTTGAATTCCATCTGCCACTTCTTTGCCCAGCTCTGCATCTTATCAATGTCCCATTGCAACCTACAACAGCCCTCCACACTATCCACAGCTCCACCAAACTTTGTGTCATCAGCAAACTTCCTAACCCATCCTTCCACTTCCTCATCCAAATCATTTATAAAGATCACAAAGTGCAGAGGTCCCAGAATAGATCCCTGTGGAACACCACTGGTCACCGAGCTCCTGGCTGAATACTTTCATTCTACTACCACCCCCTGTCTTCTAAAGGACAGCCAATTCTGTGTCCAAACAGCCAAATTTCCCTGAATCCCATTCCTCTACTTTCTGAATGAGCCCACCAAGGGGAACCTTATCAAATGCCTTGCTAAAATCCATATACACCACATTCACTGCTTTACCTTTATCAATGTGTTTTGTCACATCCTCAAAGAATTCAGTAAGGCTTGTGAGGCATGGCCTGTCCCTCACAAAGCCATGCTGACTATTTCTAACCAAACTGTGCTTTTCCAAATAATCATAAATACTATTTCACAAAAAACTTCAATAATTTGCCCACCACAGAAGTAAGACTGACTAGTCTGTAATTTCCAGGATTATCCCTATTCCCTTTCTTGAAGAATGGAATAACATTTGCCACCCTCCAATCATCTGGTACTACTCCAGTGGACAGTGAGGACGCAAAGATCATTGCCAAAGGTGCAGCAATCTCTTCCCTCGCTTCCCGTAGCAATATTGGGTATATCCCATCTGGCCCGAGGACTTATCTCTCCTCATGTAATTTCTAGCACATCCTCCTTCCTAACATCAACCTGTTCGAGCATATCAGCCTGTTTCACACTGTCTTCACAAACTACAAGGTCCCTCTCACTAGTGAATACGGAAGCAAAATATTCATTAAGGACCTCCCCTACCTCCTCTGAGTCCATGCACAAGTTCCCTCCACTATCCCTGATCGGCCCTACCCTCACTCTGGCCATCCTCTTGTTCCTCAAATAAGTGTAAAATGCCTTGGGGTTTTCCCGCCAATGCCTTTTCATGCCCCCTTCTAACTCTTCTAAGTCCATTCTTCAGTTCCTTCCTGGCTACCTTGTAATCTTCTAAGACCCTGCGGATCCTTGCTTCCTCAACCTTAACTAAGCTTCCTTCTTCCTCTTGACTAGATGTTCAACATGTCTTGTCATCCAAGGTTCCTTCACCTTACCATCCCTTCCTTGCCTCAGTGGGACAAACCTATCCAGCACTCGTAACAAGTGCTCCCTAAACATTTCCCTAACAACATCTGCTCCCAATTTATGCTCGGCATGCTCTGTCCTTACCTCATCCTTTCCGTACTCACTGGACTTACCCCAGAAAGGGTGTACTGATTGACTTCCCACTCTGTGAAGTTCTGGACCAGCATCTCCTACAGTTCATGTGTACCATGCCTTAGTGAGATGTCTTTAGCATCGCAGCTATAATTTATTCATTCTGGCTTCTTGTTTAAAAAGAAGCAAAACAATAAAATACATTATACGTGTAAATACATGGGTGGTCATTTGATTATGCCATGTCCTAAGGCATTGAGTGTCCAAATGTTTGGTCAGCAATCCTCCAAAGCTAAATTACATTTGCTCCTCTCCTAGTCGAAATTGTAGGTCTGTAAGGACAATCATTGTTTGTTCTTAAACATAATCACACAAGAATTATCAGCCTTATTAAATCAAATCCAGATTTCAGGTAATTGTAGCTGTCTGATGTGAAACTGAGATGAACAGTTTCCCTTAATTTACCATAATAGCAACACATGACACCAGAAGGAATTTACTTTTTAACACTTTGGTGGTGAAGGAGAACAGGTATTTCCCGTATGAAAGGAAATATTCCATCTAAAAGCACAAAGTCTTAATTGAAAAAAAAAATTGTTAACCTTGGTTTACCAAAAGCATTACAGTGTAACAGAAACAATGTTGACATATAAATCATTGTACCATTTTGATATGAATTCTGGATGGAGGAAGCACATAATTTTGCTTGCTTGCAGGAAGAAAAGCGAAGATTTGTTAAATTATGTTTGTTTTTAATAAATTCTGTTCTTCTCATGGAATCTTTTCTTCTCTTTTCTAACTGATAATGGATCCAAAAAACAATTTTATTTTCACAAATGCAGTAACAAAGATTATTGAGTCATATTACAAATCGAGAAAAAATATTATAGATGCATATGATATGTAGTAACAAATTTTGTTAGCTAAACATAAAAACTAACTATGTTCACAGTATATTGATAATTCCAAAATTCCAACACTGACTATACTTCAAAAGTATTTCTTTATCTGTGAAGCATTTTTAGACAATGCTCGTGAAAAATGCTAAATATAATGCAAGTCTTTCTTTAAAAAATTCATATTACTGCGCTCAAAATTGAGATTTATTGTCAAATAAGAGCTATTGAGTAAAACAGAATCAGGAATGAAGTGTAACCGATTAAGGAGTATTGGAGGAGTCAAAAGACAGTGATTGTGTTTGCTGAAGGGCAAAGTTGTTAATTCTGCAGAATGTGCACTGGCAGCTGAGCCCTTCAGCTTCACCATGGGGCATGCAGCAGCTTGCATTACAGAATTTGAGAGAAGTGCTGTGTGTGGAGAATATGTCAACACTTGCTCTTTCACTTTTTACTTCACATGCGTGGCTACTCCCTCATATTGCATCTGATGCTTCACATTGCTGGAATGCTGTTCTCGTCGATGGTTTATATCCTTCAATGGAAATCCACTCCCAGGTTGTTCTTCCTAGCTGCACCACGTTGCTGTCTATCCCTTTCAGATGATAAATGAGTGGGCTGACAGTTAAAAATCACTTTGCAGGCTTTGTGACTGGTTAAATGATCTGTGTGTTACAATGTTACTTTTGAATTCATACAATACTCAAATATTCTAAATTGATCAGTGATCATCAATCACTTCAATGGTGTTCTTGTTATTTAGGTTTCTATTGTTTCAATAATAAATGTGAGAATTTCCAGGAACTGTCACCAGTGACATGCAAGATGTTTGCATCTGTTTTTGTTTGTGCGAATATGTGGAATTTTCCATTGAGATCTTCATTGAAAGAATTCTATAGAATTTACTCAATGGAACTTCAAGTCGACACATTTCATATCTAGACATTGAGCAAGTGAGGGTCAAACAGAAGGAAAGTCTGACAGATCCTTTAATAATAATTGGGACATCCAAATGTACATCATCATCAATGAAGTATGTATGAAGTGTAGTTATTATCATAATGTAGAAAAATTATGGACATTCAGGGGCAGTTGAAATCTCTAGTGAAGTGGATGGTATATTTTGTGTTCTGACCAAAAGTGTGACTGTTTTTATCCTATTTGTTTTCTTGCTTTCTTTCCTCGGACTATTGTCTTGGTGAATTGTGGTTCTACAAGTGGGAACCACACATTATAAACTCACCAAGCTGACCAATATTCACGTGTAAGATCCTCAGTGAATCTCAGCATTGTCCAAGGGGGCATCACAGTTTACAATGATTCAGTCTTTTGCCAATATCTACACAAACACCCACCTTCATGGACCATTGCACAACAATTAGATGTGTGCAAGCTTCAGCTGATTTTTTTTTCCTTTCTTTAGCTCAATGGCACAGTATAAATTGTGCCATCCTTAGCGTTACTATGGCAAAGATTAGCTAAGTTGCCTTAATGATTGCGACTGGAAACATCTGGGTCTCCCTGGTTGAATAGCAGACCAGATGCCACATTTACTCATTAAATAATCAGAAGAAGCTGTCAAATTCAAGTCCTAAAGTGATGGTAGAGGAAGGTTGAGATAGTTACAGAAGCTAAAACAAACTGCAAACTAAGATCATGTACCACTTTGATTGTGTACAGGGACTAGTTAGACACATTGCTCTCCCTCCCTGCTGAGTTACTATGAATGAGATGGATTACCTTGGCCAAATCTCTACTTGTAAAAAAAAATGCTTGTTTTACTTTAAATATTTAAATCACTGAACATCATTCAACATCATTTGTAGGATGGACTAAAACTGTAGCTTTCACATAGCTTATTTGTATGGTCCAATTTCCCTTTCAGTCACTTACGTCAAAAAGTGTCTTTATTAATGAGTGTTTTTGAGATTTGTGACAGGGTGTGAAAGGTGATGGTCTTCTAATTATCCCTGGCGTGCTGTAGAGAACCTGAGGGATGTGGAATTCTTTTATAGACATCTGCTTTCTGTCACTTTATCCTACAAATATTCATTAAAAAATAGACAGCAGCTTGTTTTACTGTTGAAAATGATACGGTCCTAAATAGTACTGACTGCAGCTGAGCCTGTTGAGTTTAGCTACTGTGTTGCAGAATCTGTTTAGAAGAGAGGTCATGGTCCAGTACCAGAATAGGATTGCTGATTCTGATACCAGATTGGACCAAAAAATAAACCACTTGAAATATTGCCTTCTTTATCACTTTTAGCATTCATTAAAACTATTAATAATTCCAATAATTCCACACTTGGAAAATCCACTATTTTGATATATGATATATTGGCAATAACAATCGGTTGTTCAGCAAATTCTGACTGTAACTTTGCTGGAATCTGACAGTTGAAAAGATGTGTGTTAGTCTCATTGGTACTTGGTGCTAATTCTGTACTTATAATAGCCGGATGACTTATGGGCTTGAATTTCTTCCTTGCCTCTCATAAGATCCTTAAATTGATGACAAGAACCTCGGTATTTATGGTTATTGCTGGGAATGGGCCCCATGTGGGAGTTCAGCCTACACTTGGAATGAGTGAAAGCATCACTGAGGATTTAATTGATCTTCAAATTAAGACACAAAATGGACACTACCGGATTTGCTGTTTTACACCACGTGATTTTTTTTTCCATTAAATTCATTTGGGCAATTTGGGCCTGTCAATTTGTGAATACTTGTTTTACACTTCTGCCAAAAACAAATTTCACTTTGATTGTCCTATAATGATTTAAAATGGCCTTTTCTATGGAAATCATGAAGTGCCCTAAATCTTTTGTTCAGTGGAGACTTGATGTCTTCCTAATCAAACTGAATGACTTTCTGGAGTTTATTCCATGGACTGGCTGGAAAATTCAAATGTGACTTATATTTGCCAAAGCCACACCCCTCTCATATCCCATGATATAAGTGGTGACATGTCCTGAACATGTTTCTAAACCATACATGGCGTCATTGATTCCTTATGCTTGTTTGAAATTGATGCAAATTCATGAAGTACCAAAAACAAATGGTCATTTTGCTCCATTTACAGAATATCCCTCTCACTTGTGATCCTGAAATGTGTGCAAATGTTCAGTGTTATTTGTGAACCTGAAGACTGTTCTTCCAATACCTACATTCAAATCATTTATCAAGCATCAATCAAGATGCCTTCACCCATTAACCTTGGAGCTTGGTCAAAAATTGATGGCGTGGACTCCTCTTCACTAAAACTACAAACAGAATGTTGAGAGTCAAGATCAATGGTACAAAAGATGGGAAAATATGGCAAAAGATTCAGTTTCTTGAAGTTGAGGGAAGAGGTTCCTCAGAGTGACGATAACCGACAACCTGTCCTAGACTTTCCACGTAAACGTGACAGTCAGAAGGCACAGCCACGCCTCTTCTTCCTCAAGCGGCTCAGGAAATTTGGCATGTCCATAAGGTCCCTCACCAACTCCACAGATACACCATTGAAAGCATACTGTCAGGCTGGATAACAGCCTGGTATGGCAACTGCTGTGCCCAGGATTGTAAGAAACTACAGAAGGTGGTATGCACAGCTCAGACCATCACGGAAGCCAACCTTCCATAAACTCTACTTACACGGCTCGCTGCTGTGGAACGGCGGCCAACATCATCAAAGGCCCATCGCACTCCAGTAATGATCTCCTACAACGTCTTCCATCAGGCAGAAGATAGAGAAGCCCGAACACATGCACTTGCAGGTTCAGGAACAGCTTCTTTCCAGCCATTATCAGACTGTTGAATGGACTCTAGCCTCAAATAATGTAACCTGCAATGTAACCTGTATGCCTTTAAGTCTTTTTGATGTGTACATCCTTTGCTTGCTGTGATCTGCCTGCACTGCCTGTAAACAAACCTTTTCACTATATTTCAGTACACGTGACAATAAAAATCAATCAGAAATATTCCAATTTTCCCCTTAAACGTCAAAGGTGAGTTCTGATTCTCACTAATAAAAGATGGCTACCCTTACTATCCTGTTTTTGCATCTCATTACAAGCTGAACTTGTATCATTTCTGTGTAGCTTACAATTTGTGTCTCCACTCCTGAAAACTAGACTGTTCCAATTTCTAACATGGAAGTCAGCGGTTACCTGCTGACAGCAGCTAGCCACTTGATCTTCCAGCTCTTCAGACATCTCCACGTTTGCCTTACCGTCTTCTACCCTTAATCCAAGCAAGTGGGTATTGCAAAATGATCTGCCTCCATTATCACGGTTGCTTTTGGATCGAGACTTTACTTCAAAGCTCAAGGACATTCACACTTGCATGATACTGCCAGGTTGCTTTGTGCATCAGGACACGCATATTTCATATTTGTACATAAGATGCATCTTCTGGCTTATAAAGTTCTCAATGTTCACTCATTTTTCACTTACTTGAAGGCTGCCAAACTATTTGGCTTCAATTACATTTCAACAGATGGGGAGGCAGTCCATTCTTCACAGGTTAGGGCATTGAATAGTCAAGAGGATTTTACAACACTGTACTATATCAGTATCACACCTACAGCATGTACTAGCAGCCCCCATGGTAAATCAGTGCAAACTTGTGGCAGTGACATCAGAGAGAGTTTGGGTTCCTGGCGGCTTCTGCATTAATGAGGTGGTTCTAGCACTGACTCATGGTTGCTGCTGTGAAGGCAAGTTTGGGTTCCCGGCAGCGTCTATGTCCAGCACAGGTTCATGGGGAGGCAGTGGCGGAGGTGGGCTTGGGCCCAGTATGAGAACCTGCAGCATTGGCAATGGCTGCATTGGTGAGGTGGGCCTGAATCAGTCTCCTGGCAGTGGCACATTTAGGCTGGCCAGGTACCCAGTAACATTATGGCACCAGCAAGGATTTATAGTGGCGAGGACATCAGTTCTTCATTTCTTCATTCTTCTGCCATAATACTCAATGTTTTTGTTTATTTTTCTGTGTTTTAAGATGGTGCTGGAGAGTGGCAACACTATACAATACTTTTCACTGTGTTTTGTAACAAAATACACATGACAATAAATAAATAATTTAAAATAAACTGCATGTACTTCAACCATATCCCCATGTCTGTAAGTCAGAGGGGATCAGTTCTTAATGGGATCAAGGAAGACTATGGTCAGTCAGAGATCAGGAGTATCGCTCCAGAAGTGTCAAGGGACTCACTAATTACAGCCTGGGTGTTAGTCATGGTCAGTCAGGCATTTAATCTTACCAGAGTCTGGGGATCCTTGTACTTGCAGCCTGGAGATTGGTCTGTGGTCAAGTGCAACTAGTGCAGGGATTACAGACATGTCAAATCATGGTGTAGTGGAGATATCAGCCTGTGGACCAGGCTGTTCTTACTCAGGGCGGTCTGCCAAGTAAGTCGAAGGTGGAGCCTACAAGTCATTTATGGGAACTGAAACCTTGCCATCTTCAATCCAAAATTAACTGCATAATAAGAATGCAAAATGACTGATATCCCTCACACTTGGCAGTAATTTACTGCTTCTTCTTCTGGGTGGAGTTAAATTGTTTGAATTCAAAGTCCTGCTAAGGGAGTTGCATTAATCATGCATCCACTGATTGAGTAATGCTGCCTTTCTGAGGTAAAATTGAAATTTGGAGCAGATGATTTTTTTTGCAAACATTAAAAATTACGGCCTCAATCAATCACGCCCATTACATAGTTTGCATCCACTGCCACTTTATCACCTAAGATAAACAAATCTATTCATATGCTAACTTAAAAAGCTTCAACTGGGTTTGCCACTTCTGAATCACAATCTATACATCCTACTGAAATACTGTTTTGGAGGTGCCACATCCATACATTGAACTGTAACTCAACATAATTTGGGATGTTCAAGGGTTGCTTTTTTCTAAGAAAGGAATTAGAACTAGAATTAGCTTTATTGTTACATGTACTCAAATGAGTACAGTAAAATGTTTCAATATCGCCACTTAACAGTGCAATCTTAGGTACAAAGGTACCTAGATACAATTCTTCAGTTACAAGATCTTAGAAAATAGACAATATGTCCAACATTGCAGAAACAAAAGTTCGGAACGGCGGTCTTCCAACCCAGGCCACGCTGGTTCCTAGCCTCCAGTCCGCACAGGACCTTGGCTCCAGACTACACCAGGCTACACCTTGAGGATTATGAGGCTGGGAGATCATTCTGCTATCAGCTCAAGACTGAGAGAATACGCTGAGGCCACATGAGGCCGAATGACCGCCACATTGGACTGAGAGGCTGCCATGCCGGGAGGTCACCATGCCATGGTTGGCTATGGTGGTGGACTAATGCCAGAATTTCACTTCCCCTACATTGCATTAGTATATTGGTTCTGCCACATACATCTCTTTTCATTCATTCATCAGATATGTATACTCCACTGGCTAGGTCAGCATTTATTGTTCATCCTTAATTGTCCAGAGGGTGATACAGAGTCTGACAGATCCACTGCTTAGAGAAAGGTCCCGTGCTCATGGCATCCTTTCCAATCAAAAGCAACCACTTAACAGTTCTAATTCCACTTTCCAGCACTTGGCCCATAGTATTGCATATCTTGGCATTGCAAGCGCACATCTGAATATTTGAACCTTATGAGAGTTTCTGCCTCTTCATTCCTTATGGGCAGTGAGTTCCAGATTCCCGCCAGCCTCTGAGTGAAGAGGTTTTTCCTCATATCTCCTTTAAATCTTCTGTCCCTTGCTTTAAATCTATAACCCCGGTCTTTCATCCCTCCAAAAAGGGGAAAGTCTCTTTCTGTCTATCCTATCTATGCCCTCAATTTATACATCTCAATCATTTGCACTCTCAGATCATCTCTGTTGGGTGGAAAAACATCTCAGTCTGCCCAGACTCTCTTTATAACTGAAAGTTTCCAGCCCACAATCAACCCCATTGCTGTGGATCTAGAGTCACGTGGGATCCAGACCAGATAAGACAGGCAGATTTCCTTTCCTAAAGGACATTAGTGAACCAGTTGGGTTTTTATGACAATTGACAATGGTCACCAACACACCAACTTTTGATTCCAGATTTTTTAAAAGTTCAAATATCACCGGCTGCCATAGTGGGATATGAACCCATGTTGTCAGAGCACTATCCTGGGGTTACCACTATTCTAGTCCAGTGACATTAACATTATGACCAAAGGATAAGGTCACCTCAACACTTTTTATCGAGACATAACTTTGGTCTCATTGTGAAGTCTCTGTGCCATGTTGTATCAGGGTATAACATGACACTTTGTTGTGATTGACATGAGGTTTCAAGGGTACCATGACTTAAGTGCTGTTCTATTTCTAACACACCCACAGATTCCTGACTCACACATCCAACATGGACATCACAGTCTGTGGATTCATTGTGGCCTTGTTTAATAGACACAGGCACCATAATGTCATCAGCTAGACTAGCAAAAAAAATAAGCTCCTCCAGCAGTTACTGCACAGCCTCCAGAGGGAGATGTGGCAGATGAAGATCACCCGGCAGACAAAGAATAATGAAAAGACTTGTAGTGGCCTCTGTCATTGTCTACAGCTCACAGAAATACATTGCAGCCAAGGACTGCGGATGTCCCCAGTCATCATTATTGAGTGGTGCCATTTGCTGCAGCAAGACTTATACTCGGAAAAATGTGTGGCCATCCCATCCTGGTGGCTGTCAACATTACAGCTGCATTGAATTTTCATGATTGTGGCTCATTTCAAGGAGCAACTGGGGCCCATGTGGTCTCTCCCAATCCTCAAAGCAGAAATACATCTATGATGTCACTGATCCTGCTCTCTCTGGATTGCACCAGTTCACATCCTTCCCCTGTGGCAAGGAGATTCAAGCAGCTCAGGCATTGTCCATGTTCCAATGTGAGTGCTTTTCTCCGGTCAAGTCAAGCACTTGCTCTTCTATGCTAATAGGAGCCTTATATCTGTCACTCAGCCACCAGGCTTCTCCTTCTGAGCCCAGTTGAGTTTCTTTTTCTGCAATGAGACAAAAGGAGAGTTGAGCATGATGGAAGTGTATGAAAGAGTGGTTGGGACAGGAGGTGTTCCCAGTGCGTAGGAAATGCAGAGGGCAAGAAGGTTTAGTAGCTTGGGAGGATGAGGGTTGTTGTGTGGACTTGATGCATGAAATATACAAATTGAATTCCATGAATCTTGTTTGAGAACAATGTTCTTTATTAAAACAAAATACACTACAAAACATAATGCAAAAATCTTACCCATACAATGTCTACAATCACAAGTGAACCTTTCTGCAAAACCTGTCCAAAGATCAGACCTGAACAGGAGATCAGCCAGTTCCGCCTCAACTTCTCATTGGTGATCAGTCGACCTTACCCCAAACTAGCTAAAAGTTTCTTCTGTGAGGCAAACTGCTGTATATGTTATCCGTACAAAACAGCTACTCATTTCACATTTGATACTATCCAGTTTTCAGAAAATGATCAGTTAGACAACTGACAAACTTCAAAATTGTGTTTTTTTTTAATGTCCTTTTGATCATTTAATTCATTAAGACTTGCTTGTGTCTCCCTGGAAAGATGCTCCTCTCTTGCCCTTATTGAACCTTGATATAAAACTTTAAGTTGTGCTTGCTGCCTTCTAATCAACTCTATGATACTTACATAGCACAATTCCATGACAATCACAAATTCAACGGAAATAGTTCACATTATCACATCTGATTCTCTATTCCTGTTTTAAACAAAATTTCAACCTTTCCAGAGGTACTGTGACAATTCAGAGTATTACATTTTAACAACCTGTGACCTCTTCTGAATAATTAGGTCATCACCATGTTATGTATGTTTGCTTCCTCTCCTTTCATTCCAATTTAATGTAAATTCATTTTGACAAATCCAGCAAATTTTAGGTTAATATCGACAGCCAGCAACAGTGATACTTCCACCTCTGCCGCTGCATAAGTGAACAAGGTTATTAATTACTGTCTGAATGACATTCTGGCTTGGGCTTCCCTCAATCTAATGGAAAGAGCCATCGATGTCAGCAATATCAAAACTGTATTTTTGTTTTGAGAACTGAAGGCATAAGTCAGCTGTAACCAGAGCTAAGAAGATACTTTATGCTTTAAAAATCTTAATCTGATGATTCAATGACCAAAGTCAGGATGCGTGGGAGGGAGTGTCAAGGAAGTACAATCACTGTTTCTCTTACGGGTGCAGCTCAAATTCCACAGAATAAATTCTCAAAGCAGAAACTATACTTACTGATATTTAGAAGGAGAAAGATGGGTTAACCTTTTGAGTTTAGATCCCTAATCAGATATTCTCATTGAGTCAAGACTTACACAAAGATTGGTGAATTTTACTGGTATGTATTTATTAGTATTCCATTGTGCAATTTTAAGTTAGTTATTTTTCATTGTTTGTCTTCTTTCATATTCCCTTTACCTTAATTACATGGGAACTGGGTCATGTCTGAGATAATAGGGAAGAATGCTAAAAATAGAATCACCACAAAATAAAAATAAATAATTTAGTAATAGGATATTGAGCAAAAATGGAATATGTAGGCATCTAGCAAAAGCATGAAAAAGCGAATTCCTCAGAGATCATAAGAACTGCCGATGCTGGAGTCAGAGATAACACAGTGTGGAACTGGAGGAGCACAGCAAGCCAGGCAGCATCAGCGGAGCAGGAAAGTTGACGTTTCGGGTTGGAGCTGAAGAAGGGTCCTGACCCGAAACATCAACTTTCCTGCTCCGCTGATGCTGCCTGGCCTGTTGTGCTCCTCCAGCTCCACACTGTGTTATCTCTAAAAAGTGAATCCCTCTCTGGTTTTAAATAGGCAATGGTTGGCACGTGATAGATCAATTGCAATTAAATAATCACACGATAATCACAGATCAATTGGCAACCGTGTGGCAGCTCTCCAAGTCTACTCGTTTAAAATACTTCCACAAAATATGATACTTCCCACAAAATTTGTACAGGAGCAAAACATCAAGTTACTATTTTCTGAACTGCAATGACACCTCAATAAGGGCAGAAAGGAAGTGTTGTTTTTCTGAATTGAGCTCAAGGCAACTCAAATTGTGACATTAATATGATTGTAGTGATATAGATAAAGTGTTAAATGCATATCAAATACGCATCTGCTTCTTTGCACATTTGACAGAAAAAATGTTATTTGAAGTTAATGAAAAATTGTGATAAAAGTGTCTTTAAAAGAATTGAATTAAGTTCCCATCCTAAGGTTTCACATTGCTGGATATAGTTGTCAGGTTTCAAGTTTTATAACTATTCACCCAGTGAATGGTTCTGACATTTTAACTTAAACACAAAATTCCAACATGTCTAAATCTCTCCGTGGTGAAATGGCCAAAAATCTCAAACCTCAACAGAACTTCTGATCTGTTAAACTTAGAACAATTACGAGAAGGTGCTTATTACTCACCAGACATAAACAAAACAACTCTAAATGTTTTAATTCTTTTCTTGTTCCAACAGCTTTAAAACTATTTTTATGTCAATTTTCAAGTTAGGAATGCGATCTTCTTATGTCTTGTATTTCAATTAAATTGTTAACCTACTTATATTTTATTAAAAGTGGCACACTATTCATATTATTCAGTTCTGATAAAGTGCAGATTTCCATGTCATTTGAAGATTAATCAATTATTGCCAAGCCCTCACCTCCCTCTTCATCCCTTCTTCTTTCCATGATTATAATTGGAAATAGGCAGCATGGATGCCACAGGCTGTTTTTCAAAGGCTGGCTTCTGCACCATAGAAATAGAATTAATGATGGAATCAGCCTCGTCGTTCATCTCAAAATTCAGGCATGAATTTAAAGAACAGTGAATGCAATATGAGACACTTTTATCTTCTGCAGCAGATTGCATGACTGCAGCCCCTGAAGGGTGATCAGTTCTTCAATTATCAGAACACAGCTGTCAGAATAGTTCAATCTCAAATTCTGCCTACCACCTTTCTTAGCAACCCTAAAGGCAGGCTTATTCTTTGGCTTTATGAATCGGAATGGCCCTGTTACACAGCTCCTGGATTTATTCAGGCATTTCACTGAAAGCCATCCACGTTTGCAGTGGTGTTTTGAATTTGACTTGTGAAGTGTTTGAATGGTCGTTGACCTTCCAAAGGCTGAAATTGATTTTCTTCTATTGTTGTGTGTTCTGTGAAAATATTTGAATTTTCAATCTGGTTTTCTGACCAGCATTGTACTGTTGTGTATGGTGGTGTAGAACACAATGTGGAAGAGAAAGTACAGGTCGGTGAATTAATTCTGTGTATTGGGTCAATTAAATGTATTTTTGTGTTGGAGGGTTCCTTAATTTCATCTAATTATTAACCATGTCTGTTTTGTTTTATTACTGTCATAGAAGATAAGGAGCAATGTGTTTTTATTAATATGCTGTATGCTTGTTACAGTGCTGCAATTATAAAGGGAAATGGATCAATACTGTTTTAACAGATTTGAATGTTCAGTGTGTTTAACTCCCTTTCTCTTAGTATCTACTCTGTTTAGGGCACACATGTATGCTATTGCCTTACTGCAAATGTGGACATGTTTTCTGGAAGTGGATGATCAGTAGAGAATATTCCCCATTCCTGACATATGTATGTAAAAATAAAAAAAAAGGAGGTAATTGCTTGCCTTGCAGTGTCTCAGCTTATGCAGCCAACAGAGCTGTTCCTGTGATTTATAACTGTTGTGGAAGGAGCCAAGGGTAGGGTTTGTGGAGGTCTCTGTACTTCCCAAATTGACTTCTTCCCCTTCTGCCAACTATGTTACACATTTCAGAATAAGAAACAACAGTACTAGCAGCATAAAATTAAAATGTTTATTCAATTCTTTACTACTTTCATATTAAAATGGTCAAGGTGCCAGGATACTGGGACTGGGACGTGCCAGGTCTGAAGGAAATGTAGAATAGATGACAGGTGTAAACCCCAAGCTTACTATGCATCTGGGTGAAGTGGTGGGGAGGGAACATGGAGTAATTAGCAGCAGCCCACCATCCTGACAGAGCTGGGAGATGCGCACCTTCTCCTCTAACTCCATGTTCAACTAAGTAAAACATTTTCTGTTTGCTTTCCTCCCTGCAGAATGTTACTTGGTGTGTGAGGTAATTGATGGCAGCATGCATGGTGCTATCCAAGAGTTCCCAAATTTGTTCTCACGAGGAGCTCATTTCAAGTCTGGAAAGTTATCATGACACTTCAGCGAGAATTGTAAGAGCTAGTGGGGTGCAGTTCAGATCTGTACAGGATTGGGAAGGGGACCTGTGTAAGCACAGGGTGTGGAATAGAGAAGGTTATGATGAGATTTTGTTGTTTTGGAAAGCATGTAATGTCTGCCATTTTTCTTGTAGCAGCTCTTCAGTTTGCATCATTCAGGCCAGACCCTCATTTTGAAAAAAAATGAGAGGATATTAAGCTACCTGTCTGATGATCATTTGATTAGAGCTCAATGGCAGCCATTTCTTCCTGGGAGTTCACATTCAAAATGCTCCTACTCTGTGAAGCCCTGGTATAATCAGTCTCAATCCAGAACTGGAAGAGAGTCTGGGATATGCATTAACCTCTGTTTACAAAGACAATGAGTCTTTGCTTCAGGACTATAAAACAACAACTATAAAATATTGCCACCAGTTTATGTGTGTACAGAACAACTTTAGGATCAAAACCTATCTTGGAACAATTCAAAACTTAGCATTTTATCGTGAGTTTATTTATTATTTAGCTGAAATACTTTAAAGATAACACTTTCCAAATTTTAAGGAATTTCTCCTCAGATGTGTGGTAGATTTTTTTTAAGCAGTTAGTGATAATGTTTGTGTAAACCAGAATATTTGTCAATCATCTTTGAATCTTTGTTTGAGTATGTTTGTTTTTGGTAATGAGCTAGTTATTTATTGTCGACTATGGAAACCTGGCTCAATTATACTAAATACTGAACCTACAGTCTGAGAATGATATAATTGGCCAAATCACCGATCTAGTCACATTTTAAAATTTATTGTGGAGGATTGGGATTAGAACAGTAAACAGTATACCCTCTAATTTTGGTCATAAACTTTTGATGCACCATCAGTGTTTCATACCTTCTCCAAGCTCCAGCACAAATTTCAGTTAATGTACAATTAATTAAGTCAAAATTATCACACAACTTCTTACAGATGATTCATGACAGTCCCTCTTGACTGAGGATTACCTCTTAGACTTTGAGATATGGACATTTGGTTGAAGCATATTCAATGTATTTGCTGCATAAGCTGCTGGGGCACGTGCTATGGGTATGACATTGATGCAGTACAGTGCCACACTGCCACCAGAAGCATTGGTAACTACTAGCGATGCACCAGCAGAGACCCAGGCTATGAGAGAGGCGCAGGCTAAGGAGGAGACCCAGGCTACATGTGAATGAGGGCAGAATGAGGGTCATGGATTCTGGGAGAGAGTGTAACATGCTAGAGTGGGACAGCGTTAGGGAAAAATTGAAGAGATGGCTTTCAGTTTCCTTACTCCTTCCACTCACTCTCTCTACTGAAATCCCAATCTGCATCTCTGAATCCCTGGCCTTCCAAACCTGCCTTGGGAAGGCCATCATCTAATTCCTTGGACAAAAGTATTTCTAATGAGGAAAGGTTGAACAGTTGAGGCCTGTACTCATTGGAGTCTAGGAAAGCAAGGTGAACTATTGGAACATTTAAGATTCTAATGGACTTGACAGGGTGAACACTGGGAGGATGGTTTCTCTTGCTGGGATCTAGAACTAGGAGTCATAGTTTAAAAATAAATGAGCTTTCTTTAAGACAATGATGAGGAGGATTATTTTCTCACAGAGCATCATTAGGATTTGAAACTGACTTCCCTAGACAGCAGTGGAGCTATTATTCATGTTCAAGGCAATGTTGTAGACAGATTTTTGATCAATAAGAGAGTTGACCATTACAGGGGATGGGGGTAGCATGCTAAATGAAGGAAATGTTACAACCAAATCAGCCATTATCTTATTGAATGGCAAAAGTAGTGGCAGAGCAGACTTGAAAGGTTGAATGGCCTAGTCCTACTTCCTGTGTCTGTATTAAATTCCACCCATAGAAGTAATTTCTATTATGCTACTTCAATAGGTGGCGAGTTATATCAGTTAGATCGATACTTATCCTGTGCTTCAGAATAAAGCCAACAGCATATATTCAATGCCCATTCTGGCTGATGTAGACTCTAAGACTGGTCTCTTATCTTGATCCTAGAAGGTAATCACAAACTACCACTGACAAAAGCTACCAAGAAAACGTCTTGGGAAAGATAAGCATACAATGAGCCACAGACCTGCTGTTAAACAAAGCACAGACAATGGTGACTTTAAAATAATCAGAGGAGATCATGCATCACAAAACAGGTCAAAGCTTGCAGAATCAGAATTGGTACCAGGAAGTGTTGATTTTCATTTATGATCTGGAATGATTTTCCAGACTGTGATGGAGGTGAAAACCCTGGAAAAATTGAAAGTACTGTGTGGAATGATTTCATTTGACCCTTTAGACAGAAATTTGATGATAGTTGGAAAATGTAATGTGTTTTATAAAGGCCGTGTGATCGATGTTGTCAGGTTACTAACCATGCAGTGAAGGTAAAAATATTCTCAGATAAACATAGCAATAGGGAGGGTAAAGGTAGTTCCATATGAATAGAACAAAATGGAACAAATATGTGTTGAAAATGGAACAAAGGCCTGCTGCATCAGTAAAAATGGTGTAATCCCAGATTAGCTAGGCATTGACAATGATGTTGTGACCTTGGGAAGAGAACAAGTTGGATCACCGAGCTTAATCTTGGCCTCTGTACTCATGGATGACAAAGAAAACATGTGAGGAGTCTCTTCCTCTCATTAGTGGTTTCATTATGTAGTGATGCTCTCCACTGAGCATGACATGATCACAGGGCAGAAACTGTACATTTAACTGTGCAGGTGTACTGTGCCTGCTCTTTACTATTGTAAATTCATCAAACTTCCACCATTAACATCTTCTTGAAATCGATAAGAAAGATTGACAGGTCATTCAATTAATGGTGATTTAGAAGACCTTACTGAGAATAAAGTTGCTATTACAATTGTCCATAAAATAACAGCAATTCATTGCTGGTGAAGTACTTTTTCACTTTGGACAACACTGCATAAAAACAAATTATGTTTCTATCGGGATAAACATAGGAAAATTATGTATTGCAGGTTTCAACAGGATGTCAAGCCTGTTCTATTATGGGACAGTATGTTAATAAAAATTAATTTCTTTTAGCTCCTTTGAGGCTTCAATTTCTGTATTTACGCTCCAAGTACTGTACGCAGTTCCAAAGAATACCCATTTGCGGATGGCCACAATCTGTCCTGCTTGAATTCCAGTGGGATGGTATGTGAATTACTATTTTAATGAAAATCGTAAGTAACCTAAACATGAAAAAACATAATTCACGAGTCAGATTGCCCTTTTGTAGTTTGCTTTTCTTTCTTTTACAATACAATGTTCAAATCACCAAACCTTGAACTTCTATAATTTTCAGTTCAGAAGTACTTATCCTTATGTCTTCTAGGTCTTCAAATGCATCGGGTTGATTCTTACTTTTTTTTTGGCTGAGTGTGAGTTGGGTTGAGTTTTTTTATGAGGGATACCTGCTGCATGGTCCGGCAAGAATTCGTTATATTTTAACTAAGGCACCTCATTAACCATCTACATCACCCTTATGATGTCCCTCATGTTTAAGCTAATCCCCATTTTACCACACCTATTTCTCAGAAAAATTTTCTACTCATCGGAAAGGCCAAAAGACCAGCATACGTGGTGCCCGTGCCATAATTAAAAGGTTACTGTGCACCCGACAAGCACTGACATTCCAAAGCTGCCATGCTCAGTCAGGTGAAGGGGAAAATGGTACCACAATTCTTCGACAGAGACCTGGAGCTCCTGATAGAGAGGGTGATTCAGAGAAGAAATGTTTTCTTCCTGGAGGATTGGCAGAGGAGATTACGACACTAGGCCCTGATAACCTTGCCCAAGGTCACCATCTCAACAGTGCAGACCAACAGCCAGCAATGTTGTAAGAAGGTCAGTTAGCTTGTCCACACCATCAGGGTAAATGCCACATACTTCTCTCTGCAGCAACCTCACACTCACTGTTTCTCTGCTACTGCACCCACCTCCAAAGGAGGCTCATGCTGTGCTACTTTCACTATTGTTTGCAACAACTTCCCTTATTTGGACTCTTTCACCCCTCAAGCGCACTTCTCTGCATGGCCTACACTGTCTAATTATTAACCTGGGACACCTCACCACCTTTCCACCATCTGTACAAGCATTAACAGCGTGCCCACCCAATTATAGCTCACCCAATTCCTTCTTTATTTAAATTCCAGGAGAAGGAAGCCCATAATCAAGTAGAAAGGGCCCAGATGTGTTGGAGCAATGCAAAATATGTGACTCATTAGCCTCTAAGAATCAAGAATCCCGTCCCTTGCAGGAATGCTGAGACATTCATGTCCCACCAACCAAGAAGGGCCGAGAATTGGCAGATGGAGTTTAATTTAGATAACTGTGAGCTGTTGCCTTTTGGTAAGGAAAATCAGGGCAGGAATTATACACAACAAAAACAGAAGTTGCTAGAAAATTTCAGCAAGTCTGGCGCATCTGAGAGGAAAAAATCAGAGTTAACGTTTCAGGTCCAGTGACCCTTCCTCAGATTTAATGGTAGGGCCCTGGGGAGTGTTACCAAACAAAGAGACCTTTGAGTGCAGGTTCATAGTTCCTTGAAGATGGAGTAGCAGGTAGACAAGGTAGTGAAGACGGTGTTTGGTACATTTGCCTTTATTGGTCAGTGCATTGAGTATAGTAGTTGGGAGGTTATGTTGCTGCAGTACAGGACATTGGTTGTGCCACTTTTGGAATACTGCATTAAATTCTGGTCTCCCTGCTATAGGAAAAAAGTTGCTTAAACTTGAAAGGGTTCAGAAAAGTTTTACAAGGATGTTGCTGGGGTTGGAGGGTTTGAGCTGCGGGAGGGCTAAATAGTCTGGAGCTATTTTCCCTAGAGCATCGGAGGTTGAGGGATGACCTGATAGGGGTTTATAAAATCATTGGAGACATGGATAGGGTGAATAGCCAAGGTCCTTTTCCTGAGGTGGGGGAGTCCAATACCAGAGGGCACAGGTTTAAGGTGAAATGGGAAAGATTTAAAAGGGACCCGAGGGGCAACTTTTTCATGCAGAGGGTGGTGCATGTATGTAATGAGCTGCCTGAGGAAAGTGGTGGAGGATGTACAATTACAATATTTAAAAGGCATCTGAATGGGCACATAAATAGGCAGGGTTTAGAGGGATATGGGCCAAATGCTGGCAAATGGGATTAGATTAATTTAGGATATCTGGTCAGCACAGATGAGTTGGACCAAAGGGTCTGTTCCATGCTGTAAAACTCTATGACTCTAAGTACCTCTCTTCATTCCACACTATGTCGAAAGTAACGCTGTCAGTCTCATTGACAACTGGCCCACAATGCATCGTGGTTGCCCAACAGCAGTAGTAACATTGTACTCCAAAACAATCTGACATGCAGTGGCATTATCATTACTAAATCCCCATGATGAATACCCATGGTCATCATTGACAAGAAACTGAATTGGACTAGCCATGTAAATAGTGTGGCTACAAAAGCCGATTCCCAACTAGCTTCCTGGTCCACCAAAGTTGATGCAATAGTCAAGAAAGCACAACAATACCTCTACTTCCTCAGGAGGCTAAGGAGATTTGGCATGCCCACAAGGACTCTTACCATGGCAACTACTCTTCCCAAGACCACAATAAACTGCAGACAGTCATGAACACAGCTCAGTCCATCACGCAAATCAGCCTCCCATCCATGACTCCATCTATAATTCCCGCTGCCTCAGGAAAGCAACCAACATGATTAAGGACCCTTCCCAAGCCAATTATACCCTTTCCGCCCTTTTCCATCAGGTGGAAGGTATAAAAGTTTGAATACATGCACAAACAAATTTAAGAACAGCTTCTTCCCTGCTATAACCAAACTTTTGAGTGGGCTTCTCAAATGGTAATGTTTATCTCTCTCCGTCTGCACCTTCTTTGCAGCTGTTACACTGTATTCTGCACTCTGTTTTGCAACCCTGATGCACTTTGTATGGTACAATCTGCCTGTATAACATGCAAAACAGGAGTTTTCATTGTATCTTCATACATGTGACAACAGTAAAGCAATCAATCAATCAATTAATCAATAACTCATCTCCTGACTCCACCACTTAACAGGCACAAGTCAGGGGTGTGATGGAATACTCCTGATTTGCTTTGATCAGTGCAGCTCCAATATAATGCAAGAAACTTGACACTGTCCTGCGGAAAGCAACCCATTTTATTGATTCACCATCAACAAACATTCATCCTTCCATCACTAACGCTTAATAGCAGCAGGTTGTACTATCTATGAGATGCACCGCAGAAGTTCACCACACATCCTCAGACAGCACCTTCTAAAGCCATGGCTGCTATTACTAAGAAGGACAAGGGCGGCAGTTACACAGGAACACTACCGCTCCGAGCCACTCATCGTCCTGAGTTGGAAATATATCAGTGTTTCTTTAGTGTCATTCTGGAAATCCCTCTTTGACAATATTGTGGGTGTGCTTACGTTAAAAGCAATACACAATGGCGGCTCACCAGCACTTTCTCAAGGGTGATAAAAGATTAGCAATAAATGACCACGCAGGCAGTAATACCCACCTATCATGATTGAATATAAAAAACATTATACCCCTCTAACCACTGGCCATGAACTCCTCTCTCTCTCTTACAGGTGATGCTGGGATGTCCACCACCTCGAGGAAGGAATGGCCATTTCCACTAGGAGCTGCCTTTTTGACCTCTCAGGACAGGAGTGTGGAGACCTCAGAGGAAACATCAGCAAGGCTGCTTTTGGTACCCCACACCAGCTCAGATACTGCCATTTAGGTGGGGATATTAGCATTAGAATGTGTGGGAGCACAATCTGGTGAGCACCTCACTGCAACAACTCATCAGTTGGCCAAGGAAGAAACGCTTCAGGCCCGTGGCACTCGAAACATTTCCAGAAGCCAGGCATCTGCTCAGCCATCAATCAGGGACTTTGTTCACTTGTGCAGGGTGGAACAGGAGTGGCAGACAGGAACATAGGATGAAATGGCCCTTATTACCCAGAAGATGAAGTGGTGCAGCAGCTTGGGGATTGTCTGGTTGCTTCCATGGACAGGTTGGCACAGAGAGCCAGGTCCGATGTCCTTGGGCTCCTGGATGGGTGCACGTCCCAGGAGAAAGGGCAAAAGGAGGCACTCAACAGGACACCACCCCCTCTTCAAAGGTTCTCCTCTTAGGACACTCCAGAAGCGGCTGGGCCCTCCACCTCCACTCTGCCTGCTCCCCTCTCATCCTTGGAAGTCGAAGCTGAGGAGGGTCCACAAGATCCTCAACATCTCAGAGCTGTCCAGACACAAATGCCCCCAAGGCCATCTAACCAAACCTCCAGGGACAAGGGGCTCCACTGCTCAACAGGCTCCCTCTATCCCAGCTGTGGAACCAGGAATCACATGATAATGTAGTGAGAGGGAGAGAAAGGGAAAAAGCTTACTGAGGGCTCTTTGGTAGCATGGGTGACAATGCAGTGCAGTGTACAGGAATTCACAGGTTTGTGTAAATGCCATTGTTTCATCTCTATATTTTTGAGAGTTTCTGTGTAGCCCAGAATATGACTATGCCATCATGGTAGCTAACTTCATGTCCACAGCGGATGTACTATGGATTGATGTGTTTGATGAGAGCATGTTGCAGCATGTGAAATCAAGATGGACAAGGCACATATCAGACTTTTGGTCCTGATGACACCATTGCCTCTCATCCTACAACACCTATATTCTCTCCCTAACCTCTGTGTCCAGAAGTGCCGCTGTAAATGAGTTGATCTCTGATGCCTGGATCAGAGAGGTATACCGCAGACAGGGAGCCTGCATTAGGATAGGCAGGGATTAAGAACCCCACACATCTATGTCCAATACCACGCATGGGTCTGTGTGTAATGCTGTTTGTCTTTAAGCATCACCCCATATGTTTGGTCCTTTTCTTAAAAAAATACATTTCTTTGTTTCTTGTGATTCCCGACCTCCTTTTATCTGACATTTGAGTGGCACTACTTTTCTTGTTTAGCTTTTACTATTTCACTTAACGCATGGAGTACTAAATCTCAGCCAGTGTGTGAGGCAAGTATCTTCAGTGGTGACAATACCCTGGCCCTACCAGTGAAAAAAGCGCGCTGGAGTCTGCTTTGATCAGCCAATCAAGAGCAAATCTTCTTAGTGAATACTGACGTCTCATCCTGACAGAAGGTTCTGAAGATCATCAATGAACCTTCAGCTTATGAGCCTTAAGTGGTGAGAAGGTAAGATACTTTCTTTCAGAACTCAATGGACTAGGGATCACAAAGAGAGGGTGCATTGTGGGTCTGAAGGCAAGGGCAGGCCAGGAAGGCAGGCCTGGCCCTGCACTCCTATTCCTGGTACATCCCGGTTTGATGCAAATGGAAGGCCAGCAGGAAGTGTGCCCTGGTTTCCCAATCAGAAAACAGCTACTTTTCTTGCCTGCAAGGAAAGCATGAGATGGGGCTATGGTGAGTTGAGGCCTGAAACTGATCATCAACTGAGCGCTTACCAGCATCATTTGGTGAGAAGTTGAGAAGGTCACTGATGGACCTTCTCGTCCAGAACTTATTTGCAGAGATGGTGAATAGGGAGAAATATCTCTCAGGAGACAACTTTTCTACTATTTACCCTCTCACCATTACCCTCACTACCTTCAGAGAGGGTATAATCTTAACTTATGTGACTAACCATAAGATATCTTCACCGGGACCTCCAAACTATTGATCTCCTTACCAACTTTCTACTTAAGATTTAACATCTTATTGAAACATACCTTTCCAACACTGTCTAAGCTTTTACTTGAATTATGTGACACTCAGACTATTTGATACATTTAGACATTTCAACGTTTCCTTTCTTTGTCTTTCCCTATTCATGAAGAAGGTGAATCTTTGCTGGCGTATCATTTCCACAGATGCATATGATCTGCTGCTAGCTCATCATAGCTACCATTCTTCATGCATGACATAAGTAATCAGTGTTAACAGGGTCTTTTATTGTGTGGCAGCCTGCTATTACTGCTGAGTTAATTCTTGTCCTTGCCAATATCCATTCACCCATTGTTCAGTAGACGTCAGAAACTGAGATCCTGGTTAATTTCCTCCTCAATTAAAAATAGTTGCCAATTCAACCAGAGGAAAAGTGATGAGGTTCTCATGCCTTTCAGGCCAATATTTATCCCTCAATCAATGGCACTAAACAGATTAAGAGATCACTGCTACCTTTTTGTATGTGGAATGTCATTGATGGCAATTTGCTGCTGACAGTGAGCTGAAGTAAAAGGTGGAGACAATTGATACCAATTGATGAAAGACTTATGATGGAAACAGTAAGTGTTGGAGCTAACTCTAACATAAACTGGAATGCCAAAGGTGTGAATCATCTAATTCAACAGGAGAGATTGACCAGGGACCTTGATGGAGCCAATAGTGAGTAGATGGACTTTGTGATTGCAGCCCAAAACAAAGTTGTTGCATTTCCCAATGTTTAATTGGAGGAAATCATGTTTTATCCAAGACACAAACAGCTGGATTGCATTAGTATTGATGTTATTGATGAGAGTTGAGTGCTGTTAGTTTGCATATGAGATCCGGCCTCAATATGCATATTAGAGCTGAAATACTACAGTTTTAAGCAGGTTGCCTAAAGTTTCAGTGTTTTTATTTCTTAATCCTGCTATGGTCTCAAGTTGGTAGTTTTTCAAGAACAGGGCAGCTTGTGAACCCACATGAGAATGTAATTAACCACTTCCATGAATGACTGAGCACTATTGGCCAGATTGGGTAATGATGACAGGTTTCCCTCCATAAAGAATGTTCGCAAATCTAATGCAATTTGAAAATCCAAAGGTATCATGGTCACTTTAACACATATCACAAGTTTTACTTCCAAAATGTATAAGGTATAACCTTATTTGCATTTAAATTTTGGAAATTGTGACAATTGGTTATTAGTCCAGTAACTCCAATGTGTGATGGCCTATTTGCAAAGTTGTCTGAATATAACACACGGTTAAGTTTGGCCAAAGGAGAAAGCAAGGTATCCCTTCGACTGTTTCTAACCCCACAATGCTTTTCATGTGTAAAATGGACATCGGTGAGTTCAATTGCTCCGCCAAAGTTTCATAGGCAGCTGAGTATCTGGTCATCCCAGTCTGTGGTGAGTTAAGCTGAGAATCAGATTTTCAGGATCAGGCTGGGCTGTCCATTATCTTGATCCCACATTATCCCTAAACTTAGAACACTTGAGATCTTTGCACATTGTATTATCTTAATGAAAAACTCACCCTCTATGCAATCATGGAATTTACAGAACATCTAAATCCAAGGCTGTCAACTTGACATGTTTTAACTGTATTTTTTTGTAGTACATGTTCTGTATAACAGGGAAAATAAATAGGTTTTCATCTTTTGTACTGACTAATCAATTGTTTGGTGCTTGACATATGTGTAGCAAGATTTATAAATCATGCATCATTTCTTTTTCTGGGAATGGATCCACGCTGCAAAAATATCAAGTTAGTCAAATTAGGGCAGACCAACTGAGCTAAACTGGTGAAATTAATGATATCAGGTTGTCCCCCATTATTAAAACAATTTTAATGTTGTCATTACAACACTCTTGTCAAATGCTTTAATCTTCTGAGAAAATCAGTTATTGAACAACATTAAAAACAAAAGTCAGCTGGAATTTTTTTTAAACTGTTGCTGCTACTCTCTTCTGGTCTTGACCAAAACAGTCAGTAGATTTAAAGAGGAAGCAAACAAATTGATAAGTTGCTGTCTAACTCACTAATGAGCTTTCTTTCTACTCACAATGCCAATGGAAATAACTGAAAGATTAAACTTCTCATTTCATTTTGTATTAGGTGGTGTACTTAAGTTCTGTGGGATGACTTCAAAAGAAAAGCCATTCTTTATTACCAAGATTGGCAAATAAACAGAAGGGGGTCAGGTTATCTTCATTAAGATAACTATGCAATTTGCAATTATGTGGCAAAGTGATGCATGTTTATACAATTATATCATCATACATTTGATAAACAATAATTTCAAATTTTACCAAGGTTTTTTTTAAGAAGGCTGAATCCGCTTTCACTTTTGGATTTTACGGTTAGTTCTGCTTTCTTAAATACTCAGAATAAAAAAAAAAGTCTAGGAAAATTTTACAGTGTGGGTTTTTGATCACTGGCATTGAAACTGAAATTGTTAGGATGTACAAATACAAAACAATGCTAACCTTGCCTCAGTTAGCCAGTGTTAGGGAAACTTTAACTATACAGAATAAATACAAAAACACGCTGGAGATGTTCAGGAGATCTGGCAGAAAATGTGGAGAGAGAAAATGAACCAGCATTTCAGGCTCGTGACAGCTCATAGAATCTGGGAAAAGGTGGAAATGTAAGCAGTTTTAATCAAAGTGAAGGAGTGAGGGTGCCAGAGGAGATGGGAAGTAGAGTATAAAGAGAAGGTCTGTGGTAGGCTGGCTGGCAAGTGAGATTAAATGATAAAAGGATCGTGTGCAAAACTGAAGGAAATGGTAATGGGACATATAAGTAAACAGATTTGAGCTCTGCAGTACTGCTACTTCCAGTCAGGAATGGTGATGGGCAATTAAACAACTCACTTGAGGAGGAGGCTCCACAAATATCCCCATCCTCAATGATGGAAGAGCCCAACACATCAGTGCAAAAGAAAAAGTGAAAGCATTCGCAGAAATCTTAAGCCAGAAATGCTGAGTGGAATCCACCTTGGCCTCCTCCAGTGGTCCCCAGCACCACAGATACCTTCAGCCAATTCAATTCTCTCCATGTGATATCAAGGAACAGTTGGAGGCACTGGATACCACAAAGGCTCTGGGTCCTGACAACATTCTGGCAATAGCATTAAATATTTGTGCTCCAGAACTTGTCGTTCTTCCAGTACAGGTACAACACTGGATCTATCCAATAATATGGAAAATTTCCCAGGGTATGTCCTGTACATAAGAAGCAGGACAAATCCAAACTGGCCAGTTACCGCCCCATCAATCTACCTTTGATCATCAGTAAAGTTATTGAAGTTGTCATCAACAGTATCTGCTCAGTGAAGCCCAGTCTGGGTTCCACATGGGTCACTCAGCTCCTGAACTCATTAAAGCCTTAGTTCAAACATGGACAAAAGAGCTGAATTCCAGAGGTGAGGTAAGAGAGATAGCCCTTGATATCAAGGCCACATTTGACCAAGTATGGCATCAAGTAGCCCTAGCAAAACTGAAATCAGTGGGTATCAGGGAGAAAACTCATCTCTGGTTGGAGTCATACCTGGCACATAGGAGGATGGTCATGGTTGTTTGAGGTCAATTATCTCAGATCCAGGACATGTCTGTACGAGTCCTTCATAAGACCATAAGATACAGGAAATGAATTAGGCCATTTGGCCCTTTGGGTCTGCTCCTCTATTCAATCATGTATGACATGTTTCTGATCCCCATTCTTCTGCCTTTTCCTTGTACCCTTTATTCTCATGCCAATCAAGACCCTATCCATCTTTGTCTTAAATACACTCAATGACATGGCCTCCAGAGCCTGTGAGGTCCACAGATTAATCACCCTCTGGCTGAAGAAATTCCTCCTTATCTCAGTTCTAAAGGATCATCCCGTTACTTTGAGGCTGTGCCTTTAAGTCCTAGTCTCACCTGCAGGTGAAAACACCTCCTACATACCCACCCTATCCAGGCCTCTCGGTATTATGTAAGTTTCAACCAGAGCCCAACTGTCTTCAATTGCTTCATCAATGACCTCCCCTCCATCATAAGGTCAAAAGTGGGGATGTTTACTGATGATTACACAACATTCAGACAGATACTGAAGAAGAATGTGTCCAATTGCAATAAGATCTGGACAATATCCAAACTGACAAGTGGCAAGTAACATTCACATCACACAAATGTCAGGCAATGACCATCTCCAATAATAGATAATCTAACAATTGACATTCAATAGTATTGCCATTACTAAATCTCCCAGCATTAATATCCTGGAGGTTACCATTGACCAGAAGCTCAACTGGACTCACCACATATATGCATTGGCTACAAGCACAGGTCAGAGCTAAGAATATTGCGACAAGTAACTAATCTCCTGTCTCTCTGTCCACCATCTACAAGACGCAAGTCACAAGTGTTATGGAATACTCCCCAATTGCCTGGATAGGTGCAGCTCCAACAATACTCAAGAGGCTTGACGCCATTGAGACAAAGCAACCAGTTTGCTTGGCACCACATCCACTCCCTTCATGACCGATGCTCAGTAGTGGCAGTGTGTATTATTTGCAAGGTGCACTGCAGAAACTCAAGAGCCTCAAATCTATGACCACTTCCATCTAGAAAGATAAGGGCAGCAGATACATGGGAACACCACCACTTGAAAATTCCTTCCAAGCCACTCACTAACCTGACTCGGAAATTACTCCCTGTTCCTTCGCTGGGTCAAATTCCTGGGATTCCCTACTTAAGAGCATTGTCGATCTATCTACGGCACGTGGACTGCAATGGTTCGAAGTGACAGCTCACCATCATCTTTTCAAGAGCAACTAGGGATGGGCAATAAATGCTGGCCAGTCAGAGATGCCCACATCCCACAAGTAAATAAAAAAAAAATCAGAGGAGATGTGAAAGGCAGGTTCCTGGATAACTATTCTTCAAGAGCAAAGAATATGAATAGAACAAAATAATTCAGGAGAGTAACAGAAAACAAAATGGAAGTTGATGTTGTGAACTAATATAACTGAACTCAAAATTCAGCCTAAAACGTTGTAGAGTGTCCAATCGAATGCTGAGGCGCTGTTCTTTGTGCTTCTGTTGTACTTCATTGGAACATTGCAACTGGCTAGCGGACAGATTGGTTCTGAGTGGAAGTGATCTGGAAGATTAAAATGACAGGAAGCTCAGGATCAGATTGAGTGAGGGGTTCTGTAAAGTGATAACCTAATTTGCATTTGGTCTTGACATTGGAGAGGAAACCACTTAATGAGCAGTGAATGCAGTGCAGTAAATTGGAAGAAGTGTGAGTAAACTGCTCTTTCACCTGGAATCTGTGTTTAGTGGGACTGGATTAATTTAGGATATCTGGTCGGCATGGACAAATTGGACCGAAGGATCTGTTTCTATGCTGTATATTTCTATGACTATGATTCTTCTTCGTAGCTGAAATATGATATAATACTGTAATATAATAATGATAAATATTGTCCCATTGCCTGCTGCACTCCCTGTTCTTCAAATGGTGTCAGGGAGCTAAGTCTGAAAGGACTTAGTTTTCAACAATTTCTCTGATGGATGTTCCCTTTATCTTTACTGCACTCTTTCACTGCTATACTGAAGTGTCATTTTAAAGTATACACTGTCAATCTTTGGAAATGGTTTGCATCATTTGACTCATGGTGAAAACACTATCAGTATGTTTATAATGACCTTTTCCTCGTGCTTTCTCCCACCCCCATACAACAGGTCTTGTCATCATGTGGGCTGCTACCACACTCTACCCATTGTCAGCTATTAATATTCCCCATGAGAAGCTTTTCATTCCCCCAGACTGTCTCTAAGCACTCCTTTGTCTGTCCAACTCTTTTTCTCCCTCTTTGGGCTCTGTCTCCACCTATCATTTACCTTTTCTTCTCCCCACCCCATCCTCTGTATAAAACCCGTCCTTCTCCTAGCTACCATCAGTTCTGAAGAAGGCCCACCGAACCTGAAATGTTAACTCTGATTTCTCTCCACAGGTTCTGCAAGGCCTGCTGAGCTTTTCCAGCAATTTCTGTTTTTGTTTTAGGTGAGTCTGACTGCTCAATTAAATCACATGTATCATGTCCAACACTGGATATTAGAGATCATTAACTTTTGTGATGGTTTATCTAATGATCCTTGCCTTTCCACGATCATTCTGAACAAACATTAATCTTCAATCTCATTTGGGAGTATCAGCTCCTTTCATGGTATCACAAAGCTGTTTTTGCACTTTACATTAATCACCAGTGTTAGCTTACAGCAATATATCTGCGTGATTTAATGCTTTCCAGTTCCTCTTTGCACGGTGAAACATTTTGGAATATTGGAACAGAAAAAGCGAAGTAGGAAATGTCCTCAGATCTATAGAGAAATTACACAACATTTGGTGGTGTCCTACTGTATTTTGTACAATTTTACAAGAAGTCACTATAATTAACATTGATAATTGTCAGACTCCATTCCCCACACTTCTGCATGCATTCAAAAATGATTGCCAGAGTTTTAGTGAAACACATTTCTGGTAAGTTCTAAATGTTGAATTTGTTTTAATAAGTTATCACCAGAAGGAAATAACTAGCAGTCTAAGCTTGACATAGCCTATCAATGCAATTAAAAAAAACATTATTTGTAAGACCAAGGCAAGGAAAGTGATTGAATTCTATCATATCATCTTGAACGCAATGCTAAATTGGAACCCTGTTTGGGAGCTCTCAGGCTGGAAACTCAGTGATTCATTTCAGCATGGTGAAAATGCAGCAGTCATATCTTTGACTGGTGCTTTGACCTTACTATGACATTATTTCATATCCCAGGAATAGGTTTGTATCAATATTCCAGCATACAACTCACATCTGTAGAGGTGCAACAAAGCATGACATCTCTTTCAATTTACCGACAAAAATTTGGAGTGCCAACCTGTTGCGCTATGCCTCTCAGGGCTGCAGAGGTCCAAATCTTTAAAGAGCCAAGAGTTCATTTAGAACTTAAACTCTTTCCCCAGTTAAAAGCAGATTTCCCAGTGTACCCTGAGAACATTCCAACAGATGCCCCCAAGATGCTGTTAGGATTTTGGAGAACGGGAGGGGCAGAAAAAGCATTCCTAACCCGGATGAGAAATTATACCTTGATTATAAATAGATCCATCCCAGATTGCAATTTTCCCTTCAATGCCTTGTCTGGAATTCTGCTGATCCCTCGCAAAGGGTTGGCGTTTCGCTCATACCACTATTTGATGAAAAGCAATCATTTCTTCCAATGACCTTGCCAATGTGCTTTCCAATTGGTTGCTTGACTTGTCCAGCTGCACAGTAAAATGTTTTCCAATTCAGAGTAAGTGTTCGATAAAGCCAATTTTTATGTATAATTTTTCAGTATATTCGGCACTTTGATGTCTATTCAGTTTGCATGTGGAATAAGCAAAAGACAGAGCAGTATGTACAGAAAAATAAAGCTAGACTGTGTCAGTTGTTGAAACAGGATGCCAAACATTTGTTCATATATTATGAAGCAAGATGAACAGATGCTGAATTCCTGAGAGGACTATTCATTTCCCCAGCTGTTAGGGGTACACTTCAGGGGAAAAAAACACACTAAAGAGTAATCCAGAAACTACCAAACTTGTTTTTTTTATGTTAGAGCATATGTTCTGTATATCAGCTTGTGACTTTAACATTTCAGTGTAGAAACGACAGAACAAAGGCTTCGAGAGAAGCTCCTTGATTTCACTTTAGCACTGATTTCTTGAAGTTTAAAACTGATTTGAACAGCATGACATGAATTCAGATGTGCTTGAAATTGTTGCCACAATTGCTAGAGGAGGAAAAGAACAAATAAAGTTGCACTATCCAGAGAATGCCATTGCAAATTATAAGGATGCATACAATGATGATCAAAGTTGTAATGTCACAGACAGTAGACAGAACAGCAGGTAGCGGAATTTAAATTCAATTACTAAATCTGGAAAATAACAGTGTCAGCAATGGCAACCATGTCAACTATCATCAATTGTGGTAACAATCCATTTGGTTCATTAATGGCTTTTGGGAGAGAAAACTACAGTCCTTACGTGATCTGGCCTACACCTGATTCTGGACCCACAGCAATATGGGTGATTCTTAACTAACCACTAAAATTCCCAGCAAGTCAGCCATTTAGTTTAAGGGTAAATAGGGATGAGCAACAAATGCTGGTTTTGCCAGTGACACCCACATCCCATGATAAAATACAAATTTTTACCAGTGTATGAGGAAAGCAATAAGCTTATGTAAACAGCATGGTGGTGCTCACTATTTATATTCATACTGAAAAGCATGTGGTTTCAGGCAGATTGCTAGTTTTTCAGCATAATTGGTGAAGACTGGATATTTTTAAAATATCTTCATCTATGAGCAATGCCATTGGAGATCAATGTGTATAAATGGCAAAATAGCCAGATAACTGACCAGAATATGATAAAAATCAGCTGGGATTATCTCCAGAGTGAAAGTACCAGTGATATCCCACTGTCTAGGCAATCAGATTGAAGCTGTTTCAGTTTTAATAATATCAATTTCATATTAAGTTAGTCAGTATTTTACGATTCATACAATTTATTCAGTAATCCAAGATGGCATCAGGAACGTGGCAACATTACACACTTTTCACTCTACCTAGGTACAATATTGATACAATATTGAATACAAATTTGATGATATCAAATCAATTTAATTTAAAAACAAATCTAAGAAATCTAATCACAGAAAAAGAATAATTTGTTGGAATACCTGAAGGTATTCTATACATTTGCAAGTGTATTTCAAGTAAGACTTGGAGATCGAAGATATTGAAATGAGGGAGAAAGGAGAGATCATTGGTGAAAAAAGTTCAAAGAGAAATATTTTGGATACACTTAATAGATTACTGGTGCTCCAATGCCAAATGGCAATTTACTTTCTGCGCAAAAATTTGAATAAAAAATTTTTGGAAATAAAGTGACAGTCTAAAAACAGACATTGTAGAACTTGTTAAATACAAGAATAAAGCATTATTACTGACCAGGAAAAGAAATTAAAGTCAAAGTTAAAAAGTAATACAAAATGATTAGAATTGTGAAGATGGCATTCATTACAATCATTTCAGAACTCTCATACCAGACTAGATGTTATGATCCCAAAGGACACCACCAAATTATTCCAATCTATCAAGGGACTGGCAACCTTTTAATTTTAAAGTAGACAAAAGTGTGACCTAGGGAATTTGCTAAGAAAATAAATCCACAAGGATGACCAAACAAATTCTTCTAACCACGTTCTAACAGTAATATAACCTACAATATTTACGCAATGTATTTTTAACAACCAAAACATGTTGCCAAAATGGGGAATATACTCTGATTAACTAGCCCACAGCTTACACTAAATACCAAATGCAATCAAGACACATCTTACAGATTTCTTACAAACTTCCTCCAGACATCATCAAATCTCATTCGATTCCACAAGGATTAAAATTCTTCACTTTAGAACATTGAACAGTACAGCACAGGACTTGGCCCTTCTGTCCACCATGTCTGTGCTGACCATGCTGCCATTCTAAACTAATCCTATCTGTCTGTACATGGTCCATATCCCTCTATTCCCTGCCTGTTCATGTGTCCGACTAAATGCCTCTGAAACACTGTTATCATATCTGCTTCTACTACCTCCCCTGGTAGCATGTTCCAGGCACCTTCCACTCTTTAGATAAACTTGCTTTGCATATCTCCTTTAAAATATCCCCTGTCTTAAACATATTCGCCCCAAGTATTTGACATTTTCATCTTTGGAAAAAGATTCCAACTATCAGTCCTATTCGTGCATCTCATTATTTTACATACTTTAACAGACTGCCTCCCAGCCTCCAACCTTCTTAGTGAAATCAATTCAAGTTTGTCTAACCTCTCCTTGTAGCTAATGCGCTCCAATCCAGGCTACTTCCTGGAAAATGTCTTTTGCACCCCCTCTAAAGCCTCCACATTCTTTCTATAGTGTGCACACGATACTCCAAATGTGGCCAAACTGAAGTTTTATATAGCTGCAACATGACTTGCCAATCTGGTCTTGAAACTGCTTCAAGAGCTATTCTGACTGTTCCTGTTCTTGTTGATCACTCTCCTTTTCTACGCTGACCTGGAAAGCATGCCACTACTTAGAGCCAGAGCTCCAGCTTTTCACCAACCTTTAACTACAAGTTAAATCTGTACATTTGTATTGCCCTGAGCTCCAATGCTGCTCACATCCTATAGATATTGCCCATGTCTTTCCAATCCTACTCTCAGCCATCCAGGTCTATTGTTGGCAACCAGCATCTTGGATGGGCCCACAACCTCCAGGTCATTTAAGAGCTGATTGAAACACCTTACAACTCCTAGAACATGTCTTCAGTTGTTACAGCACTGCAATATTCAGCTGTTCTTGGGACTTGACTCGATCCTCTACACAGAATCTATGTAGTTCATTTGCCTTCCATGAAGAATATCAAAAAAAACTAATGAAAGAGTCTACTCCTCTTCATATACTCACAGGTCTTCAGTCCCTGTCTTTAATCTTTTGAACAGTTCTTCAGTAACCCAGACCAGACCTGAGTGACTTAATGAAAACTTTGCAACAGGAATTGTGGAAGTATAGTTTTGCAATTTCAAATTGAGACTAGCTTGTACAATGATGATAGATGAACACATGTATTAAGCCAAAAAATGTGGTCACAGCAGAAGGTGATATATGCCGATGGTAACTGAAAAGCATCGAAACAGTTGGACAACGTATCGGAAATTAAATAAGTAACAGATCTTTTAACAGCCTATTTGACAGTGCGGCACTAAGTCACTTTGATGGAAATCTATCACGCTGCATCTCTTGGTGGAATCTTATCAGACCTGTGAAGGCAGAATTGATGGGAAGATTGAAAGAACATTTTGGATTTTTGGATATTGAATTGACTCCCTGTGCATTCCTTTCTGTGTGGTTTTGCTGGAAATAGGTTTAATGTGGCTATGACCACTCACCCAAGAAAAGACAATTAGGCTAATAATGACACCTGGGCCCTCTGCTGTTTGACCCCCCACCCCCAGCAACAACTGGTATTGCTGCCATTCATCTCTGAAATAAGGGAGCTGAAAATCCGTCATATTTGAAATTTCACGAGACGCATTAATCCTAGTGAAGACCAAGATTGTTAAACATTTGTGAGTTGCATTGTAAAACCCTCTGGTGCGATCACTAAGGACAACTCTAAGTCACAGTCCTCCAATTGCTCTCTCCACATGACTTCAAATGCCACCAGATGTGTGCGCTGGAGGGGAATAGGCTTATAAACTGGCCCAAAGACCCAGTGGGGACATTCTGTGCTAGCACCACTAACACAGAGCATTATAACGTAAGCTCACTAATTCTTCAAGCATGTGGTTTTCGTGATAAAAAGAAAGAAAATCAAAAGGATGGAGAGTGAGGAATAAAACTTAAAAATTAATACATTTGCTTTTGGTTTCGTTTAGGATATTAACAATCTTTTACACATATAGCTGTTGGTCACCTGATATTAATAGTTATTAAGACCCAAACGTCCCCTTAAAGCATTTGCAATGCTTTAATCTTTTACTGAAAGATCCCAGCAATTTACTATCTTTGATTCCTGATTTACATAACAAAAGAGAAAAACTTAGCCAGATGGGCCCTATTTCAGGATGGTTCACTTCCTGCAGTGACAATGTCACGCCCATTAGTTGAGATGTTTCAATTCAAAATTAATTATTGATGTACTTGCTGGTTTGAGTGCATTCAATAAAAAGCAGGATTAAAAGAAGATTATTTCCTGTCCTATATCTATGCTGTCAAAAATTCCATAGAGACACTAAATGGTGTGAACAGTATGCATCACAACTATAACTGTATTAAATATTTACCAGGGGTGCAATGGTAGAACAATTATATAGTTATTCATAGAAATATTGACAGTTATTTAGCAGAAGTCAAAGGACGAGTGGAAGGATCTGTAATATTTCAAGTTCCACGAACAGAAAAGAAGTACTTGCTTAACAGTGTCAAACAAATCCTGGTGTTGCAACTGTGCTGTTTTCCTAGGTCTTGCACATTTGTACTTATACATCCAGAGCCCATATCATACTGTCTGACATTATTATTAGCCTTTCTTTATTTCCCCCCCACCCCCGACAAAACCGTATCAGGCATTGGTAGATGTGAGCCTCTTATATAAACACGTATTTAATTACATGAGAGTGATGATTAAGGCAATTTAAAGCATTTTAAATACTCATCAGGATGACAGATGCTGGTGCCAGGCAAAGAAGTTTGTTTCTAGGTCCAATTCAATCTATTATAGGTTCTCTACTTTGCCTCAATAATGTGTCCTCATCGAAGTGGTATTGTCAATTATAATAACAGTGGGGATTATAGTCATATAATTCTTCTTTATTTCACATAGGATTTGCTGTCTTCAGCATTCAGCTGTGACTTGCATGCCAGCAGCTCCTTTATCTCTTGTTTCATTTCCCTGCCCACTTCATCAGGATCACAGCTCATGTAAGCAACAGTGAGGAAGCAGAGAGCTGAGTTCTCATTGCATTATCTTCTTTTATTATGATTCCCCAAGACTGCCTGGTGAAGAATGGCAAAAAGACCAGGGAAGATAGATTCCTATTCCCTTGCCACATAGACCCCAAGTGGAGCTCAAAGTAAAGCTGTATAGATAATGAATCTTTGGAGGTCCTCTCCCAATTTACACTTCCTCACACCTTTTCTGGTGCTGTCCCACCATAGCACTTTACAAAACAACTGACTTTGTGTTTTCATGGGCATAGGAGGAATGAATATAAATACTAACCCTTGCTACCTTTACACCACTCCGCCCAACTAAAGAATCAAAGTTTGCCCACTGTATTGAACTCCGTAACTCCATCTTCTATGTAATTACAACAGTTCCTTCTCCTTTGGCAATGGCACTTAATAAAATCGTAACACAATGGAGTCCTTCTGATTATAAGTATTTCTCTGTGGAATATTCTTCCTCTTAAAATGAATATTCTACCTTGAGTAAGAGGCTGATTGCTTGAGCTGATGTGAAAAATAAAATTATGAATCTGTGTGTGACAAGCTGTTTGTACACTTCACAACAGACTCCCAAAGTAATTGCTGCACTTGGGAACTTGATCGGAACAGAAGTCTCTCCCAGGGGTTCCGTGACAAAGAAGACTATTGGACGTCTTCAAAGCATCCCTGAAAATGTTTGGCTCATGGTAAATCCAAGTGGCTAGATTCGATCAGAAGCACAGAGAGAAACTTCATCAGGACCATGCAGAGGTAAAGTTGAGATATCGAACAGAGCACACAAACCTCCAAACAACCCAACTATCCAACCATTCAAACACCACCTACTCCACATATGGCAGGATGTAACGATTGCACATTGCACTCAACCATCTTAGAACTCAGCTCTCTGCTTCCGCACTGTTGCTTACATGAGCTGTGATCCTGATGAAGTGGGCAGGGAAATGAAACAAGAGATAAAGGAGCTGCTGGCATGCAAGTCACAGCTGAATGCTGAAGACAGCAAATCCTATGTGAAATAAAGAAGAATTATATGACTATAATCCCCACTGTTATTATAATTGACAATACCACTTCGATGAGGACACATTATTGAGGCAAAGTAGAGAACCTATAATAGATTGAATTGAACTCATTGAATTAGAATGGAAGCAAGTCATCCTTGATCCATTCGGTCTGTCAAAGGCGAAGCCTTTCCTGATCATCTGTAACTTTCCTTGATAGGTTTCTTTGCAAGGATAAGATAAAGTGCTCTTTATGATTCAAAGCTCCAGTGCTTACATCTGAAGCCATTAGCCAGCAGAGCCTATGCTCCTTCCAGAGGTAATCCAACCTCATTGATTCAGAGATAGTAGGAACTGCCGATGCTGGAGAATCTGAGATAACATGGTGTAGAGCTGGATGAACACAGCAGGCCAAGCAACATCAGAGGAGCAGGAAAGCTGACGTTTTGGGTCTGGACCCTTCTTCATTGGTTCAGATATTGTTCTCAAAATAATTGAAGCTAATTTTGCATTCCTGTTGTGATGACAGATCAGAACCCTGAAGTATTTACTATATTTATAGAGCCATTATACAATTAAATTCCAAAATGTGTTAAAGACTGCTATAAAAGAAAACAACTATGGATATAAATTCAGTGACCAACTGGCAAAGTCTAGTGTGAAGCCCATGGAATGTTGCATTTGTAAATTGTCAGGGAAACCCAAAAAAGGAAGAGGTTTAAGAAGAGGAGATAATGAGGAGGCAGACCATTCCCTCATCCCAACCTCCTCAGCAGTAAGCTACCTCTTGCACAGATGTTTGATTTACCCTACAGGAATGTATTAAAAAGGTCAAAGACTGATTGTAACACTGGTATGTTTGTAATTAGTCAGATGTCTTAGTGTGTGGTCTGGTGTGTTCTGAAGACCACAGCTTAGAGAACAACCAGCAATGTAATGGAACAGCAGCCACAGAGCTGTGCTACATATAGACAGCTTAGCTGACAATCCCTCGCACGTACAATCTCATTCTCTCACACTGGTTATTGTTTTAAAGATGTCATTATTGTCTTATCATTTTCCTTTCCTATTGATTGTGAAATAAAGGATTTTTAAAGGATTACTTTTCTTTTTAAAAATCATGTTACCTGATAGTCATTGTAAACAGTGCTGTTTACGCTGTTACTTGGTTCCACTAAGGAAGGAGCTGTCCTTTCTCTGCAGTTATATAAAAAAAAGCATGTCAGCTTGAAGAAAGCCATTCATATTTCCCCTGATCAATTGCTGTAAACTTTGGCTGTTAAGTAATAAGTCAGACTTTATAAATGTGTACCAGATGCTCTGTGCCTCCTTCAAACAAATTAAAGTACCTGGAGAAGGAATATCAAAGAGCTGCAGGACCTGGCAAGCCAAAAGAATCATCATAGTAAATGCTCAGGTCAGAGATTATTGAATTGCCTTTACAGTTTTTGCCTCTGCTCATAACACTCATGTATTTATTGTATGTGTCTGCATGTGCGTGTGTGTAGGGGGAGTTTTATAAAAGGGGCCAATGTTGTAACTAATAGAATTGTATGTTGACAGCTTGTAATTATTTCTGTTGTTTGAATCTGAATCCAATAAATAATAATCATTGTTAAATACAGATACCTGTTCCACATATTCTGTCAACCAGAGTGTAAAAGACAGGAAAATTGAGAAATTTTATGTGTTTTTGTAAAATCTTTAACTTTTATGATGAGTCCAGGATAGCAGGGCTTGATTTCCAGTGCACTATCCCAGCGAGGTGTAACACTTATTAGCCACCAGGCCACACAGTTTACTGTCCTTATCTCCATTCCATATAAAACACACTATCACCATGGCTGTCCTGAATGTCCACTGGAAACCCATAGTTTGTCATTTTCCAGTAGGAGAATATCTCGTTACCAATTCCAAACATCAGTTTATATTTGCAACCAGCAAAAGTGAACAAAACCAAAACCAATAGAATCTACCAGTTTGCAGCCACAATGCCAACCAAATTCTAATATTATGATGAGCAACTATTTTACGTTACATGCTAGCTTCTGCACCGAGCATGTATCAGCTGGAACCAGTTTTCAACCAGGCTCTGCCTGGCTTGTGGTACCTGATACAGCTGAGTTCTATCATTTATGAGGAGAGCTTCCTTCTCTCCAATATCCTCATCCTCCTCTTTGGAAGACTGCTCTCATTCCCTGCCTTCTCAGAATCTATCAGATCACTTTTAAACACCTATTTCCAAAAGTTATCACATGTATTGTGCTTCTTTGGTATTAGCTCAATGAAAGCAATATCTCAGTAGCTGCCTTGCCATTGAAATGCATGAAAAATGTAAAGTTGCTTCTTTTGCAGGGCAGATGCAAAGCAAGCTTGCAACTGAAAGATAATTCTTGCAATTTCATACCTAAAGTACTTTTTTTGTCAAAAACACCGCAAGCATTAATTATTGACAATCCATCTCTTTGGAACTAAAATGTAATTATTGCATGTATAGAATTTCATTCTTTTGATATAGGAGATTGCCAATGTTAGATTTTTTTGACACTTATTCAGCATTTTCCACGGTTCTTTCATTCATTTTATGTCTCATTTCAGCGTTCCTTTCCCTCTATTTTTCTCTCTGTATTCGATTTGATGGAAAATTCACCAACTTTAATTCTCATTTTTTTCTCGCATTCCTTGCGCTGTTCGTTACAAACTGATTATTCAAGGACATACACACTTGCTTGCCTTATTTGTTGAGATACCAGGTGTTTATGTGCCTGATGGTGCAAGCCTTTCAACATATTGACACAAAACAACATTTATAAACCTATAAGTGCAGTTTAACTGACAGCAGATGCTATGAGATGACCTGGTACTTCAAAATCTGGGCATAATTACCCATCACATGATATGTTTCAATTAATCCATTAATTTCTTAAACTCTGTACTGCAAATCTCATTAAATAAAGAGCAAGAAATTAGAAAATATAATTTCAGTGTATTAGCTGCTGCACCAGAGTAATAGGTGGAATAGGTCATTCATTAAATACTGTGGCTGTGAATTTCTTTGATGCCCCTCTGAACTTTGCCAGCCATGTAGCAGAATCCTCATTAATAATACGTAAACCAACTATTTGACAGCGTTCTAGTGATACAATGGCATCAGAATGGAAGTAACTGAGATTATTCTTAATCTAATATTACGTTTAATTTTGCTCAACCAAAGCAGTTGGTCAAATTTATGACCCAACTGCTATTCTGTAAAAGGTTTCCTGAGGCTCCATGCAGGAATAAGGCTTTGCGTGCGGCTGACACTTTGTGGGAAAATCACAGGACCACAAAAATTAATGGAAATCATCCACAGTTGTCTGTAGCTTTTCTCCAGATTTAACCATTGCATGCATTGCCATATTATTAAAAGCTAACCTCTGAGGCAGGATCCAAAAGTGGGTGGCTACATGTATCCCTAAAACGGATAAGTACTGTACAATGTGACAGTGTAGGAATTAAACAGGAGTACATGGAAGCTATAAATAAACAGGTCAGTTAATCCAACCAGTCTCTATTGGTGTTCTCTCCATGTGATAATGTAAACTCACCGATTGGATGACCTAAATTATCAGTGGGTTGGTTATGTCAATGCTAATCAACCTGTTGGATTATAATCTAAATACTGCATATTATTTGAAAGGTCAATGCACTTTAGCATTAAGACAATATAATGTCTCCTCTACTTGTTAATTTACAAATGATCTAATTCATATTATTGTTGCAAAGATATTAAAATATATATGAAGACTGCAAAGCTGAGCACAATATTCATCTTTGAGTTCAGTGTATTTAATTAAAATAATTACAAGCAATTTTGATCGTCGTTGCCTTGACCAGGCATATTATTAATTTCAATTACAGGGGTAAAGAATTCCCGATTGTGATTGTTAGATGTTGGATGGCACTTATGTAAATATATCTCAGCAAAGCCACACAAGAACAGCAGCATATGTTATTAACTTAGTAGTGCTCTTGCTCCATTGATCACAACGTTAGGTGTGTCATTATAATGTTATTGCCTGTGGTGTATATGATTAACGATGCCAAGAATGGCCTCAAGAACGTAGTTTATAGCAGAGTGTGAACCAAATCATCTTGAAAGTAGAAAGTGACTCATTTGTTTTATTTTAATCAATTTGCAGTTAAGTTTTGCATGTCACATAAATCCCCATGACAGCATAAATTCTAGCATTTACTCTATTGCATTGTAGGCTTGTCCAACATAATGTTAACTTGTGACTGAACTGAACCACAGATACACAAAGCCAAATGTGAAATCTAAGAGATTTGAAATGCTGTTGTATTTAACTCTCTTCCTGTTACAGAGTCAAACATTGGCTTGAATATTATAAGAATTTCAGTCCCTGCCCTACCTTTGCTAATTTTGGTTCAAACCACCATTATAATGATATCTATGTTTTGCAATGAAAATTTGTAAATGTCAGTTTTTTGTTCCCCAGCTGGCTGAAATTACCAAATCATTTACTCCTGGATTAAAGTTCACCAGACTGTAGAAACCATGCTACCAGCATCCCATATAAAAGTTAAAATAACTCAAGGTGATGGTTCTGGTAATTTTAGACCCTGACCATACATATGCTGATTATCCTAACAGTTAAATATATATTTACCTGAAAATAGTTTTATAACATTAGCTCAGAGAGCCAGTTAAGTGAATGAATAAATAATACAATTATATAAAATTATTAATTGTCCAAACACATGTAAGACTATTGTACAATTTGAGAAAAGAGAAGAACTTCAAGGGAGAAGTCATGTTGTACAGCATTATTTTCCAGTGGGTAAAATTGCTTATTGGTGTTAAGTGCCAATTCAGCCTCCTTCTCAATGCTGATGCATCTGTTCATCACAGTATTGGTCAGGGTGATAATTGCACAATACTTGTGAAAACAAATTCTTATCTTTACATCGGGGAGACCTTGTAAAGATTTACATAACACAGAATATTGTGTGGTATGATCATCACGCACAATAAGGTAGATTCAGAACAGAAATAAAAACAGAAAATGCTGATATTACTCAGCAAGTCAGGCTCCACCTGTCAGAGAAATAGACAATGTTTCAGGTCAATGACACTTCTTGAGAACAAATCCAAAACTAGGCATCGGGGAAGTGTTATCGGCCCTGTTCTGAAGGCAGGTCAAAATGTTAATTCTGCTTTATCTCCACAAAAGCTACCAGACCTGCTGAGTTTGTCCAGTAATTTTTGTTTTTGTTTCTGATATCCAGCATCTGCATTTCTTTGGTTTATTTGTCAAGTGTGTCCTAGGACCTGTATTTACAGACAGACAATGTGAATAAGTGGAAGCTATTGAACAGTTTGGACACTTTCTGGATTAAAAATGGTTTTTAAACCATGGGAGGTGATAGTTTATGTGCTTTCTTGGTTAGTGGTAATCCATCTGCTGATTACAGAAAGTCAAGAGGCTTTGGTAAAATAGTCAAAGCCTTCAAGGAGATGAGATGCAGTTTAATTGTCCTTACTTATGAAAAAACAAGTGACTTTGTAAGAGATCGGTGGGCCTGTATTCTGATAGCTGCTAAGAACCCTTTTGCAAATTGGTTTCTGTTTCAAAAACCTACAGACAGAGATGGAAGAAAACTCCCAAGAATGCAAGTCTTTCTCTCCCTCTCTTGGTCATGCTTGTTTTGTGAGGAAAAGGGGTTATAGATCTAATTTCAGATCATAGCTCAGACTTACCAGTCTTGCCACTTACTTCTGAAAATGAATTGTGTTTTATAACAAATGGATTATTTTAAGTGAAATATGGTGGAAATATTTTGTTCTGAATAGCATAAACCAAAGGAAACAATTAGCCATTTTGGAAGCAGCATGCAAAACACAATCAAGTGAATGCAGGATGATAGATCAGATCAAGGCTCCTGCTAGATTCAGTAATGTTCAAGCCCATGTAAACAACAAGCATGAGCGTTGGGCTCCAAGAACAACACCCATGCACAATCATGAGGAGTTCAGCATGCGAGTGCAAAAATATAAAAGTGAAGAGTTTGCAACCACCTTCAGCCAAAAGTGCCAAATGAATGAAGATACAGTTTTCAATCAAATAAAAACCGAAATAACTGTGGATACTGTAAGTCAGGAACAAAAACAAAGTTGCTGTAAAAGCTCAGCAAGTCCGGCAGCATGTGTGAAGGGAAAAACAGAGTTAATGTTTCAGGTCCAGTGACCCTTCCTCAGTACTGGGTTCTGAGGAAGGGTCACCAGACCGGAAACATTAACTTTGTTTTTTCCTTCACAGATGCTGCCAGACCTGCTGAGCTTTTACAGCAACTTTGTTTTTGTTACAGTTTTCAATCAATTTGATTTACTTCACAAGGTAGGAAAATAGATGAGCAGAGTGAGTACAACAAATACATTTAGTCCCATCAAAATCCCAGCTGTAGTATTAAAGGGTTGTGTTTGAGAACTAGCCATTACTGTGATCAGACTATTCTAGTATAGTAAAATATTGTCATCTACCCAATTGTGTTCTGTCCATTAAAATGTGAATAAATTCAACCCAGTTAATCATTATTCCAACGTATATTTAAACATTAGCAAAGTGTTAGAACGTGTCAACAAGAGTGCTACCAAGTTGCACTTACACACCAATAACCTGCTCAATATTGTTCACTTGGGGTTTTGCCAGGACCACTTCGGTGCAGACTTCATTACAACTTTTGACCGAATAGGGTAATTGAGTTGAGTCCCTGAAGTGAGATTTGAGTAATTGTATTTGACACAAACCAGCACTTATGACAAATCCCTAGTTAATGGGAATCAGGGAGTAATCTCTCCAGATTGTGGTTACTGGAGGTCAATTGTTTCAGTTCCAGGCCATCTCTGCGGGAGGAGTTCCTCAGAGTACTGTCCCAGGACCAACCATCTTCAGTTGCTTCAATGATCTCCCTCCAGTGTAAGGTCAGAAATAAGATGTTTGTTGATGATTGCACAATGTTGAGCACCTTCAATGACTCTATAATTATTGAAACAGTCCATATTCATATTCAGCAACAGCCGAACAACCCTGAACCAGGCTTGGGTAGATAACTGGCCAGAAACATTGTCACTACACAAATGACAGAGAATGTCAATCTCCAACAAGGGAGAATGTAACCATTTGCTCTTGACATTCAATGGCATTACCTTCACTGAATCCCCAACTATCAACATCCTGGAGGTTACCTTGACCAAAATCTGACCAAGACCGTCTATTGTGGTTACAAGAGCATGTCAAAAGCTCAAAGTTCTGTTATTATTGATCGACCTTCTAACTCCCCAAAGCTTTTCCATTATCTACAAGTGACAGGTGGAAATAAAATGTAATGCTCCTCACTTGACTGGATGAAATTCGAACGATACTCAAGAAAAGCAATGTCACCCATGATAAGCACATGTGATGGACACCACCATCCCCTTCCATCACCCCCATCCCTTGCACTGTGGTGGCGATGTCTGCAATGTACAAGATTCACTGCATCAGCTCAGCTTGGCTTCTTTGAAAGAGCCGTAAAAACATGTGGCCTCTATATTCAGTTTTGTAATTTGTTCATGGTACGTAGAAGGCAAAGATGTTTATGAGGCTGAAGGTGTGTAGTGAGGTAAAGATATTGAGCAAAGCATTATTAGTATTGTTCATAAACTCTATTACATTTCCAATGTCTAATTGAAAATTGGTGTACTAATTATAAAACATCAAACGGAATTTTAAAGGAATGTTTTGCCCATTTGACGTATCCCATCTATCATTTTCATCACAATTACAGAGCACAAACACAGCAATGTTATTTCTTGTGATGAAACAATATACTTCAATGAGAATGACATGAAATGTCCCCTGTGTTTGGGAAACAAATCAAATTTTCGCAACGACTTTTGGAGATAATAAATATCACTTTAAAATGAGGATAAAATAAACAAATGGCTGACAATACAGACTCATTGGGTCATAGATTACACGAGTTTGTTTCTACATATCCCCAGAGAAGGATCCAAGCACTGAAACTGTCAGAATTCCAGCGTGTCAGATTACCTACTCATTACTCTTATTTGAATGCGTTACATTTTTTGGTGTCATTTCCCATTGTACATTCACTTTCCATAAATTATTTGACATGCCTTGCATATGAGACTAAAAACAGCAGCATAAGACCATGAGGCAATGACTGACTGCCAGAGGAATTTGTGTCAGCCAGAAAAAAAATTAACAGCAGCCCCCCCTACAGGATTTAACACTCAATTGCAGTATCATTGTCAAAAAAATGATTTTGCTTGTTTATTGAGTGTTGGTACACATTTGTGCCTTGTCACAACCATCTTTCTGAATTTTTTTTAGAAAAAGGTCACTCAATATGACATACTTCAAAGATGTTTATAACTGCACTGGCAGCAAATTTACAATGTTCTCTCAGTACCCTGATTCTGGATAGAAATGGCATGTTGTGTCATGACTAAAAATCAATTGTAATATATTTCTAATTATTTTGGATCTTTCACATCACTGCTTGACAAGTTCAGGGCAGGGAATTATGGCCAGTCCCTGATATTAATGAAAAAAGAAAGCACCAATATTCCAAAGTGGTGCTCCTTCTTACAATTGCTGACCCTTTGCTTCTTGTTATCATCAACAGTGGCAGCTATTTCTTGATTCAGGGGTAACATCTCATTGGGTCAAGAGTTTGACCTGGGTTTTTGACAGACTCATTTTCAGCCCACTCAGACTTGAAGCACATGGGACAGGATATCCCACGAGATGGTGGAATCCATAGCACTGAATTCAATCCCTTTTCTTTCCTTCTGTACCATCACTCGGCCTCATCATTCAGATCCTGTATCTCAAATCATGATGTAACTTGATATACAAATTTTTTGTTGGCCATTTTGAATGATTATTATCAAGGTCTTCCCAATCATTAGTATCAATGCTCCTTGCTTCAAGGAGACCTTCAGTTTTACTTAACTTGAAGCAGTGATTCTGAATTAAGTTGAACAGTTCCCATTCTTTGGCAGCCATATTGCTTGAAAGGGTGACAAGAATATCAAACCCCAGATCTACTGAGCAGCTCAGCCTTCTGAAAACCACAGTAATGGGTGTTTGATGACAAAGGGTTCTACAAGTATTCAAATGGGATGACAAGAGAATAATTTCAACTTTTCATTTCATTTCAACCTACGAGATAAATAGAATAGCATGGCATTATAACAGATCTTTAATAAACAGATAGTGAAGAAAAACAATATTTCTAAAAATATGAAAAGCTTCTAGCTTCTATGTGCTCTATTCTTTGCACTATCTGTCCAAGGCAATTCATACTGTGCTTAATCCAGTGCAGAGCAGCACTCTGTTCTAAAGCACACTTGAAGTGATGAAAAGAAAGCAAAGAACTTGAAATGCAGTGTTTTGTTTTATTATAAAATAGGCAGAATTGGGACAACTTGTCTGTATAGGAGGAAATTCATTCAAAATTGGGAAAAATCTCAATTCAATTGATAATGATAGAGTGAGATACTCAGAGGTATTCTGCAAAATGCAAGAATCCATGCAGTGCATTACAGCATTATGGTTAATCCAGCTACCCTGCACTACTGGTTAATCTCTACAATAAAATTTAAACCACAGACTGATAAAGAATCAAATTATTTTAAATTTGTTTCACTAAATATTCTAGCAGATTAATTTATTTTACTTTCTTTATTAAAAAATAATACAGATTAGATTCATTATTTCTTATCCTGCTCAAGGCAATTTGGTGGTATGCTGTTTTAGTTTGAAAAGAGCATTGAGTTGTGACACAACATACATGTGCTTTAACATGCACGCTGTTCTTACAGCATGTGTCACACTATATAACCGCACATGTTACAGTTTTTAGGACACATTTTATATTAAACCATTAACAGTGTCTGAAGTCATGCTTAGAAGTCAAGGTTTTAAATGTGGTCAGCAGTAAATGAAAGGTGCAGGCTATTCATTATGATAATAGTTAACCACAAACTTTGTTTGCAACCTTGCTGTTTTATGTTATCCCCAGATGGGCTTCCAACCATTTGTTTATGCGGTCACCAAGCCTATCTCAGAAAGTCATAGAGTCATAGAGATGTACAGCATGGAAACAGACCCTTCAGTTCAACTTGTCCATGCCGACCAAATATCCTAAATAAATTAGTCCCGTTTGCCAGCATTTGGCCCATACCCGTCTAAACCCTTCCTATTCATATACCCATCCTGATGCCTTTTAAATGTTGTAATTGTACCAGCCTCCACCACTTCCTCTGGCAGATCATTCCATACATGTATCGCCCTCTGTGTGAAAAAGTTGTCTCTTAGGTTCCTTTTAAATCTTGCCCCTCTCATTTTAAATCCATGCCCTCTATTTTTGGAATCCTGCACCCTGGGGAAACAATCTTGTCTATTTACCCTATCCACGGCTCTCATGATTTTATAAACCTCTTAAAAAGTCACCCCTCAGCCTCTGATTCTCCAGGGAAAATGGCCCCAGCCCATTCAGCCTCTACTTATAGGTCAAACCCTCCAACTCTGGCAACATCCTTGTAAATCTTTACTGAACACTATAAAGTTTCACAACACCCTTCCTGTAGCAGGGAGGCCAGAATTGCATGCAATATTCCAAAGTGACCTAAACCAATGTTTGTACAGCTGCAACATGACTTCCCAACCCCTATAGTCAATGCACTGACCAATAAAGGCAAGCATACCAAATGTTTTCTTCACTATCCTATCTACTTGTGACTTCACTTTCAAGGAACTGTGAACCTGCACTCCAAGGTCTCTTTGTTCAGCAACACTCCCCAGGACCTTACCATTAAGTGTGTAAGTCCTGCCCTGATTTGCCTGTCCAAAATGCATCATCTCACATTTGTCTAAATTAAACTCCATCTGTCATTCCTCAGCCCACCTGATCAAAATCCTGTTGTGCTCTCAGGTAGCCTTCTTCGCTGTCCGCTACACCTCTATCTGCAATATTACTAACCATACGTCTTATGTTCACATGCAAGTCATTTTTACAAATGACAAAAAGCAGTGGACCCAGCACCGATCATTGTGGCGCACTGATAGTCACAGGCCTCCAGTCTGAAAAGCAAAACTCCGCTATCACCCTCTGCCTTCTACTTTCAAACCAGTTCTGTATCCAAAATGGCTAGTTCTCCTTGTATTCTGTGTGATCTAACTTTGCTAACCAATCTACTACGAGAAACATTTCCTGCCACAGTTCATCTGGTGTTGAAACCCTTTTTCATTCCCATGATATTTCTACGTTTGATTATTTCAATGCATTCCTTGATGAGCTTCCACCCTTTGCAAACATAGTGTGAACCCAACCTCGGCTTCCCTTGTCCTGACTCAAATCAAGTCCCATTCATTTATCATTTCTGTGCTCATTGACTTTACTGGCTTTTGGTTAAATGTTGCCTCAATTTTAAGATGGTATTCCTCCTGTTCAAGTTTTATTATTGGTCTACCCATCCCTTTCTGTACAAAATCTTCTTACCCTCCAAGTATTCTGTACTCCACCAATTCTGGCCTCTTGACCATCCCCAATTTGAATTATGCCATCCTCGGGCCACACTTCTGCTACAAAACCTTAAGCTCTGCAAATCCTTTCCTCAACTTCTCCACTTGTTTTCCTCTCTTGGTGTATTGCTTAGAACATTGACACAAGGTTTGGTCATTGACTTTTTTAAAAATATGGATCCATGTTAAATTTTGTTAGGCAAGGCTCCTGAAATGCATATTGGGATGTTTTACAGCATTAAGAAGTGCTATATTAATGTGAGTCGTTGTGCTGAACGTTAATAAAAATGCCATTTTAATGTAGAATATCATTCAGGAAATCTTGGATCTATGTGAACAGAGAAAGCAACTACCTGTCTCATTAATCACTCAGATTTAGGAATCCTTATTGAGGCAGAAAGTCTGAATTAGGAAATCAGTGAGATTTTGAATGAGTGACTAGTTTCCTGTGTGCATTTTTGATGGCTGACTGGTAACTGGTTTTGCAACCATAACAATTTCATTCCAAATGTTATGAAAGGAAGAGATCTCCTGGAGAGTAATGGGGATTTGTTTACATTGGCTGAGCTTATGAGATAAGAAAGCAAACAGAGTAGTGCATTAGACTTTCAGATAGAAGATTCTGAATTTTTGGGTAGGCTTAGGGGAAACGCTCATAGCTTGGAGGGAAAGAAAATAGTTTCAGTTTGGAAGAGTTTGCAAGTTTAAGACATTTGCTCCATAGAAATGGTAGTAGATTAGGAATATTAAAAAATAGTTATTTCTGGGTAAAGAGTTGAATTTAAAAATTCCAGGCTAGAAGTAGTTTGGTAATAACTGGAAAGAATTATATGACACTTGGAGTGTCTAAACTCCAATATATGAGGGCTTCAAGAAGAAGCTATCAGATCCTCAAGACAGGGTATTGAAATCAATTAAATTAATCCCCATAGATTTGAAATAGAAGGAAATTTTCCCTAGAGTGAATTATGTAGAGTAAAGGAGGGTTTGAGGATTAGCAGAGTTGTATTTTACCATGTGTTTCAAACTCTTTAAATTTGTGTTATATATATGGTTAATTTGGTTTGTTCCATTTTATTGAGCAGAAAGAAACAAAATAATTTTCTGCTTTAACGTTAAACCCAAATGTGCAACATTGCTTTTGTATTTTAGTGAAAGTCAAGCTTTTTAAGATCAGAATTTTTAAAAAAAGATCTACCAAGCTAGACTTTGATCTGACATGTTCAGTAATAACATCAGTTAAGATCATATCAGATGTAATATTTAATTTAATGCCAAATCATTTACAAATAATAAGGATGAATATTGAATTAAGAGATCTAAAAGAAGCTTACTGTTTTAGAATCTAACATTAAGTAAAATATGAAGGACTGAGACTCCACATTTATAAAAGTTGGTTTTCTATGCCAAACATATAGTTTGACAGTAATTATGACTCATTGTTTATTTTAAATAAGTGATAAATGCTGATAATGTTTTTGCAATTTTTACTGCAAAGTCTGGGGTAATACATTTCATGAGTCACACATGAGTCACGTTAGACTCTAAATTATTTTGGGTACATTTATTTCACTCATTTTACAGTTTGGCACGAAGGCCTTTTCATTTTTTGCAAGTTGTGAGTAGATAAATATTCAGACTTCATTTTGGCTCTGATTATACAGCTTTTAACCTTTAATGTAATGCTGAGAGATGTCCAATTCAAACTGAAACAATCCCACAGATAATTTTGACATATTGTTGGTTATTTTATTAGAAACAACTAATGACTACATTAAATATCTTCCTGCTGGTTTGGTGAAGATGGTTTTAGATTTAGATTTACCTATTTTGGTCTAGAATTTCTAATTGAAGCAGAACAGAAATGTAACCATGGGTGATATGGCGGCTCATTGGTTAGCACTACAGCCTCACAGTGCCAGGGACCTAGATTCGATTCCAGCCATTGGTGACTGTCTGTGTGGAGTTTGCATGTTCTCCTTGTGTCTGTGTGGGTTTTCTCCTCACTGTTCAAAAATGTGCACCTTAGGTAGATCGGCCACGCTAAATTCCCCATAGTGTCCAGGGATGTGCAGGTGAGGTGAGTTAGCTATGGAAAATGTGGGAGTTACAGGGATAGGGTGGGAATATGTGTCTAGGTGAGATACTGTTTGGAGGGTTGGTGTGGATTCAATGGGCTGAATGGCCTCTTACCTTACTGTAGGGAATGAAAAAAAAGTATCTGTCTAAACATTATATTATGCAGTCATCTTGAGTCCAAATGATGTTTGTTGGGAAAGCTATATTTAAAGTCCTGAAGATACAAAGAGTCCCAGTCTTTTCAACTGGGATTTGTTGCTATTTTATGAATGTAATGTTTGAGGAAACATCTACATCAGCTTCAGTATGCTGCAATATTAAATTTCAAACCTTTTAACTGAATTCTTCTGAACACCGTGTTCCTGTTCAAAACTGGCTCCTTAGAGTTAGTGGGGATTATATTTGAAAGCAGTGTGCCAATCAATACCTCTCTCCTCTAATGAACAACTGGAATCTTCTTTTGATACTGAATTTTTCAATGTTGCTTGCAGTAGTCACATAAATGCTCTCCTTTATTCCCTATTCATTCAGAGACCGGGAATTCTGCAGCAAGTAACTCATTCAAAGTCCGTTCACCACTTACAAAACACAAGTGTGATGGAATACTCACCATTGCAGCCCCAAAAACACACTGAAAGCTTGACACCATCCAGTCCTCTTTATTGCCATTTAATCTAATACCTTCAAGTTCACTCCCTCCACAGTTGGAAAAGCAGTTTCACTGCGTGTGCCATCTACAAGGTGCAGTGCAGCAAATCACCAAGGGTCTTTCAAAAGCACTTTAATATTCCTTCAAGTTGCACATAAGAAATATATCTAAATCCTTCTTGTTTTAGCCTCAATCGCTTTTGTGGCAGTGTAGATTTATCAAGCATTTCTAAATCCAAGCTGACTCTGTGTGATCCTGTTGCTGTTTCCCAAATGCTGTGCTAGTAAACCTTTAAAATCGACTCAGGAATTTTCCCCACTACTGATGTCAGGCTAACCATTCTATAATTTCCTGTTTGCTCCCTGCCCCCTTTTTATGTTGAGGGGTTACATTCATCACCGTCCAAACAATGGGACTGTTTCAGAGTCCATAAAACTGTCAAAGATGACCATCATCACTTTATTTCTTAGGCCTCTCCCTGAAGTACTCTGGAATGTAATTCAGGGCCTGGAGAGCCATCATCTTTTAATCTCAATTTCCCCGAAACCATTTCCCTACTAATAATGATATCCTTCAATTCCTCCCTTTCACTAGACCCTACATTCCCTGTTTAGGTTGTTATTTGTATTCTTCTTCATGAAGACAAAACCAATGAATGAATATATTTGATCTGTCATTTCTTTTTATCCCCATTATAACATTCTGCCCTGCTGATTGTAAGGGACAAATATTTATCTTTACTAATCTTTCTCTCTTCACATACAAACTGAATATAAAAATTTCAAAGATATGTCCCCCACAAGCTCAGTCTCATATTCTATATTCCTCTGTTAATAAATCCATTTGTCTTTCTTTGCTGAGATCGAAAGTACTCTCAGGCCTAATGTCTGTTGCTTTCTTTTATTCAATTTTTATGGCCCTTCCGTGGATGTAATACTATCCCTAGTTTTCCTTGTTAACCATGATTGGGCTGAATTTCCAGTTTCATTTTTCCAAGCCATCCTGACTTGGAAATTACTTGAAATCATCATTCCTTCTCTATGACTGAGTCAACAGCCTGGATCTCTCCCTATTAGTACCCTATTAAATGCAGCAAATTAGAAGAGACCCACCACCTCATCAACAGCGTATTCACAGGGTTTAAATTCACAAAGGAAGAAGAAACCAACAACCAACTTCCATTTCTGGATGTTAAGATAGAACAATTGACGAACGGGGAGTTCCAAACCTAAAGTATACAGAAAAACAACACATACAGATCAAATCCTCAACTTCCACAGTGACCACCCCAACGTCCACAAACAAAGCTGCATTAGGGCACTATTTAAATGGGCCAGGACACACTGCAACACTCCAGCATTACTCCGGGAAGAAGAACACTTATACAAGATCCTCGCCTTAAATGGATATCCCCGCAACTTCATCCACAGATGCCTACATAACAAACAACAACAGGAGGACACAGTACACCTTAACACACTGACCACACTTCCCTACATCAGGAACATATTGGAACTGACAACAAGACTCCTAAGACCACTAGGAATCATGGTGGCCCACAAGCCCACAGCCACTCTATGACAAACACTTACAAGGATTAAAGGCCCCATTCCCACAACATGCAGAACGAACGTGGTTTACAAAATACCATGCAACAACTGCTACAAACATTACATCAGACAGACAGGAAGGAAACTAGCCATCAGAATACACGAACGTCAGCTAGCAGCAAGATGGCACCACAAACTCTCCTTAATAACTGTACTTTCAGCTAATGAAGGCCATCAGTTTAACTGGGACAAAGTAAGCATAGTAAGTAAGCATAGTAGCCCAAGTAGCCCAAGCCAATCATAGACACACACAGGAATTCCTAGAGGCATGGTTCTCCACCTATACTTCAATCAACAAACATATAGAATTGGACGCCAAATATAAACCCATACAGATCAAAACCAGAAATGACAGTACTCACCATAACAGACCGGACAGTATAAATTCCCAGCAAAGTAGAACAACATCGCTTCATTGGAATCCTCACTGATGATGTTACCTAGCATGGTGACGAGACATCCGAACTAAAACAAGCCAGCTTGGTGAGCAAGTCAACACCGTCATTAGTACTCTGTGTTCCTACATTACAGAGTCCAGCAGTTCAAGAAGGTGACTCACACCCAGGTCAATAAATATGTCTTAGCCAGTAATACTCACCTCCTGAATAAAGAATGAATAAAGAAAACTCTGTAGTCTAAAAAAGTAGATAGACTCGTGTATTATCTCAGCATCAACCACAAAAGATGATTTTAAAATTCTATTAATCCTTGCACAATTCAAGAGTTCTGTTAACATGTCAGTGAATTAACATCTAAGAGGGAAAAAATAAAGGAAATTATAAAGTTCCAAGGTAATTGACTTTGTTTTGTGGAGCAATGTTTCCTCAAAATTATTCATGGATGCCACTTTAAGTTTTTTGTAAGTATAAACCAAGCAATGAGTTACAATCTTAGCAGAACTCTACATGAAATAATATAGGAGACAGTGTCAGAGATAAATCTCTCACTCAAATGGGAGCACAAGGTGAGAAACTTTCGGAAATGAACTGCTGTTCTGCGCAAAAAAGTCCTTGCAATAGTCAGTGCTGTAAACTGCAGAATTGGTGGGCAACAAAAAACCTTCTGTCTCTCCCAAAGCTTGCTGCTCCTATTGAGTCCACCTTTATAAGCAGCCTCAAATGATTTAACTCCATAAGTCATCACATCTGCTGAAATCTGACCAGTATAATTGCTGACTACTAGTATATAAAGTAGCAACCAGCCAAAATTAATTAGAAGTACCTCAATAACTGAAGAAAAGTAATTAATAATTAGCATTTAATGAAGGTTCTTTAAAAATTCCATTAATTACATTAGCTGTATAACTGTAAAATACTATTAGTATTTTTAAAAATTGAAGAACAGGCTGTTGGAAAGATTGAGCAACATACCCACCCACAGTCTCATCCATGGTACTGCCCTTGAGCCTTAAACACTAATTGAATTGTTTTATAAGATAAGGTAAACACTCCATTGACATCCCATAGTCTTCATGAGTAAGGCAGTGTATGCACATGTACAGATCCCATTAGAGATAGCAAGATCTGCCGATGCTGGAGTCTGAGATAACACAGTATGGAGCTGGAGGAACACAGCAGGCCAGGCAGCATCAGAGGAGCAGGAAAGCTGATGTTTTGGGTCAGGACCCTTCTTCAGAAAAATCCATTAATCCCGTTAATTGTCTACAACCATATTATTAAAGGTTCTAAAAGTGTTAATTTAGGGACATTAATTCCAAATTGGGTGTGAAAAGGAGGTTCTGAGACTCATTATTTTGAATTTTCATATATTCCACAGGTAGTTGGAGTGTAATCCTACCTCAGGCCTGGATTTACATGTAAATTTACAGTACAAGTCTGTGAGCTGGAGCACGAAAATTGAAGGTGATTTATCTCAAAGAATAAAATATTTCCTGCATGTATGTGTAGTTATGGATATCCTGACTAAATTTGCTGCTAAATGCAACATTTTTATTCTTTGCTTAGTTAAACAGTGCTTAGTTGGTAAATGAGTATGTCTTTTGATTGATTGTACCTAATAAAATTGGTTTTCATTCATTAACTCAGTGTCTTGTCGAATGGTATATCTCTGTTCACCTGAAGCATCAAAACTAGAAAGTTTTGAATGGATTGTTTCCAGACTTTGTGTTAGGTAAACCCAACCAAATTAAACCAGACTAAATCATCTGAATCCCTTTTCTAAACTTGCACCTTCATCTCAGAAGGAGAAATCTTCAAGTCATTAAGATTTGCAATCTTACTTGCATTTTCATCAGTAACTTTTATCTGTATCTACTGTCTGTTTTTAAATCATTACTTCTAGCTAATACCTAATCACCTTTACTTGTGTAATTTAAAGCAATAAAGTTGCAATAAATTAACCTTTAGTCTTGTTTAAGACTAAGGCTGTGATTTTCATTCTCGGGTTTAGTGCACAGAAGTAGGTAAATTATTTGACTTCTGACTTTTAAAATTGGATGCCCTCTGAAAACAGATTTTTGATCTGGCTGGGATGGGATGGATTGGAAAACAGGCCAGGCAGCCTAGGAAGTGTTGAGCTGGGCTGGGCAGAAAGACTGCCTTGGGATGCTAACAATTTGTCTAAAACTTAAAATGTGCTTAAATGAAATCACTAAACCACTTGCACCCTTACAACTTCCCATGAGTTGCAAGCACCTCTTTTCCCAATTCATGCCAACCCAATGCCCTTCTACCCATTCTCCATGGCTCACATCCCCCTGCCAACTTAGTGCTAATTTCTACCCATAGTCCTTTCTTCCTTTGACCAACATGCCACAAGCACCCACTTGTACCCATGCACCATTGTGAAAACAGAGTCCTATCTCTTAAAGTTCTACATTGTAGAGTACTCCTTATTGAGAGAGAAAAAAAAACACTTGCCTTCATTTTTGATAGGTCTGACAACTATAGAGTTATACAGCATGGAAATAAACCCTTTGGTCCAACTTGTCCATGCCGACCAGATACCCTAACTGATGTAATCCCATTGCCAGCAGTTGGCCTATATCATTCTAAACCCTTCCTATTCACATACCAATCCAGATGTCTTTTAAATGTCGCAGCTGCACCCGTCACCTCTAAATGATCACCCCTCAGTCTCCTACGCTCCAGGAAAAAAAGCTCCAGGCTATTCAACCTCTTCCTACAGCTCAAACCCTCCAACCCTAGCAACATCCTTGCAAATCTTTTCTGCAACCTTTTGAGTTTAAACAACATCTTTCCTATAGCAGGGAGGCCAGAATTGAATGCAGTATTCCAACCAATGTCCTGTACAACCACAACATGACCTCCCAACTCCTATACTCAATGCACTGACCAATAAAGGCAAGTGTACCAAACACCTTCTTCGCTACCCTGTCTATCTGTGACTCCGTCTATGCATCTGCACCCCTAGGCCTCTTTGTTCAGCAACGCTCCCCAGGGCTCTGATACTACCTGTTTCAATCCTGCCCTGAATTACCTTACCAAAATGCAACTACAGGGCATTGGTTAGGCCACTTCTGGAATACAGTGTGCAATTCTATTCACCCTGCTATAGGAAGGATGTTGTGAAACTTGAAAGGGTTCAGAAAAGATTTACAAGGATGTTGCCAGGGTTGGAGGGTGTGTGCTATAGGGAGAGGCTGAATAGGCTGGGGCTATTTTCCCTGGAGAATCGGAGGCTGAGGGATGACCTTATAGAGGTTTCTAAAATCATGAAGGGCATGGATAGGCTTGTGGAAACGTGTTCACTAATGACCAATATCAGTGAGTGGTGAAAATAGCCTCTTTATTGAGTATCTGCTTTGACACAGTTTGAGGCAGCGATGGAATTCTGAAGTACAGTTGTACAGTAGCCTCCATTATGCACAGTTCTTACATATATTAAAATTTTAGCACCATGGTGTCACATAGTTGTACCTATTGTGTACAAGTTTGTGTGACATCTGTCCTAGGAAAGCAGGAAATGGTTTAAGGACTTGTTAAATGTTGGCTGTTGCTCCTGATGGGACTAGAATGTCTGTCTGGTCTGAGCTTGCATAATTAAGAGGCATTAGTCCTTTTGTCTTTAAAGTTAGTAGTGTTAATAGAAATACTAGACCTACATGATCTAAATAAGAAATTATATATGTTATAAATAAAAGTATGGAGGATATTAAACAGATCTCCCACAGCTGGATTGTGAAATTCCATCTACTGTTGCCGGTTTTTGACAGTTCTTACACACTCATCCATGCAGTTTCACGGCAGTTCCTATTTGATAGCAGTTTTCTTAAAGTGGTTAGCGGCCCCATTTAATATGTATTTAAAAAGTATAAATCCATACATTAATACAAGATAGTAGTCCTAAATAAAAGTTAGAAATAGGTAGTACAGTGTTATAGAAATAGTGTATAGAAATTTCAAAGAGATAAAACACAGCACACTGTAGGGACATGCTGGTGGAGGAAACTGTTTGATATACTGCAGCTTATTCAGGTCCCGAGAGACAGTTACTAACGGCTAATTAATATTATAATCTTTCCATAGTTTCGAGTGAGTTATGGAGACACAATAACGGGGATGGCATTGTTCTGAGTAGGTTACAGTATTAACACTTATTCAGGGGTAGCCTTTGATACAGAAACAGGTCTAAATACTGCCTGCAGCATGGGGTCAATAAGAATTGAAAGGTGTAAAGAAACAGAAGGTTGGCAGTGTAGGAAGGGATATTTAATTTAGTTTATCTTGTAAGAGTAAAATGTACTACAAAAACGTGGTTTTATGAATGAATGAATGGAAATACAGTATAGTAATTATAGAGCTTTTGTGAGTAAGTTAGTCAAGAGAAACATAATGCCATATCTTTCGGGCTGCATAGCCATGGTCTTTTCCCGGGGTGGGGGAATCCAAAACTAGAGGGCATAGGTTTAAGGTGAGAAGGCAAAGAATGAAAAGGGACGTTAGAGACAAAGTTTTCACATAGAGAGTGGTGCAAGTACGGAATGAGCTGCCAGAGGAAGTGGTGGAGGCTGGTACAATTATAACATTTACAAGGCAACTGGATGGGTATATTCATATAGGAAGGGTTTAGAGGGACAAGGGCCAAAGGTTAGCAAGTGGGACTGGATTAATTTAGGATATCTGGTCAGCATGGATAAATTGGACCAAAGCATTTGCTTCCAGGCTGTACAGCTCCATGACTCTATGACTCACATTTATCTAAATTAAACTGCCTTAACAGAAAAGGCATGAGGGGTAGAATTACATGCTAAGACCATGCAAAATAATGGTTTTTGGATCAGAATAATTTGGTATTTTTATACACTGGGTCAACTTGTACCATAACTTATGATACTTTGTTTGGTGCAGGTAATGACTGGGTAACTTTATGTTAGTGGATTTTGAGAGATAAACCTCTTTCTTATCTCAGACTTTCTTGACATAGAACACTGCATTCACCATGTGATAACTTTACCCAGGCAGTAGTGAGCAGCTTTCTTGTAATAAAAATGTCCTAAAACATCAGATTGAGGAACTACTTTTTATCTGCAGCTGCAACCATAGAATGTAAATGTCTTGCCTACAGCTTTCTGAATGTGTTTTAAGTTCTGTCGAATGTTTACCTCTGAATAAATAAATCTCCTTTATTTGGCTGTTATTGCAACTTTGGGAGGCCAAATACCATTGAAAATTCCTGTCCTCAGCTCCTTCTCCAACTCCCCTACTGTGGGAGCCTAATCTAAACAAAAGTGCACTATAATTAACATTCCATTCCCTGTCCCAGCCAGTTCCAGGTACGTGGAAAGCTAGGATATAGCACTTTGCCATGGCAAGGGCAAAGCAGTAGATCTCATCAAGCAGGCTCTTCTTTCCAGAATTAATTGTTTGCTTTAAAATTGCTCAATTTGTTCTCTACTCCCAAGCCATATATTATCTTGATGCAACTTCTAACTATTACACAATTGTTACGAAAATACAGCAACAAAGGTCAAACATTGTTAAATTCATGCTGCTCACAAAGATTAGCAATCCTATCATGAGATCAGTTTGTGTTTCTTTCATGTGCAATGAAAATTGATGGGGGAATCCAAAACTAGAGGGCATAGTTCAGTATACCTCAATATACTGAGGTAGCTTATTGGCAAAGAAATTGTCTAACTTAAAAGTTCTCCCATTGCTTTTAGCTATTAAAAAATACGCTGACCTGTATACTCTTAAAAAATAATTTGCACTAAACAAAACTTCCATCTCCTGGGTGTCACTGTCATGTGTCATGATCTTATTCATGCTTCATCAATGCTGCCCTTGGCATTTATTAAATTACCTTTATATTACATTTAACAAATGGCTTTTCCACAGAAGTTTATCAATAAATGACACTTTCCTCCCTAAGCTCTGCTCTAGAATTTGACCTCAAATTTCAGACATCTTTCTTCCTCTCCCTTACAGACAACCATTGTAATTGACAATGATTGATTTACTTGAAAAGTTAGGGAACTACTCAGTTTTCTCTCTGTGTTCAAAATGAATGAGATATACAGATGTTTTCTAGATGTACATGTTACTGTTTTCATTAAGCACTAGAGATATCATTTAGCTGTTGAACAATGCTAGCTCCATTTAAATGATTACAAATCAGATGGCAAATCTACAAATTCTCAAATGGACATGTGACTGAGCTATGTAAATCAGATGTTCTATGTTGACCTATCCTATCTGAAGCAGGTCGCTACGATTAATCTCAATGCCACACTCTTATTCAAACTCAACACATGGTGACCCTTGCTGGAAAGAGTGCATTTATGCCCAGTGAGGAACAGGATCCAGGGCTTCGACATACTATCTGAGTGCAACTGAATAACCAGCAAATGTTCAGTATCTGGGCTCACATGAGATACCACACCTTGACCCCACCAGGTTTATCTGCAGAGTAGTCTGGTAGCTGTGAGTTTTATATCTTACCATTTACCCTTTTATTTTCAGTCCAAATTTAAAAGTAGCCAGCAGCTATTAGGGCCAGATATTTCTCCATTTCAGATACCCTCTCCAAAATGAAGAAAAGGACAGTTGTGGTGTAAAAGCGCCCTCAAACATGAGGATGGGAGTGGAGTTGTCTGGGCTTCATACATGTTCAGTTCCCAGGGGCAGTTGGAAGTTTAATTGGTCAGTGATTTCCATTTACATTTATATCCATTTAAATTTTGGTAACCATGTTGTATGGAAACTGAATGTGCCAGAGCAGGTCTATTCTCAGTCTATTTCTTCTGAGTAGCCAGAATGTTTGTTTGGAGAGCTGATGTACTCCTGTGGCTATGTTTGCAGAATACCTTAGGCAGGGGTTGACAGTGGCTTGGGGAAAGATGTCTTTTAGCATGATGGGCGCTAAGGTACCATGTGGAACGGAGATTCTGGTACCCTTTAGTGGAGGGTCAGGTATCCATTCAGGATTGTTAACTATAGAAAAAGCAACAGTGTAGAAGTTACATAAACCTCAATGAACTATCAAATCTGTTAAGAATTCATGAGGGCATGGATAAGGTAAATCGTCAAAGTCTTTTTCCTAGGGGAGGGGAATCCAAAACTAGAGGGCAGAGGTTTAAGGTGAGAGGGGAAAGATTTAAAAAGGACATAGAGGGAAACATTTTCATGCAGAGATTGGTGTGTGTGTGGAACAAGCTGCCCGAGGCCCTAAAATTATTGAACTGGATATTGAGTCTGGAGAGCTGCAGGGTCCCCAGGCAAAAATTGAGGTGTTGTTCCTCCAGTTTGCACTGAGTTTCGCTGGAACACTGCAGCAAACCTGAGACAGAGATGTTGGCCAGGGAACGGGATGGTGTGTTAAAGTGGCAGGCAACTGGAAGCTCAGGACCATTTTTGTAGGTAGAACACAAATATTCTGCGAAGCAGTCACCCAGGCTATGCTTCGTTTTCCCAATGTAGAGGAGACCACACATTATGAGTAGTGAATGCAGTGGATTAGATTTTGGAAAGTGCAGGTGAAGTGCTGCTTCAGCTGGAAGATATGGAAAACTGTTGGAAAACGTAAGGATAGATACGTCCCTTGAGCCAGACAGGATATACCCAAGGTTGCTATGGAAAGCGAGGGAAGAGATTGCTGCCCCTTTGGTGATGATCTTTGTGTCCTCACTGTCCACTGGAATAGTACCAGATGATTGGAGGGTGGCAAATGTTATTCCCTTGTTCAAGAAAGGGAATAGGGATAATCCTGGGAATTACAGACCAGTCAGTTTTACTTCTGTGGTGGGCAAATTATTGGAGGGGATTCTGAGAGATAGTACTTATAATGATTTGGAAAAGCACAGTTTGATTATAAATAGTCAGCATGGCTTTGTGAGGGGCAGTCATGCCTCACAAGACTTATTGAATTCTTTGAGGATGTGACAAAACACATTGATGAAGGTAGAGCAGTGGATGTGGTGTATATGGATTTTAGCAAGGCATTTGATAAGTTTCCCCATAGTATGCTCATTCAAAAAGTAAGGAGGCATGGGATTCAGGGAAATTTGGCTGTCTGGATACAGCATTGGCTGTCCAATAGAAGACAGAGGATGATAGTAGATGGAAAGTATTCAGCCTGGAGCTTAGTAACCAGTGGTGTTCCGCAGGGATCTGTTCTGGGACCTCTGCTTTTTGTGATCTTTATAAATGACTTGGATGAGGAAGTGGAAGGGTGGGTTAGTAAGTTTGCCGATGACACAAAGTTTGGTGGAGTTGTGGACAGTATGGAGGGCTGATGTAGGTTGCAATGGGACATTGACAGGATGCAGAGCTGGGCAAAGAAGTGGCAGATGAAATTCAACCTGGAAAAGTGTGAAGTGATTCATTTTGGAAGAGTTAATGGCAGGATTCTTGGCAGTGTGGAGGAACAGAGGGATCTTGGGGTTCACGTCCATAGATCGCTCAAAGTTGCCACCCAAGTTGATAGGGTTGTGAAGAAGGCGTATGGTGTGTTGGCTTTCATTGGCAGGGGGATTGAGTATAAGAGCATGAGGTTATGCTGTAGCTGTATAAAACCCTGGTTAGACCACACTTGGAATATTGTGTTCAGTTCTGGTTGCCTCATTATAGGAAGGATGTGGAAGCTTTAGAGAAGATGCAGAGGAGATTTACCAGGATGCTGACTGGACTGGAAGGCGGGTTTTATGAGGAAAGGTTGAAGGATCTAGGCCTTTTCTGATTGGAGTGAAGAAGGATGAGAGGTGGCTTGATAGAGGTGTACAAGATGATGAGAGGCATAGATAAAGTGGATAGCCAGAGACTGTTTCCCAGGATGGAAATGAATATTATGAGTGGGCATAATTTTACGGTGTTTGGAGGAAGGTATAGTGGAGATGTCAGAGGTAGGTTTTTTACACAGAGAGTGGTGGACATGTGTAACACACTGCTAGCGGTGGTAGTGGAGTCAGATACATCAGGGACATTTAAGCAACTCTTGGATAGGCACATGGATGATAGTAAAATGTAGGGTATGCAGGTCAGTTTGATCTTGGAGTAGGCTAATAGGTCGGCACAACATCGTGGGCTGAAGGGCCTATAGTGTGCTGTACTGTTCTATGATCTATGTTCTATGCTCTATGTATATATGGGCCCTTGGATACTGGGGAGGGAGGAGGTAAATGGACAGATGTTACACCTTCGGCGGTTGCAGGAGAAGGTGCCGTAGGGCTGTGGATGGGTGTTGAGAGTGAAGGAAGAGTGGAATTGGGTGTCCCAGAGGGAACGATCCCTTCAGAAGGCAGACAAGGGAGGGGAGGGGAATATGTGTCTGGTGGTGGCATCTTCACTGGAGGTGGAGGAAATGGTTGCTGATGATCTTCTGGATGTGGATGCTGGTGGGATGGTAGATAAGGACAAAGGGAACCATATTGCTGCTGCGGGAGGGAAGGGGCTGTGAGAGAGCGGAATTGCGGGAAATGGGTCGGACCTGGTTGAGGGCCCTGTCGACAACACTTCATTTTCCGCTTGGAGTCCCTGCAGCCCTCCAGAATCAATATTGAGTTCAATAATTTTAGAGCCTGAAGTCTCCCATGTCCTAGCCCCTGACTACACACACCAGACCTTGTTATCACATAGCCTGCAATTACACACTACCTACTGTTAGCGACTAACAGTCTCCATTTACAGCTATTCACTCTCCTAGCCAGATTGTTATCAACTCCTTTCCCTGTCCAACTGCTCTTCTCTCTCTTTGGCTCTATCCCCACCTATTGTTTACTCCTTACTCCTTATCTTCTGCATATAAACTAACATTTTCCTAGCTACCATCAATTCTGAGGAAGGGTATCTTCACAGATGCTGCCAGACCTGCTGAGCTTTTCCAGCAACTTCTGTTTTTGTTTCTGATTTACAGCATCCGCAGTTCTTTTGGTTTATATTTAGTATTTAACTCACTGCAGATCTCTTCTAATCATGCCCACCTTGAAGAAGTTCTGCTCCTCTCTCCAGCAGGATTTCTGTTCCAATCTTTCTTCTTGTCCACCGACATTTATTTCACTGTCGATCCTGGTGTTTGACAAGATATTTGCTAAAACTCGTTTCTGCAGCCATATCACGTTCCTCAATGACTGCCTCTGGCTCAGACTCACCCCACATGGATTCCAACTGAAGTTTCATCCCTTGTGCTTTGAATCCTCCCAGGATCAGAGGTATCTCCATGATGTTTAATGTTCCACAGACAGCTGCTCTCGCCGAATCCTGAGAGCCACACTCAGTGCCATGCAGCATCACACACACATCCTCAACCTTTCTCTTCAACAGCATCACATCACATTGGCTCAGGGCTGCACCACTCCGCAGTTCCACTTCATCCTCCGGCTCATTCGTCGTGCTAGGAAGCAACATTTTCTTTTCTTTTCAGGCATCAAGGCACACAAGGTGCAACAACTCAAAGATACCCATGGCCCTCTGGAAACTTCCTCCCCTGCACTTTCCTCTGACTCCATCCCCTCCCCCAACCTCACCTCCTGTTGAGTATTCACCATCCCTCCTAACCTTCTGCTCTCCGATCCTGAATGTTCTGCACTCAGCAAAGGCCTCATCTTTATCCCTTTGCAATCCCACCTTAACAAATTTTGGGCATAACATGACATCAAACTCTTCCTCCGTCAACTTCCCCAACCATGCCCATTTCTTTGAACAAGAGTCCTCTCCCCGTCCCACAGACCACTTCATCCAATTCCAACACTGTCCCTCTACTTGGACCCCTCCTTCTGGCAATTTACCTGCACTCAATCTGTCCATTGAAAATTGTCAAGGTGACATTAGTGCCTCAATTTCTCTGCCCCCACCCCCGCACCCAATCCAACATTTCTCCCTCCGAACTGACTGTTCTCCATGGGCTAAGATCCAACTCGAACTTTGTCATTAAGCCTGCTGATAAGGGTGGTGCTGTTGTAGTCTGGCATACTGACCACTACATGGCAGAGGCTGAGCGCGAGCTCTCAGATACCTCCTCCTATCTTCCCTTGGACCATGAATGCACCATGGCATATCAGGCCATTGTATCAAGTACGGTAACTGACCTCATTTCATCTGGTAATCTATCCCCAACTGCCTCCAAACTGGTAGACCCCCAGCCCCGCACAGCTCGATTCTACCTCCTCCCAAAAATCCACAAAAAGGACTGTCCAGGCAGACCCATTGTTTCAGCCTGCTCATGCCCCACAGAACTCATCTCTTCCTACTTTGACTCAGCCTTTTCTCCCCTGGTCCAAACCCTACCCATGTACATCTCTGATTCCTCTGATGCTTTACGCCAGTTTCAGAATTTCCAGTTTGCAGGTTCCAGCCGCCTCTTTTTTACCATGGATGTGCAATCTTTTACACACCCATCCCCCACCAGGATGGTCTCAAGGCTCTCCGCTTCTTTCTGGAGCAAAGGCCTGACCACCCCCACCCACCACCAGCCTTCTCTGCCTGGCTGACTTCATCCTCACATTTAAAAACTTCTCTTCTAACTCCTCTCACATTCTTCTGGTCAGAAGGGTGGCCATGGGTACCCACATGGGCTCCAGTTACCCCTGTAACTTCGCGGAATATTCCTTGTTCCAGTTCTGTTCTGGCCCCCAGCCACAACTCTTTCTCAGTGCTGCTTCCCTCTCTCGTCTCGAATTGGAAAACTTCATCAATTTTGCCTCCAATTTCCACCCTGCCCTCACTTTCACCTGGTCTATCTCTGACTCCTCCCTTCCCTTCCTCGACATCATCGTTTCCATTTCTGGGGATAGACTGGCCACTAATATCCACTATAAACCCACTGACTCCCACAGCTACCTGGACTACACATCCTCACACCCCACTTCCTGTAAAGGCTCCATTGCATTCTCTCAGTTCCTCCATCTACATTGCATACAGATGAGGCCAACTTCGACAAGGGAGCCTCCAAAATGTCCAACTTGTTCTTCAACCGAGGATTCCCCAGCATCATTGCCCCTCAACTGGGCCCGACCCATCTTCTGCACTTCCGCCCACACCCCACCTCTTCCCTCCCGCAACAGCATTAGGGTTCCCCCTGTCCTTGTCTACCATCCCACCAGCATCCACATCCAGAAGATCATCGATCACCATTTTCACCACCTCCAGCAAGATGCCACCACCAGACACATATTCCCCTCTCCATGCTTGTCTGCCTTCTGCAGGGACTGTTCCCTCCAGGGCAGCCTGGTCCACTCTTCCTTCACTCTCAAAACCCTCTACTATGCCGTGGTATCTTCCTCTGCAACTACTGAAGGTGCAACACCTGCCCATTTACCTCCTCCTTCCCCAATATCCAAGGGCCCAAATGTACCTTCCAAGTGAAGCAGCACTTTACCTGCATTTCCCACAATCTAGTCTACTGCATTCGCTGCTCACAACGTAGTCTCCTCTACATTGGGAAAACGAAGCGTAGACTTGGCGTCTACTTTGCAAAATATCTATGTTCTGCCCCCCAAAAAAGATCCTGAGTTTCCAGTTGCCTGCCACTTTAACACACCACCCTGTTCCCTGGCCATAATCTCTGTCTCAGGTTTGCTGCTTTTTTATAGCAAAACTCAGTGCAAGCTAGAAGAACAACAATTTCCATTTGGGTACCCTGAAACCCTCTGGACTTAATATCGTGTTCAATAATTTTGGTGCTTAAGCTTTCCCATATCCTAACCCCTTACCCCAAACACCAGGTCTTGTTATCACAAAGCCTACCATTACACACTACCTATTGTTAGCGACTACCAGTCTCCATTAACAGCTAATCATCCTCCTAGACAGATCGTTATCAACTGTTCTTCTCTCTCTTTGGACTTTATCCCCACCTAATGTTTACTCCTATTCCCTCCCCCCACTCTATCGTCTGCATATAAACTGACATTTTCCTAGCTACCATCAGTTCTGAGGAAGGGTCACCAGACCCGAAACATTAACTCTGATTTCTCTTTGCAGATGCTGCCAGACCTGCTGAGCTTTTCCAACAGCTTCTGTTTTTGATTCCTTTGTACTTATTGTGATAACCTTAAAATGTTTTTTGCAAAATATGTAAACACATACTTGTGTCTGGAGAAGTCTTGTAACTAATCAGGGCTGGCAGACTTTTAGATTGGATTTCTCAAATCAAGTCTGTTATTGAAACTTACTACAGGCTTACAATTAAATCTAAAGTGAACTCCAAACTATAGATAATTTATGCAGTCAATAAGAATATATTCAACATATGCACCACCTTTTTTGAATTACACAGGAATTTGCTGAAGTATAGTATGGGAAAATGCGAAATTGTACATTGTGGCATGTTGAATGAGAAAACAGTTTATTACTTAAATGGAGATAACAAGGTGTGGAGCTGGATGAACACAGCAGGCCAGGCAGCATCAGAGGAGCAGGAAAGCTTAGAAATCTTCAGAAATCTTACTTAATTACTTCGATGGAGATGGATTGCAGTGTACTGCAGTGCAGAAGGTCTAAGCTGTTCTAGGGTATGAGTCACAAAAAGTTAGTATGCAGGTTCGGCACATAATCAAGAATGCTGATGCCATTCTTTATAATGAAAGGAATTGAACATCCAAGTATCAAACTGTGTTTTATTTATACAGGGCATTGGTGAAAGCACATCTTGGATCAATTTTTGTCCCAATTAAGGAAAGATATAAATTCATTGAAGGCTGTTAAAAGGTTATTTACTAAATTGATGCTTGGAATGAATGGGCTTTCTTATGGAAACGCATTGGATGGGCTGGAGCTGTCTTTACTGGAGTTTCAAAGGGTGAAGGATAATTACTCAAAGTTTATAGGTTCCTGAAAAGTCGTGACAAGGTGGATATTTTGTGGGTGAGTCCAGAACTTGGGCACACGGATTCAAAAGTAGGGTGCTCTTTTAGGACAGAGGAGAAATACTTCATAGAATCATAGAAGCCCTACTGTATGGAAACAGGCCCTTCGGCCCAACAAGTCCACACCGACCCTCAGAGTATCCCACCCAGACCCTCAGAATGTTGTCTGACTTTGGAAATTTGCTTCGGAAGAAGTGGTGTAAGTGCGATCAGTGATTATTTTTAAGTCAGAACTAGATGGATTCTTGTTAGAAAAGAGAAGCAAAGGCTATTGGATATAAATGACAATGTGGAATTTTAAACATGAACAGATTGACTCTGATCATATTGAATGGTGAATCAGGTTTTAGTGGCCAGAGGGTCAAATTTTGCTTGAATTCCTTTAGTTCTTGTGTCTACATTGCTATAGTTCCCCAATGCCTTGGCCAATTAGAGTTGACCTGCCATCTAATCAGCACCTCTTTCTCCTGTTTCATAAAATACTGTGATCAATTAAATTTTGGCTTTTCTTTTGATTGTCCTGAAGATTACAAGATGAAAAGTTTTGATAATGTGTTTCTTCTATGAGTAATACTCAAGTTCCACACATTTAAGCAGCTGTTAATGAATACATATTCACAGATCACTTAAATGGAAACAAAAACTTGGTTGCACACGGTCATATTTTGCAGTCTTGATGTTCTGTCACTGACATTGCCACAATTTGTTGCCCATCTCTCATCGCTTGCTACAATTGAATGACGTCATAGGCCACTGCAAAGGGCATGTTGGTGTGAAAACTGCAGGATTCTTTCTCCAAGACATGTTAATGATCCAATTTGTTTTTGAATCATCCCATAACCTCATGATCATAGTTATTAATGCCGGCTTTGGTTTCTTCCTCAATATTTTTAAAAACTGAATTCATGTTTCCAAACTGTCACAGTAGAGCTCAAACTGAACACTGATGAGTATGTTTTAGTTGTATCAGTGTCATGTGATAGCACTGTCAATGACAACTTTCGTTCAATTTGCTGATTATGGAGAGGAGATTGATAGGACAGTAATTGGTTGGATTAGATTCTTCCTATGTTTTGTGAAAGGTCATACCTTGACAATTTTCCTCACCAAGGTAGGTGCCAGTGTTGCAGCAATAATGAAATTATTTGCTAGACATGCAGCTAATTCTGGAGGACAAGTCTTCACTACAATTGTCAGAATGGTGTCAGGGATCATAATCTTTACAGTATCCATAGTATGTAGCTATTTCTTCAAATCACGTGGAGTGAATCAAGTTGGCTGAACACTGGCACTTGTGGTACTGTAAATCTCAGGACAAGGCAAAAATGGATCTCATAATTGTGCCTAAGGTTGACAATAAATGCCTTACCTTTTGCATTTATGTGCTGAGCCTCCTCAGCTTTGGATTTTACTGGTGGATTTTCCTCTTCATTAGTTTGTTAATTTCCCATCACTATACATAACTCAATTGGGAGGACTGAAGAACAATGATCCAATTTGTTGGTAGTGTGATTTCTTAACAACACTTACTTCATTTACCTGGGTAGTGCCAGAGCGAAGACAGGACTCGGTTTTCACCAGAACTGTGCGATAGTCAATCTAACCAATTTGAAAATGGGCAGATTGTTCTGTGATAGGTAGATTTGTGAAGACAAAGCCTGGAAAGTGTGCCCTCTTGATGGTTCCCTCACCACCTGCCACAGGACCATTCTGCTAGATATGTCCTCCAGAATTCTGACAGCTTGATCAATAGTGCTGATACCAATTAACAGTTTGTGATAGACATTGAAGATCCCAGTCAGAGTTCATTCTGCACCCTTGTCATGGTAAATTCTTCAATATTGAGCAGTACTGATTCATCAGCTGAAATGTGAGGACAAGATAAGTGGCTAGAAGTAGGTTTGACCTGATACCATGAGATTTCATGGAGGTTCAAGTCAATGTTGAGAAATTTTAGACCAAGCATATAGCTGTGCTGCCAACACTGTTAGTTTTGCACCATCAGTGCAACAGGATATACCCATGGATAATAGTGATGGTGGTGGTCTTTAAGATATGAATGTAAGGCATAACTCTTGGAGAATGACAATGTCAGGCTTTTACTTAGTAATTGTAAGCTGTCTCATTTTAACACAAGTTTCAGATAGTAATTAGGCAGAATGTGTGGAGGTCACACAACATCCCACAAATCATGACCCCAGATTACCTATAATTATATTGAACTGTTAATTATAAAACTTAAGTTTTAAAAAATCAGACATACAGTGAAATAAAAGATGGAAAATTTGCATTTCCTGTCTTTTATTTGAAGGGCCTCATAGGAAGAAATGTTCTGCAAATTAAAGTGTAACTTCCTGAGAGCTAGCTCAAAGTGTACACATGATAGGAGAAAAGATATCAGTCTGGGTGAGAGACATGTTTGTGTTTTGCCCCTATCAAGAATAAACAAAAAGAGGAAATAAAAGCCAGCTTCAACCCTGAACTCTGTGTCCTAATGAGCAAAAATGTGTGATGTGAGTGTCACACTGAGAAATCCTCTGGTCACCTGTACACTGTAGGTAAAAAGAACATTCCTCTCTCTTTGCCGAAGCCTGAAAGCAAACAAAACCATTGTTGAAAGGAAATAGGAGAAAGCCCTTTCAGCTGACCTGCAAAACCAACATCTTGAAATCAACCACTGATCTACCAGCATCATTGCTACTGGTATCACCCAATGTTATGAGCATAACATCCTCATCTACAATTCATAAATCTCAGACTGAATCTTTTAACACTGAGTTTTTTTGAATTCATCTCATTTCTAATCTGTGCTGACGTATGTTGTGTTATTATTTCTTCTCATGTTTAGTAATTAATAAATTTATTCTTTCAATTCAAGAAAGCTTAACTAAATGACCCCCTTTAAAATACAAATTATTTTGTTCTGAGAGAGAGAGATATCCACAAGGGAAGGAATCTTTTGTAAATTAATTGTGACCAACCAAATGGGTGAGAGTGAATAAAGAAGGGGAGTCAATTCATCCCAAGTGCTTACGAATTTGGCATATCCCATTCACAATCATATAAATTAGGAAATTATACTTGAGGCTGGTCATAACACATTGGAGGCTTGCATCCATGGTTTGAATGCCCAACTGAACTGAAAGAGCTATAGTGGGTAAATTGTCCCTTCCAAACAACTTAATCAAAACTGCTAAAGTCTTTCTGCAGTTTGCCATGGTATAACATTATCCACATTTGATGTTTTTGTAGGAGAATTAGGGCTGTTAATTTTGAAGATTGAGAAGTTCCATACCTTAAGCAGTTAAAACATCAAGACACTTAGGATTCCAGTTTTGCCTGATGGCTCGAAACCCCAAAATTTTGAAGGAGTTGGCCAATGATTTACAGTTGTAAGCTGGAGATGATGAAATAGATAGTAACGCTAAAGAGGTTAAAATTTATGCTGCATAAAGCAAGAATTTAAAAAAAAAAGAAAAAACAAATGGAAAAGAGAGGAAAGGAAAAGAGCAAGGAGTAAAAAAGGCACACATTTCAGAGAACAAAACAACAGGAAAGGGAGATTGACTAAGACAGCTTGAGCTGAGGGGAAGGAATTCTGTGCCCCTTGAAGACACCAGAGCTGGGGACAGAAGCAACTCAATTTGCTCATTTAATTCCTGTGTTGGAAGAGGCAGATGTAGAAGACTAGGGACATAATTTTTAAGATTACAGGGGAAATATTTGAAAAAGACACAAGGAGCAACTTTTCTACACGTAGAGCGGTTAGTGTGTGGAATGAACTGCCAGAGGAAGTGGTGGATGCAAGTGCAGTTACAATGTTTAAAATACAATTGGATAAATGTGTGAATGGGAAAGGTTTGGAGGGATATGGGCCAAATGCATGCAGGTGGGATAGTTTAATTTGGGGACATGGGTGGCACAGATCAGTGGGTCGAAGGATCTGTTTCCATGCTGTATGACTCTATGAGTATCTCTTTTGAGCAGGGTGCACAGCAGTTAAAATGATCAGTCCAAAATTAGTCCATATTCCCTGCAGAATAAGCTTTTAGGGTAATCTCAAAATTTACTTCCTCTTGCTGGAGGAAAGTATCACTGATTGAAAGGCAGTAAAGAAAAAGGCAATATTAAGTATTTGATGTGTACCATCTAAAGTTCTGTAACCTCATGAAAAGGGCTTGGCCAGATGTCCCTGGAAATGTATGTCTTGAGAAGTTTACATTTGACCAGTGGTACAGGCACATAAGATTGAAGACACTTACAAAATCCTCTAAAATAATTATTGAGGTGTTCAAAAACATCATCTCCTTTCCAACAAGGATACACCTGGAGGAACAGAGAGTTAATGAGGCCAGGCAGATCACTACACTGGCTGATGATAAGCTGGTCTACAAATCCATGTTCCAGAAGAAATCCTACGCAGTCACACACAACCAAAACATAAAGGAATAGAGCTGCAGTGAGTGATAGGATTTGAAGCACCCATGGGAGAGGGGAATATATGGGTTGCCCTCCTAAGAGCAGGAATGTCAATGCTAAGATGACAGCCAAGAAACCTGTGATTTTTTATTTAACTGCTGAGAGATAGGGCATACCTGGGCCAACTACCAGTCACCAGAGGAATAACTAATGGCATTCACAAGGGCACAGACACTACATGCAGAGAATGAGAATCCTTCATAGAACATAACAGACCAGCCTACAGCTCAGATTGTTGGCAGCATTCGCACATCCCTGGAATAGCACACTTAAGAATATGGATAAGTTTAAACAAATCCCTATGAGTACCAGAATTTTGTATCCAAAGGAAAGGTGACTGCATAATCCCAGGGTGAGGCAAGCAAACCAAGCATGATACTGAGGAACAAGAGGTGCCAACTAAATTCTAATCCTGTATAAAGGCATGCCTTTTCTTCCATAGTATGCACTAAGTGCCAAGGTGCTGTTAAATGGATTGAAGGAGGGGTAGATGCCTATTCTACCCAATACAGTATTGGGTGCATTCTGAGTGTGAGCATGTATCAGGACCGATGACCATGGGAGTCATCCCCAGTTTGTCTGTGCATGAGGTTGGCCCACTCATTTGTAATGACCTGTTGCAATATACAATATACAATAGGATCCCCAGTGGTCTCCTGACGGATTCTGAGATCAGGGAGACCAAGCAGCTGAAAGAGGGCTGATATCTTTGTTGATTATATAGAATCATAGAATCTTTATAGTGTGGAAGCAGGCCATTTTCCCCATTGAGTCCGCATTGACCCTCCAAAGAGCACCCAGACTTATCCCCTTACCCTATCCCTGTAACCCTGCACTGCCCCTAACCACTACATCTAGCCTGCACATCCCTGGACACTACAGGCAACTTAGCATGACCAATCCACCTAACCTGCACAGCTTTGAACTGTAGGAGAAAACTGGAGCACCCAAACAAAATCCACACAGACACGGTGAGAATATGCAAACTCCACACAGATAGTCACCTGAGTATGGAATCGAACGTGGCTCCTTGATGCTGTGAGGCGGCAGTGCTAACCATATGATCAGAAACACTTGGCTAGGGGAGGCTGAAGTGGCACTGCTAACAGAAGACCCTCTGATCTGGTTATTTGAAATCTGGAAAGAACCCTGGAAGAGTAAATAAAATTTCCTTGGCAGTAGTCTAACAAGCCGATCCACTGTGTTAAAAGCTCAAGCTTAGAATGAAGCAGAGGCAGACACTACTGCTACTGTGTTAAAGATGATATACTGATTCAGAAATGGAGACCCACTTCACAGTCCTGTAAATGAGGCATGGACAATGATCTACCGGGTACTGTAGTCATTGTGGTACTGTAATGAAATATTGTGGTTAACTCATGAAATCCTGATGGTTGGGCATGTCAATATGCACAAAAGCTAAACCCACATCAGCCAGTATTTTTACTGGTCATAGCTACATAGGGATACAGTAAGGTTTTGCAGAAACTACCACACCTGCCAGGTTGTGGGCAAATCCTAATCTCCAATAAGCCCTACATTTATGATTCCCAAGCCAGCTTTTAGCATACTGTTCAGCAAAGTATTTTAACCAACAATTTAAAGTAGCTTTCGATGTGAGAGATATTAGAAAATGGGCTGTCCTCCTTCAGGAAGATGAATCAGGAGTAGAGAGAGCAATCAGGTATTTCTCCATAAAAAAAAGCTAAGCAAGCATCAGAAACAGTACTCCACAGTGGAGAAGGAAACTCTTGGCTATTTACTCACTCTCAAACACTTTAAGATGTCCAAAATAGGTACAGAAAAAAAAAAAGTCTGTCCTGACCACAACCTGTTAACTTTTAAGACCCAGAACACCAGATTACTCTATTGAAATTTGTTCCTTCAACTGTACCACTTAAAAGTTACTTTCCTTTAACTGAAGATGCAATATGATTACAGATGGCCTGCCCAGATCCCGCAGAAACTGATTAGAATTGAAGTTGTAATATTGACCATGGCTAAAGAAATGAATGCATGCCTGAGTAGCGTTTGTATTTATTTTAGTTTTCCTCCTTTTGTAATGAAACGAGAATGAATGTCATTTCAGTTAGCATGTGGGGAAAGTGTCATGAGCAGGAATCATTACCCTGGATCACCAACAGGCATACACAACTCTTAAACACAATTTTTTTTTTTAAGTAAAAGGATACACAGCCAAAAATAAACATTGAAGAAAGTGAATTCTGACCAATGTATTTCAGTGACTGAAAAGGACTGTATTGAATATCCCCAGCCTTAAGGGACACCATGGAGTGTTACACCTGATGGATGTCAACAAAGCATCAAAAGGAAGAATTTCAAAGAGACCAATACACTTCAAACTGAATTACAATCTTTTTAGAGTTCCTCGACTTAGCCTGTGAACCTGACGGGATAAAAAAGAACAGCATGGTTGAGAAATGTGTTTGTGGTTTCCCTTTTAAGGATACATCAGCACAAGGATTAAAAACCAGCTTGAACCCTGACCTATTTGTGCTTGTGGGTGGCAGTATATAATGTGAGGGTTACAGCTGGGAAAACCCCTGGTTATCTGTCTGTCCCAGATGAAAGGAGTCTCTTTCTCTCTCTCTCTCATGGAAACCAGAAAGCAAATAAAACCATGTCCAAAAGAAATTGAACAAAGACATTTCAGCTGACCTGCAAAGCTGAGCTTCTTGAAATCATGCACTAACCTATTGATGTCAGAACTGCTGGTATCACCCAATGTAACAGTCACAATGTCCCAACATGTACTCTTTCATATATCCCACCTGGAACTGTAATAAATTAAGGAACTAGTCAGTTCATACATGCGGTTGAGGCATTAGATGTAGACCAAACCAGGTTACAGTAGCACATGTCCTTCCCTAAGTACATTAAGGAACTTAATGGGTTTCCATGATAGTCTTATGGTACCATTCCTGAGAGTAGCTTTCAAATCCAGCATTTTATTATTTAATTGAAACCTATGTTCCAATAAATCAATTAATTTTACTTTTATATTTCACTACCAATTCTATTATCTCTTATTAAAATTCTGCAGCCCCGAAGGAACTAATTAATACCCACTTGGACAGACATGAGTTAATTAGGGATTGTCAGCATGGTTTTGCCTAACAAATTTTTTAGGGACTCTGCAGTTCTCCAGACTCAATATTGATTTCAATAATTTTAGGGCCTAAACTCTCCCATGTCCCAGCCTCCCATCCCACACACCAGGCTTTGTTATCATGTATTCTGCCATTATACATTACCTATTGTTAGTCACTAACAATCTCCATTAACAGTTATTCACCCTCTTAGCCAGATTGTTATCTACTCCTTTTGTATATCCAACTGCTGTTCTCTCTTTTGGGTTCTATCCCCACCTGTTGTTTACTCCTTACCCCCTTCCCCCGCCCTATCTTCTGCATAAAATCCAACATTTTCTTTGCTACCATCAGGCCTGAGGAAGGGTCACCATATCAGAAACGTTAACCCTGATTTCTCTTCACAGATGCTCCCAGATCTGCTGAGCTTTTTCATCAACTTCTGTTTTTGTACAGATAGGTTTGTCAGATGGCAGACCAGTGGCAAATGGATTTTAACTCTAATAAGTGCCAAGATGAGGGAGTATTTAATGAATGGCAGGACACTGGGTAGCTTAGAGGAAAGAGAGATCTTGGGGTAATTATTCACAGATCTCTGTAGTTGGCAGAGCAAGTGAATAGGCATTTGGAATTCTCGCTTTCATCAGTTATGGCATAGAGTTTAAGAGCAAGGAGGTAATGTTGGAGTTGTACAAAGCATTGGTCAGGCCACAACTGGAGTACTGCATGTAGTTCTGGTCACCTCACTACAAGAAGGATATGATAATACTGGAGGGGGCACAGAGGAGGTTCACCAGGACCATTCTTTGCTTCCAGCAAGATGACGGCAGAGTAGGACGCTCAAACCAGAGCTCCTCTGCTCCACCTGCTCTTTTTCTTTCTTTTCTCTCTTTTTTGCAGTCCCTGAGCAGTGTAAGGGCAAACGCAATGCAGAGCAGTGGGCGGGAACGCAGTCCCTGAGCAGCACAAGGAGAAACATGTCCTGGTACCGTGCGAGGGCACCAAGACCTAGAGCAGTGCAAGAGGAACAAGTCCTGGGGTAGCGCAAGGGGAACAAGACCTGGAGCAGTGCGAGGGAAACAAGTCCTGGGGTAGTGCGAGGGGAACAAGACCTGGGGTAGCGCGAGGGGAACAAGTCCTGGGGTAGTGCGAGGGGAACAAGTCCTGGGGTAGTGCAAGGGGAACAAGACCTGGAGCAGTGCGAGGGGCACAAGACCTGGAGCAGTGCGAGGGGAACAAGACCTGGAGCAGTGCAAAGGGAACAAGACCTGGAGCAGTGCGAGGGGAACAAGACCTGGGGTAGC
>NC_063333.1:87423306-87452994 GCF_021869965.1 Rhincodon typus | reverse complement strand
GGGGAACAAGACCTGGAGCAGTGCGAGGGGAACAAGACCTGGGGTAGAGCAAGGGGAACAAGACCTAGAGCAGTGGGAGGGGACGTGAGCCCCATTGCAGCATGAGGCGAAGTGATCCTTGGTGCAGAGCAAGGGGAACAAGATCTGGAACAGCGCAAGAGGAAGCGAGTCGCGGTGCAGCACAACACACCTTGGTGCAGCTGAGTGCTAGTCCGGAGCAGACTGGAGGCTTGGAGTGGAACGGCACTGTTGCTGGATGGTACCTGGCGCTGGCAGTCTGACCATGTACTGAGCTGCTGCTGTTTAAACTCTTTATGAGATGATAATGTCAATTCTTTAACCATGTTATAACTATCATATTTCCAACTCAATTTTTAGACACTATAAGTCATGCCACTAATTTTCTTTTTATTCATCTTATTCCTCTTTGTATGTAAGATCTGTACCTAGATATTTGTAACTAAGATGGCACAGTTAGGACGATCCATGGTAAAAACTTTTCCTTGTACTCCTGTATGTCTGCACTGGAGGTACACATGCCAATAAAGGATATTCTATTCATTCAGTGTTGTTTGGGATGGAGAAATTGAGGTATAAGGAGAGACTAGATAGGCTTAGACTGTTTTTTTTAGATAGAGAAGACTGAGGAAGGACATGATTGAGGTATATAAGCTTATGAGGGGTATGGACAAGGTGAATAGAGAGCAGCTGTTCCTCTTGGTTGAGGGGTCAATTACAAGAGGGCATAGTTTTAGGGTAAGGGCATAAGATTCAGAAGGAAGTTGGGAAAAATCTTTTTTCACTCAGCGGGGGGTGGGAATCTGAAATGCACTGCCTGGGATGCCTACTTCAAATATAATAACATTCAAAGATATGGGACAAGTGTAGGAAATTGGGATGTGTGCACTTTTAATAGTAGTTATGTCAGTGCAGGTTTGATGAACTCAAGGGCTTTCTCTGTGCTGCATGAATCTTTGGATCTAAGAATTTGAGCCCAGGGCTTGACTGCTCCTGTCTGCTTTTTTTTCTTCCCTTTCTTCTTTTTACTTTTGCTCTTTTTCTTTGCTTTCTTTTGTTTTTAAAGCCTGTACAGTGGCGGACAAAGGAGGAGGCCTCCAGCGGCACAGCAGCGATGCCAAGACGAGCCAGACATGGCTTCACTCCAGCCTGGGGTCTCCTGGTGAATGAGGAACAGGTCCCAGGCTGACTCCCCCAGCTGAGACTCGCAGGCTGATCCGAGGATCCTGGTCTGCGGCTGGGCCTGGACGTCTGAAGGAGCAGAAACATTGGCGAAATGGACAGACAGCAGACCGGCAGCAATGTTTGGAGGAGCGTCGGATAGGCAGCAGGAAGTACAGAACCTGTGCACCCCAAGCCCATGGCTCCAACTCAGACATTGAATTGGAATTGAAGGCCCGTAACCAGGAGCCCAGAGCCTTTACAGAGATCTGGGAGCCCACTTCAGAGACTCTGGCCAATATTAAGCAGCGACTGGAGGAGCAATGGTGGAGGAACTACAAGAAGAGAGAAAGATGAACAATATTGCAGTAAAATCTTGCATAATATTCAAGATGCCTAATGTTTCAAGCTGGTGCTGGAGCATGGTGACACTTTGTGTATAACAAGCAAAAAAACACTTTTCACTGTACTTTTACATACACATGATAATAAATCTAAAGCAGCACAACCAGTGCAGTGAACTAGATTGCCACAACCCTGCACCATGCCCAACAACCAATTCCAGTTTGAAACCCAAAAACTTAAGTTCTTTTATTTTTCCATTGATGCACAGAACACTTTATCATGAGAGAGTAATCATTCCATTGAGGAAACTGGTTAAAAATGGTCCTAAGTCATCGTCAAACTGTGTTGGAATGACAGGCAGTCCAGTGAACTTTATCAGTGACTGTCAGCTGGAAAATAACATACTCCTGAGTGCATGGTTACTGGTTAAACATAAGCAGAACAACTGACTTCATGAGTGAAGGAGACTTAGATTTGACATTTTCTTCCTCCATATGCTTTGAAAGCATTTCTTAAGTTTTCAGGGTGACATTCAAGTCAATTTACAAATATATTTCTTGAAAAATAAGGAGTTTTGAATCAGAACAGTTTCTAAAGAGGAGCAGTAATTCGAGGAAGGCTACAGGTATAAATAATGGTTTGGATGTGGGAATTAAAGGAACGTGTTTAGAATAGGTAGCAGTCTCCAGAAAAAGGCTTATGATAATCACAACTTCATGTTCCTCCTGCTAAATTTATCAGATTGAACATTTCATATTTTCGTACTATTCTGTTTAATTATCAAGTATTAGGATTCAGTGCTGGCGGGGACCTGAAGTCACAACAATATGACTGAGAGATTAGAATGCCACAGCTGATACATGCAGTTTAGGGGCTGCGGGGAATGAGGTTTGAAGTATAGCTGAAGATTTACTGAAATAGAACCACAGAAACATATTTGCTTATCATTAGGAGTAGAAGATGTGCATACCAGAACAAGAGTTTATTTTCCTGCCTATCAATTGAACAATGAACAATTAGTTCATTATGTCCTCAGCAGCAACTGAAAAAATCTATTAAGTATATATGGAAATAGATCTATTAGATCTGTCCGGTCAGCTTCCACTACTATCACAATATTGAAACAGGCTTAATCACAATTATAAATAACATTCTATGTGGCTGCTAACCATAGCTCCTTCTTCTGTTCATGTTTCCCAACAATGTACATGATGAAAAAGGTATATAATTTTTATGCATTAATATGATTTTTCGAATTTGGATTTCAAAATAGTGGCATATGGGTTTCAGGTATGTTATGATGGGATCTCTTTAGAAAAATATTTCAATGAGTTATTAGAGAACAGTAACCTAATATAGTATGTGTCAGAACAGGTGACTGCAAAGTGTGGTTTTTTTTGGAAAAATGTTTATATAATATGGTATGTGAATCAAGTAAACATGTAAGGTCATTGCTTTCAGTTCGAAAGAATCTAAGATAAGAAAGGTTTTCTTTCAAATCCACACAGGAGCAAGCTTTTCAGTTCAGATCAGAAGATACCTGAGATTAGAAGATGGTTCAGTTTCTCTTCTAGAAGCAGTATTCAGGGCAGTTTAGGGAAGAAATCACCTCAGCAGAAGGGTAGCTTATAAAACTTCTAAACCTGGAAGATTTTGTTTGAAATCTGTAGATTACCAGAAACAAGAATATTTTCAGTTCTCAGATTTGTGGAACAATTCATGTTGCCAGATTTGGAAAAGACTCATTCTTTTTTCCCCCAACAGTCCACTTGAAATAATCTGCAAGAAGTCAGTTAAGTAGAATTTTAAACAGCTGAGGTATGGGGTGCAATTTCTCTGGTTTCAGTCATAATATCAGGAAGTTGTTTTGCTGTATTTTGAGATCATTTGTATATATTTAAATAGTCCAGACTGATCTTTGCTTTCATTTCTGTCATATTATTAAAGAAAATCAAAAGTTACATGTGAATATGTCTTAGTGACTAACTGTTAAATTGACTAACTATAAAAAACAAAAAAAGGCTTCCCAGTTTCTTTCTGGGATCTGATTTTGTCCCATAGTACCACTACCTGAGATTGTAACAATATTCATATAGTACTTGTCATGTAAGTACCTGAGCAAGGTTATTACAAGAAAGTACGTAGACAAAAGTTGACACTGAAATCAAAGAAATATTGAGCGATGACTAAATGTTTAGTCAAAAAGGTAGGTTTTAATGAGAGATTAGGAGAGGGGAGTGTTAGAGGGTTCTGGGAGGACTTTCCAGCCCTCAGTGCTTAGCAGCTGATCTCATAGTTGAGTGAAAAGAATGAAGAAAGGAGACACCAGTGTTAGAGGAATTCAAAATTCTTGGAGTATTTCAAGACTGCAAGAAATTACAGGGCAACTTAACATTTAAATTCAAAGCGCTGGAGGATCAGAAAGTAATGTTGGTCAGTGAAAAAGATTTGAGTAACAGAGTTTTGAAACAAGATCAAATCTATGGAGGTTGGAAGGGAAGCTATCCAGGATTACAACAGAATGGTGGAGACTGATGGTAGCAAAAAAGCTACTCCCCTCCCTTGAATATAGTCCCCTCATTCTTTGATCCTATTCTAGTCTGATGTTTATAAAAAGCAGTTGATCATTAAAGTCTTTGAAACTGTTCCACCATTCAGTAAAATATTTGTTGATCAATATTCAAAGTCCAACCACCTCCTTTGACATCAAATCCTTTAATGTGCCTGGTTAACAATAATCTGTTGATCGTAAATTTAACGTGATAAGGGGTGTGGATGTAGTTGTGGGCAGGCGGTGTGGAAGATGATTTTCATATTTCTACAACCCTTTTCATGAAGAGGTGTTTCTGACTTATCTCCTGAATGGTCAGGCACCAGTTTTAAGACTATATCCCCAATTCCAAGGATCATCCACAGCTAAAAATATTTTACTCCACCTATTGTCTATATTTCATTAAAATACCCTCAGTGAAATCAGCCCCAACCTTCTCTATTTCAAGGAATACAATCTAGTTTATACAATCTCTTTCGTAATGTAACCATTGGATGCCTGGCAGCATGTTGTAAATCAACACTGCACTCTTTCAAAGAACTTTGAGTTGCTTTTTTCCAAATTATGCGCAGCATTCAGAAGTCATCTAACCAGAACATTGTATCAGTTGCATAATATTGTCTTCTGCACATCAAGGATAATTATCCATTAGCTCACTATATTCTGGTACTTCATTACTGTATTTAAGTGATATGCCCATAGAACTTTTCATCTTTTTTGGAATTCTACTTTGCCTGGCTTTTCACCACTTGAAGTGTGCTTGGATCTGATTATTTTTGTTTCGAAATAGATAGACTTCACACTTAACTGAACTGAAGTACATCTGCTACTGATTTACCTACACAACTAATCTTTCAAAGCTTCTTTGTAGTTTATGTTCCTCTGCAATGCTTACTTGGCCAATACATTTTGTATCATTGGTAATTTTGATTATATGTCTCTCTTGTGCTGTCTAAAATAATGGATAATGATTGCATGACTGAGGCTGCAGCACATATCCTAGCGGGATACTATCAGTAACTTCCAATTATGCCCATTACATGCTTTTGTCTCTTATCTAAATAATCTTGTAAGCAGCTTAATAAATTACCCTCAATTGCACATGCTTTGGTTTCTTATGTGGAACTTTAACTAGTGCCTTCTGAAAGTCCATATCACTGACAACTATAGGCAATTTACTGCTTCTCCGTAAAATTCAAATAGGCTTATTAGACATGACCTACACTTTGCAAATCCATGTTCGTTCTTAATTCCAGAAAGGTCAATTGGATTTTGATGACCCTTGGGTACTAATACAATTGTGACATCCAAACTGTGAACAGTAAAATTAGCATAGAATAAAGCTTGAACCTGAGGCTTTTCTGATCTAAAATGTTCAGATATTCATTGTTTTAACCAGTACATTAATTCGGGAAAGCTGGAATAATTGTTTCTCAGTTTGGTGTCTGTTTTTTTTCACTTAATGACAGATATTGCGAAGGCCAGTGCAGTGTAATCTATGTTATCAATGTTTCAGTAAAGGATTAGTGAGTATCGTATCATTACTGCAGCACTCAGTAGTTAATTCCTAGGATTACAATACCATTGATGGATGTTTTCTTTAAAAATACACGAGAAAGTTATTTTTTATATGATGTTTTGACAAAGTAAATAGAATCAAAACATGCCTATGATTCATGCAGTAAGCAGACTATTAAGATAATTAATCCATTTAAATTTTAATTGTACTGTCAATAATCTTCCATAGAGGATCAGTGAATTTATGCAGACAATTTCAGGCTTTATAGCTTTGTGGATAGTTGGATCTTTTTTATTCATTCATGGAATGTGAGTTCATCAATGATAGCAACATTCATTGACCATCTCTAAGAAGATCTTCAGAAGCTGGTGGTCATGACCACCTTCTTGAATATGATAGAGCAACTTTATTTCAGAGCAGTTAAGAGTCAACTGTATTGGAATGTCTCTGGTGTCACAGATAAACCAAACACCCTCTTTAGGAGGAATGGTAGCATACTGGTGATTCCCAGTAGTGGTAAAATTTTACCTGTTCAGTGGCCCATCTAATGCTGTAGGCACAGGGATTTAAATCCCACCACAACCACATGTAAAATTCTAATGTTTTTCTTGAGTGTCCCTAAGTCAGAATGCCCCTAAAAGGGAACATGAGGTAGGTTTAGACCATTGTGAGACAATATAGTTTTACTCTACTGAGGATATGTTGTTGCAATAGTAACCATGCTCAGATAGGAACTTTGTGTGTGAGTAGCTAATTGTATTCATGTTTTTTTATAACTATGTCTTATTTTCTTTAAAACGGCCCATTATTTTACAGAAAATGCATTCATTTCTCTTATCTGGAGCTGTTTGTGCCTGTGAGGTATTTGTGTTCCACAGGGTTGAGACTAACTCTTAGTGTTTAGTATCCATCCTACTTTCTGTATTGGCTTCTCATATGTGCCTTTAGGGGTTTTATACCTTAAGAACTTAATGGGTTCTACTGATCTCCTGTGGTAAGTTGATACACTCCTTTGGACATTGAATTGCTGTCAGACTTCTACTTCACTCACCATCTGAAAGTCTTTCAATAGAATTAATCTTTCTTTTGACAGCAATATTTCTGACAACTCAACAAAGACTCTTTCTTATGAATTCTTAATTTAGAATTATTTTTCCAATAATCTGTAGTGATCTTCAGGAGATGATCTATGGAACTCCCTCCCTAACAGCATTTTGGGTACATGAACAGCAACGGTTCAAAACAACAGCTCACCATATCCTTGAAGTCCAATTAGAGATGGACAATAAATGTTAGCCCAGGCAATGTGTTCAAATTCTGAATGAACGTATAAAAAAATGCACTGATGTTGAGCTCCTCTGTTAAATCTTGTTCTTTCAAGGATATCATTTATCCTGAAGTTATAGAAATTGTCAAAACTTCACAAAAATTCTCTTACTATACTTGTAACATCATCAGCTAAACTCACAATTGTATTGTTCAGCTCCTGATTTTGTATTGGTTAGAAAGCAATTTTGTGTCTTAAGGTGCTTTTCTTCAAGATGTCCAGTTTTGTATTTGATTTAGCCCATCTCTGAAATTAAATCTTCCTGACAATATTATTTCAGCTGATATCTCTTCCGAACATAATGTTTTTTTTCTCTCTCTTTAAACTATAAATCAGCAATGCTGCCACTGTGTGCTGCTGTACTAGAAGCCTTTCCCATGTTTGTGTGTCCAAAATGGAAGATTTCCACCTTGCCAATAACATGGAGATTCCTGTCTTTTGTGAGAAAAATGGATTGTCCTGGTGAATCCCACTAATCAGGATCTTAATAAATATTCCTGTTTCCTTAATGTTTTTTTGTGAGTAAGCCTCACTCCCTGTAGCTTCAATAATGTTTCCATTCTCTCATTAACTTTAATGATAGAATTCCATTCTTTGTAGCTATAATATTTCTCTTACTTCTGTGCTTCCCAGCTTATAAATGGGGTTTTTAAAGATTTCCCACGTCAACAACGGGTTTCAATTTGACTCACGGAGCTTCAAAAGACAGTTCAGTCTCTGGCTAAACATCAACTGGGTACTGCTTCTACAGATTATTTAAAGTCAGTGCAATCTTTAATAGTCAGGTGTAACTAATATGACTACTCCAGTTCCACAGAGATTCTAAGTCACACTCATTGTTGTCTCTTACCAGGTCTGAAATGCTTTTTACAATCAATTGTAGATTCGGCCTTGTAGGCTCTTGCTGATAAGTTCTCCTCGGCAGCGTGCTCAACCATTCTGCTTTTCTAGATGTTGCCTGTCTGCTCGAGCAGCCTTCTTAAAGCTACCTGAAGAATCTGCCGGTCTTCACAGTTGCCGGGTTTTGAATGTTGAGCTACGTGAAATCTGCATTGCTTGTCATCATGTTGTAGTGATAAACCCTCACCAGCACTCATCGTGGTGTAAGATCAATCTGGTGGATTTGTTGACACCATCCTCTTTCCCAATAGGGAGCCATATGGCCTGTTTGGTCTAGTTTGACAGAGGAAAACCACCTAGTAGTCTGAAAAAAAGAAATGCAAGGTACCATATATTCCACAAGGTACATGTTACATTGGTATTGCTCCTGGCACGATGAGACACCTTGATACTTGCTCATATTCCTTTGACAACCAAAGCCATTTCCCTCTCCAAGTCCATGTGACAAATCACAATGGGTCACATTTAAATCACTCTTCAGCACTAACCCCTTCAGAGTCTGATATCCTTATACAATATCCAAGCGGAAGATTGAACTCCTATCCAAAGATTATTAGTCCACTAAGATAACCACTATGTTCAGGAACTCCATGGCAATACATTATGGCTGACAGTGCCCTCCCAAGACTTTCAGAATCTGTACTTATGATCATGTTGGAGATGATGAAAGCCAGAGGACAAGTTTTGTTTCCTGTGAAAAGATGGAAAAGCTCAGACTTGCAGACTGAACTGGTGTATGTGGAATTTTGGAATGCTTAACAGTAGGAGCATTGTCCAGAGTACATGAATCTCGTGTAGCAAAGCTTTAGTGAATTCATTCAGGTGGGAAAGCTACCACTTTGAGGTACCATCCATCACTCTGACTTTTCCAGCATATTCCTAAACAGCACTCCTCAGGGCAATCATTATGTTCTCACCCTTTCCTTGTTTTCCATTTTGGTCACACCAAACTCCTAAAGGCAAATGTTCATTTGTAATTCAGGAAGATCAAAATAGATGGCAAGAGAATGAAGAGTTCAAACTAAGTGCTTGACAGTAAAGTAACATCGCTAAAATTGTCAAAAATTCTCAAGTGAATTTTGTTGTGCCATTGATGCGTCTTTCTCGTCTGCTTCCTATTTGTCCTGAGCAGGAACGCAAAGTGTTCCCCTACTTTGACAGATGATGTGCTCGCATTTGATGCCATCTAGGTATTCAGTGACCTGCCAAACCATGTGCCATCTATCTTGTGTTGGTATAGATTTGGTTATTTGGGGAATATGAGGTTCTGTTTGGAGTCTAATGGAAAGGAGATTGTGCAGGAAACAAAGGGATGCTTTGCGAAATTATAGGCATTAGAAAAATGCAAGTTCTTGGCATTGATTACTGTGCTTTACACTATACTTCTGTGGCCAGCATGAGTAATATGTGAATAATATGTTTAGCCACAGCATTTGACAAAAAGCCGGTAACTGGAGGTTATTTTCCTCTTTATAATATTTATATTCTCATTGATCTTTTTGGTCATGTCAGAGATTGTTATAGGATCAGTAGTCTTCTTCTGTGTTGTAAAATTCAATAGCGGGATTATATTTGTCTAAATAATGCCATTGTCTTATATTAAGTTGCTATTGATGATATCAACTGACAGATGCTTAAAATATTCTTGTAACATTCAGCTGGTTTAATGGTGAGGTAACCTTTTATTTAATTTTAAGTGGATTAGTCTCTCCTTAAGATAGCAAGAAATGCCTTTCAAGTGTACAGAGTTTATACCTATTAGCATCACAAACAGGATTTATAGGCTTTTATCTCAGAGCAATTTGTACAAAAAAAAAATTGGAATGTTGAAAATGGGTCTGGAGTGCACAGAATGTGGGAAAAACAAGAAAGCTTAGACTTGATCTTCAAGGTTCAGTCCAGATCATAAATCATAGGGGTGTAGAAGATTATGGGTGTGCAAGATAGGATGAATACAAAGGAACTTATTTCATTAATGGCTTTAAAAACAAGATTTAATAACAAGATTTAATGTAAGAGGTGAAAGACGAAGGGGAGATATGAAGAGGAATGTTCTCACCCAGAGGGTGGTGGGGTCCCAGAATTCACTGCTAGAAAGGCAGTATCTTATTGTTATTATCATATCTTTCAGGACAATCGGCCAAGAGCTGGAAAATGGAATTAGTGTTGACAGATCCTGTCTATTTCCATTTGAAGTAATGCCATTCATTACAAAGGTTTTATTTGCCAAGTTAACAGGGGAAATGATAGACCCACCCATTTAGTCATGTATTGGTGTGGATATGAGTGAGACAAATTGTCTTAAAGTGTGTTGTAAAAATCCATGATTCTAAATGTAAAAAAAGCTTTGGTTGTGTTATGAGTGGCCTCCAATGGTCCCTTTTAGTTGTCAGGTTTCATATTGTCAATACAAATTGGCAAAGCATTTGTAACATAGGCTGCATCTTCTCAAAATTGCAATCCAAATTCAATAGAATTCCCCTATGTGTACATTACTAGCGCACACTATCTTAAGCAGATGTGTTTTCTAACTGCTTATTTCAGGAATCTATTCAATATGCCAGCTCCTGGAGACTTTGCAATAAAATAACCCAGTACTTTATTCAGGACAGTGTTACTTAATAACATAACCCCTCCCTGATTCTGAGCCTTGAACTGCTTAATGAATGATGAGAGGCCGTCACATTTTTTTTAATCCTTTTCAAACTTTTAAGTTATTTAGTGTTGAAACTTTAATGCATGTTTTTCTAAAATAACCTGGTTCTGTATAACTGCCTATTTTAAAACTCAGAAGTGACAGCCTAACATGAGCTCAATGATACTAACCTTCATTCACAATTTTCATTTGCAGCTTGCAAAGTTTCTCACATTGGAAAGCCAAAAAATGAAAATATTTACTTTAAGTGCCATGCCCTGTTCAGCATGTTCTGATACTTTCCTCTGTTATTAAAGGATGAGAGGAAACAGCAGAGTCACAAAGTAAATACATGACTAAATGGGTGGGTCTATCATTTCCCCATGTTAAATTGGCAAACAAAAACTTTTGTAATGAATGGTTTTACTTCAAATGGAAATAGAGAAGAATATCTCATCTTTATGCAAAAGCAAAAAAAGTGACAGCTACTCAGCAGCCTATTTTACATCACTCCTTTTATCAACCATTTTGAAAAGTCAAAAATCAGCCAAAGAAGTGCAGCAAAGCCCCAGTTAAAGTGCTGCAACTAATTTCTTGATTTCACATCACCAGAATGCTTCTGGAAGCACTTGTCAACCTTGATCTAAATAAAAGTATGGGGTCAAATCTTCCTCCTGGGAAACCTCGACCTGTACACTTCAACAACTCAGAAACCAAGTACCCAACCAATGTGACATTTCACATACCGCTTTTGGCCTTTCACGTTGGGATGTGATTTCAGTGACAGTTTGCGAGCTACATCAGTGATCGCGAGGTTTATCAGTGCAGAGATGGACTGAATGAATGCCCATCTCAATTTTCCAACACAGTATCCCAACTACCAACAGTGTTAAAAATCACCCTAATTCTTTGATCTCACTTTGCTCATCTTCCACTCCGTTCCCATGCCAGTCTACACCTATTTAAGGATCACCCATGTTGACTCAAGCTCACCATACACTCTCCATTCACCTGGTATGCACCTTGAACAGACCTCAGATTCTATGCAACATCAGTGAAAATAGTTTTCATTTGTTTTTGGGTGGAGCGAGACAAACAACATCCCACCAGCTTAAGAAAAATCATAGCATTGAGCAGAGATTTAAAAAAAAGTATCCTGACATGTGTAAGTAACTAGAGTTACAGAGTCAGACAGCACAGAAACAGACCCTTCGGTCCAACTTGTCCATGTCAACCAGGTTTCCCAAACTAAAGTAGCTCCACCTACCTGCATTTGGCCCATATCCCTCTAAACCTTTCCTATTCATGTACTTGTCCAAATGTCTTTTAAATGTACCGGTTACTACCACTTCCTCTAATGCTTATAATTTGCTATGTCTCAGTAAAGTAGAAATGATAAAGGGATACCCTGTTACAAAAGCTTCTTGAAGCTGTCATTCATTCTCAGATGAATGGAACACCAAGTGTGATAAAACCAATTAGCATTTGAAATTTAGCCAAACATTGGCAATAACACAATTATCCAAGCAATAGATGAATCTCTGGAGAAGCTACTGATTAAAGGAACAGGTGATTAAATTTTTTTCAAATGTTAAAATTGTCAAAACACACTTTAAAAAAAATAGCCAGAGCCATTCAAATTATTTGAAAGTGAGCAATGCAGGCCTGCCAGGGCATTTTGTAAAATTATTCACGGCTTTAAAGTTCCCTCTTTATTGAAAGAAATTGTAAATATAGTGAAGAAGTATACAATTCTGGTCAATGTCAGGCTCAACTTACCTTTAAAGGATGGTAAGGTAAAGTTACCATGGATTCTTATGAGAGCATTGGGCTGTAATCTTTTTAGAGATAGAAAGATGATTGATGGTGGTTTAATCCTAGAGCCACTACACCTCAGGTGAGGGGAGATGTTGATAAGAAGAGTCCTTCATGGTAACCTCAGACAGTGTGGGAAATGAACCCATGCTGATGGCTTTACTCTGCATCACAAACCAGCCATACTACCAAATGAGTTAACCAATCCCCTTTTAATTTGTGGGTCCCTATGATGACTAGAGTAAAAACATGTTTAGATTTCATTTCAGCATGCAATAGTGACATTTGATGGTATGAAAACATTTTGCACTTATTTTTCAAAGACTCCTAACTCAGAAAGCTTTCCATTTTCTTCCCATGATCTTAATGGGCTTCCAAAACACTGGCACCAAATTACAAAACTGCAATGCAAAGATGTATCCTGTGTCAGACAAGTTCCTGAAAACTTGTATCATTTTTGAGGCCACCTGGCTGGTTATTTGTGCCATTCTTGGAGATGTTAGAGTAGATTCTCAATTTGTTACTGAGACGTAAAGCTGATGTTGCAGGATGGCCATCTGCTAGAGATGGTGTCTGATTTTCATTGATTTTTTCATGTGGAAAATTGATAAGTTTTCATAGTTTCATGGTAGTCTTCATTCTTGGGTGAATGAGGACAATCTATTCTGAAAACTGCAAAGAAATGTCACAGTCACTTGAGAACTATCATGTACAATAAAGATTTTCAGTGCTACAGGATAAGCCATTGCATTGCAGCTTTGCATTTCAGTACCAATGTTTAATGGGATTTTAGTTCAAAAATTACATTTTACTGTTGGATCTGACTATTTATGCTCTGATGTTATTAAATAAGACAGAACTAAGCAGAATTTTAAAAAAATATATAAGCTACTTAAAATATTAACGTAACATTTTACTCAGAAAACATTCAGTCATCATTCCATTGTGTTTAGACTTAATGCAGCAGTCTCTTCTGGTACAGTGTTAGTGTCCCTACCCCAGATCCACAAGACCTCAGTTCAAATCCTACCTATTCGGGAGGTATGTAATAACAATAGGTTGAGAGCAACATATCTAAACTTACTACAGCAATTGGGGAAAAAGTATGAGAAGAAACAACTGCCACACTACATTCCTCAATAACCAACTGGTTAAATATCAACAAGAGTCTGAATTCAAATTGAAAACTTGCCAGTTTAATCTAATATAGACCAATAATATCCTGGGAAAGTCAATCAACAGAAATCTTTATATTATCTATCATAAGAGAATGATTTCAAACCAATAAGAGGCCAAACAAAGGCAGAAGAACAACAGTAGTTGATCTGTGGCATTATAATTTCTGGAATATCATTTGTCTCAATTTCACTTTAAAACAAAATTGTTTCCCTCTGCAATCTGCTCCAAGGAGATTCAATCAATTTGATTTTTAATAAACTTAACATATAAGGGACCACTTAACATGCTTATGATTGTAATGAGTATTCAGTTATAATCAGATATTCTTTAAAGCACATTTAATACTTTTGCGTATGTTTTTGTCACTTATCATTTACCTTAATATATTTGAATTAAAATAACTAAATTATGTATTAGTTTAAAATGCCATTATTTTAAATAAATGTCAGCTTAAGTGCTAACAGAAGTGTGGTAACAATCATCTCTGGTAGTTGTTGGCAGCCATATTTGCATCGTCCTGCAAGTTTATGGATTCAAATTGCTGTTTAAACATCAACTGTGGGATACTTTTGAACTCAATGGTGTTCTGCACAAGCATTCGTAGAAAGGTTATGGGAAAGTAGGCTTTTGCAAATATTGATTATCATGCTCGTCTTTTCGGGAAAGGATCTGGAACTTTTGGCTGGATGAGATAGGATGCATTTCACATGAGTTAATTAAAAATAGGGTACCAATACAACAGCCATTGAACTGTTGGGCAAACATTGAGCCTAAGGTTCTATCAGTCAAGTTAACTCTGCCCAAATATTGACAGCACAGTAATTTTAATATTAGTGGCAGACACACTCACCTGTGATAGTATAATGGGGTCATTTGATTCATAGAGGCAGTGTGATCTCAGAATAGGACCCTGCATCTGAGTTTGAAGGCCAAAAGCTCTGATTTGGCCAAAAAGAAAGAGATCTTCTATACAACAGAACTTATTTATATCCAGAACAGGATCAAAGCCGTTTCTCAGCAGATGTAGTTGCTGCTTATCTTCTTGGGTTAGTGATGGTGGAATTTCTGAGGTAGCGCTCTAGATGTGTTGTAACACTGCATTGACATAAATGCAGTCAACTGAAAAAGCAACCACCCACTGTGCCATCAATGACCAGATTTGATGACAGGTGATATCTTAAGGTGACCTATTAGCAGTAAATTTTCTGACCAGAAAGATTAATGCACCATTTGTTACTTCAGTCCTAGACTTCAATAAATATGTTGCAATGAAAAGTCAACTTAGCCATAATATAAGCTATATTTTTATGGATAAACATTAGGATCATTTTATTAGCTATTTGTAAATATTTTAAATCTATTCCTTTCCATTGCAGAAGTGAGACTATTAGTATTGATCCACTCAAATACATGCCAAAACTGCAGATGTTAGAAACCTAAAATAAAACTACAAAGTGCTGGAGAAACTTGGAAAAAAAATCACAAATACCTCAAAATATTGGCTCTGTTTCTCCTCAAAAATGCTGCCAGACCTGCTGAGTTTTTCCGCTTCTTTCTGTTTCTATTTTGTGTTAGTATCTACCCATCCTGATGTTATAAATTTTAAAAATGTATAAAATCAGCACAGTACACAAACCATTACTTTTTTAGAATTTTATTTTACTGTGCTGGGCTGCAGAAAATATAATGCTGGGAATAATTTTAACCCAACCTGCTGGATAGGAGACTATCAAATTGAGATTGGCTGTCAATTTACACTCCATCGTAAAATCTATTGTGGTATAACACAAGTAACTGATCTGGTTTTATGATCATGGATCAGAATCCTGAATTATTTACAAACATGTTGAAATTTTCAACAAGATGTTTTTAAAAACAAAGACAGTAATCCAAGCTTGCTGATAATGTAACATTTAAGCATGGAAGTAACTGGATACTGAAATATTCCCTAGTGAACCCTGGATTGTTGCACCTTACAGGGGCCCAGGAAGATTTACGCAAGATCTAAAAAGGAAGTGGTCCAAGGTAATCTAATTACTTTTCCCAGCAGTGAAACATCTCTGGGGTTATATTCCAGATTGGGGACGTGAGTCAAAAGACTTTTTTATTACATCATTTCAGAATATATCAAAATGAATTTAAAAAAACATACAATTGCAAACCTTGGTCAGTTTGTTTTCATGGTCTGACATGCTAATGTGTGGAAGAGTGTGCTGTGAAGATCACAGATTGAGAATATTGATTAAGCATGCCCGCATTGCAGGGGGAAAAGAGCAAGTTATTCTCTCATTCTGAGTGCTGCAACCCAGCCAACATTGAAAGAGAGAAAAAAAAGCAAAGAATTTCAGGTAACCTACAGAGCAAAGAAACCAGAAATTGACTGTTCAAGTACCAATGTCAACACTATTATAATCATTCAACATAAAGGCTGCAACGTCACATTGTCTACTTTTTACATAACTCAGAAATGTTAACTTCTTTGACTCATCTTTTGTTTTTTTTTTAATCTGTATGTGTTGTGTAATTATTCTTCTTGTGTTTTGTAACTAATGAACTCACTGTTTCATTAATTCAAGCATTTTTGGTTAGATTAATTTCTTTACAAATATAAATCAGACAGAAAGATGCCAATGAGGGAAAGGACCTTTTCTAAATCAAACTTGTTGTAACCAATCAAGGCGAATAGAGAAGGTGAGCCAATTTATCCCACCTCGTCCAGGACCATGACAATTTGGGGTTCACATTTGAAACTATAATAAATCAGTGACAGATTATAACATTGGTTCCACAATGCACCACCAAGCTTGACGGATTAAAAAATGTTTTTTTTTGAGAAATTTGCTTTTGAAAAATTTCCGTTCATAGTATTCAACAACTCATCATAATCCATTCACCTGCTTACAATGCTTCATTGATATACTTCTCATCACATTGAATTTCTTGTACAGTACCAGCCTTTCAACTCATAGTTATACACATGAGGATTAAGAGATATCAGCTCTGGGACTTTCTGTTTTGCTTTTGGTTTTACTTCATCAGCCATAGTTTAAAAGAACATAGCCTCCTAACCTTTGTTGCCAACATCCTGCATTTATATTTGAAAGGGATAGAAGGATATGAATCAGCCTAGTTCACAAAATATGTGTCCATTGATGCTGTTTTATAAAAATACCAAATTGCTGACAGTAATATTGATTTCTCCAAACTTTAATCATCTAAATATATATTTTGATTGACCCATTCTCTTCAGTGGGATGTGCCATATTGACTCAATCTCAAGACAGAGTTAATCACATTCATCTATGATACATAATTCATTATAGAGATTTTTAAAAAATCAAATAGGAATTAATTTGAAGATACAAAATCTGTGATGGAAAGTTTTCAAAACCCTAACCAAGTAGAGCCCAGCAGGAACTCCAATGATTGGCATGCAGTCCCAAACCTACTGGAAAACACATATTTCCTTGAATGTATATGATGACAAAATGAACAGCAAACAATACTATGCTTTTAAGTTATGATGAATATAGCATTTAGGCAAAAATGCAACATCTAAACTACCAAAAACATACTCCTTTTTAAAAACGAAGGAAACCAAAATAACAAGTATGGAAGTTTTATAGCTGAATTAAAGAAAGATGTTGTCTTAAAGAGGAATATAATCTTTTTATTACACATCTTGATCTTACCCATAAACAGGAATCTGTGCTGCTTGCTGTGAACCATATGTCACTTTATTATTGGGAAATTCCAAATTACTGAATTGCATTTTTTGTGAGCCACAGGATACTTTTTCTTACTTTATTTGACAGATTCTGGGAAAGATGCCATATTTAGAGGAAGTTTTGCTCTTTATAATTATGCTAGAAGTCTTTTCAGACTTCTTTTGAAAGTTTTACAACTGGTTACAGATTACAGATTCTTTATACCAGAAACATTTCTGCAATGGGGTTTTAAAAGAAACTATATATTTTGAAAATGGTTGGACATTTTCACAGTGACTGCAGCTCATTGTGTAAAAAAACATTTGAAAGAAGATCTTTTATTTCAAAAAAAAACTATTGTTTTAATTATAAGCACAATAGAGCAGTCCTTTCTTAGTTTTGTTGCTGAACTTTTCTACAGTTCTTAGATTATTATGATGTAGGTTTTGTGTTGAACCAATACAGGAAAGTCAAAGGTTCCTGATTTTGACAAGCTTATGGCTAGGTTAATAACTTAAATTTGACTGATTCTTGGAAAACATTTGCATTGCATTTCCTGACAGAAAATTCATACCAATCTGAATTTTTTAAATCAACTTTTGAAACAAAACACTTAGGTACATATATACAGTCAACTCATTTAAATTAGTCTAAAGAAACGTACAGCTAGACTGTTATGATGAGACCTCAACTTGTTACAAATTTGTCCATTCCATGGGTCTTTTTCTTTCAGTGAGCCACTTGATTTAAACCCACAGCCATTTTGGCGGCATCAGCTGCCTTCTTAAAAAAATATAATTTGGAATTAAAAATTAAAAATGTCCAGTGTTTCAGGTTTCTAGGCTATGGTAATAACAGAGTATAAATTAATGTTGATAATCTTACAGCAGTGAGAAGGTGGCTGTTGTTCTTATTTCAAATCAGAACTGATGCAAATCATAAACGTGGACAAAAATAATATTTTTTTGAAAACATTTATGCACCGACCATGTTTGTTTATAGACATTACAGTTCCTGTTTCTTTGTTAGTTTAGAGTTGAAAACATGAGTTATATTTTTCCTTCTTAAAAACCATGATGAATAGATATTGGTCCTTATAGTATTACAAGCCTGTGCAGTGATTGTGAAAGAGGAGGAATTCTGGCTCATAAAATGCAAAGATCTCTCTTTCTTAGGAAATACTTTGGGATTGAGATTGTCTTGTTTCTGCTCTGATTCCAATGGGTCTGCAATAGTGCTGAGTCAATAAGCAATCAGAAGACTCTATCACATGTGTAGAAGGAAATGCTTGGAGGTTGAGCAAATGTGATGCTGGGAAATTATTACACTCACTCAGGTGCTTCAAATTTACCTCTGCATATTCCTGACAAATCAGCTCATTGTGTTTGATGCCTTCCGAATTAATCTTTTGCATTCAGACCTGCCTCAAACAGGGACTTTCATGAGTTGGTGGAGATGCTTCATCTCTTTAGAGATGGCTTGAAGACATCCCTAAAGCATTTGTGCTGACCTCCCAGGAGTCTCTTACCTCTGTCCATTACAAACAACAGTGCGATCCTGAAAAATGCAGATTTCCCTCTTGACAAAGGCAGATAGATACGACAGAATTCCCCACTGTCTCCAATGTGCCAGGTGATCCTTCAGCCAACTGAACCAACAACTACTTGAGGACCAGAATCTCAAAAACAAGAGGAAGGTCATGGTTTACAGAGCAATAGTGAAATTCTGGAGGTCCTGTTCCATGGATGCCGTTTTGTTTTAATTCACTCATGGGATGTGTGTGTTTTGCTCGCTAGGCCAGTATTTATTGCACATCCCAGGTTGCCCTTGAGAAGGCTCTCCCTTTGAACTACTACAGTCTATTTGTGAAACTACACCCACCATACCATTAAACGGGGGGAGATCCAGGATTTTGAACCAGCAAAGCTGAAGGAACAATGTGATATTTCCAAGTGAGGACAGTGAGTGGCTTGGAAGTGAATCAGCAGGTAGTAGTGTTTCCATATTTGTGCCGCCCTTGTCCATCTAGATACAAGTTTGTAAGGTGCAGCAGTGAATCTTGTAGATGATCCATATCGCTACTACTGAATATCAGTGGTGGAGAGACTGAAAAATAGCATGTCAGTTTTTAAATGTTACCATAGATTTCTTGGAAATATTTATAGGTTTCCAAACCATTTGACAAGTTGTCTACTGCGTGGAAAATGTGTGGTACAATGATATACTGGGAAGAGGGAGGGAGGCAGCAATAGCGCCAGGGAATAACGTGCTGGTAAAGAGTTGGAAGTCATGGGTTGAAGTTCTGGAAGGATGATTCAGGGAATTCAAAAGGAGAAAAATCACATGAAGATTGGAGGTGTAGGGTTCTGATTTTCACCCAGTAATTTGCTGATTCTCGGTGGTTCGAATAACCTCTAGATCCATGGTTCTAGACACTGGACTTATTTAGGAATGTGAAATGAAGAAGGCAGTAAACAACTGTTTCAAGGCAAAAGAATGTCTGCATTTATTTAAGTACAAAAGGGTAAGTATAATATAAGAAAATAAAGGCAAATGCAATAAACAGTGAAATTAACACTATCAATTATACAGAGGACGGTAATTATTTACACGATTAAATTAAACACCAATTAAACACTACTGGAACCTGAATAGCAGTTTTAATCCCCAAAACCTTAATCAGGCTTTCTATCCCTTGGGTCCAACAAACTTCACCACCCACTTGCCCCTCCCTGCTAGCTAGGTAAAAACTTTGGGGTCTTGGGAGTTTCAGCTCACCACTGAGGAAAAGCACAGTTTTAAAGTGCATCTGGTTGGGGTTCTCTTGGCTCGGAACAGGCCTGTGTCTTGAAGCTCTTGTTCAGATAGCACTTGTTTGGCTTCCCCCTCTCAGATGTTCTTTGTTCTGATGATGCCTTTGGTTTTGCTTCCTGATTCAGCTTCTCTGTCTGGTCTCTTGGTTCTTGGTTCCTGGTTCCTGGTTCCAAAGCTGCTTGTTGGAGCTGTTTCTGCAGAATCTTGTTGTTGAAAGAGCTCTCTCCTCAAGTGAGATCAGGGCTGGCAGTTATACAGAGTGTGTGCCCCGTTATCTCCCCTCAAATCGGTGTTGTTCATCGTGTTTCTGGTGTTTCCTTCTGAAGTCAATTGGTTTCAAAATAGTTCAGAGTGTGTGTGAATGGATTTAGACTGAAGTCAAATGTTCAATATCTGTGTAGGCCCCATGTTGTCTGTGCTACGTAGTCTGGGGTGTAAAAGTTAGTTATGGGCTAGAGTGTTGGGTTTGGTTGATCTCTTAGACTGTAGGTGTGAATTGGAATTCCAGACTGAACAATGGTTCCAGGCAGCCATCTCTGCATTTGTGTATTTTTCCCAGGGTTCATCCCAGCTGTCTCCTTTACTTTTGAAAGTTTTGGAAAGTCCAGAGTCTCATCAAGTATTTTAGATGATGGGGATTTTTTTTACATAGAGGGTGGTTTGCGGGCAGAATGAACTTACTGATGAAGTGGTGGATGCGGGTATAATTACAATGCTTAAAAGACACTGTGATGGATATATGAATAGGAAAGGTTAGGAGGGATATGGGCCAGGAGCAGGCAGGTGGGACTAGCTCAGTTTGGGGTTATGTTCGGCATGGACTGGTTGGGTCTGTTTCCGTGCTGTATGACTCTATGACTCAATCCTACAGAAGAGCTGGTATAAAGATAAAGTGAAGATCAGGGACGAGAGGTTACATGGGATTTGGAATGGAGATTGTGTAATCCATGGGGAGTTTGGGCAGTAAAATTGCAGCAAGAAGATTGTGAAGATGTTAAGGGATGCTCTTTGTGGAGGAGATCGTGGCAGTAAGATCATTAGGAGGCCAGTGTGAGATTGTAGTTGGGTACATCACTTGATGGTTGGGAGAGATCAGGAGACAGGCGATTGCAGATGAGAAATGCTGTGAAGGCTAGTGTAAGGAAAGATTGATGACAAAGATCACCGGGAAATTTGGGAAACATCAAGGAAGCAAGGTTCAGGAGAAGCTTATGTGAGAGGATTATGACAGATTGGTAGCACAATCACCTTGATTTGGGGGAGATCACAAAGGAGAATGGGAGAGAGAAATCTTTAAGCTTGGGCAGGAGATTATGTAGTTGTTAGATTGTATGTGAGATTGTGAAGTTCATGGGAAAATGACAGGATAGGTCAGAGTGAGATTAGGAGGCAGGTTGGGGGATCATAGTGGATGGCTGTAGAAGAAGCAACTCTATCTCCTGAGACCAGGTTGGACGTTTGCTCTCCAACATGCTTTTATTCCAATGGGATTTTGAGTTGGATTTGCCATTTTAAAAACTATTCACTTTGCACTCTAACCTAAAATCATCTGTTCTTGGAGGTTAACAGCGTTACCATTGTTCTTATATTACAGGAAGATGTTATATCTGGACTGGTGCTGAAATAGATTCAACCACTCTTGTTAATGCAAGAATTTCAATTTGCCAGAGGGATCACAGGAGATAGTTAGCATACAACAAAGCTGCAACAAAATAAATCACTTGGTTCATCCAGCAGGAAATGTAAACTTCTTGACTAATGGATTTAACCTGTTACATCACCATGTGAATATGCATCTCAGTGAATATGGAAGATTTTTATATTAATGGAATATGGCTTTCAGATGTGAAGAAATTCATGAACACACACTGAAATAAGACACTCAATATTACCAAAAAATCAGCTGAGTGCCAACTTGGAGGAGTTCCATGGAGGGTTTCTCCCCATGAGCTCTAATTAGTTTTCTCATGCATTCTTTGAAGCTTGCCTTATTAGCGATGCACCATGCCCATATAGCACCCTGATAGTGCTCAGCAATGGTAGAAGTATTCTCCACTTCCTTCTGGTAACAGTGCCATCTTTAAAGTCCAGTCATGCACCAGGTCAAGTTCTGCCAGCCAGGAGCTCTCCTTCACAATGCACATTGTGGTCAGAGAACAAAAATAATTAACACTTCTGATGGCACATAAGTGGCATGATGCCACATCATTGTAAATATAAGCTTATATTCATAAATGTATTGCTATTTTACCTCTTCTGGTCAGCTGTCAGCTACAACAACCATCTAACACAGTTAATGCTCCCTTAGCATCTAGAACATTATTGACAAGAGTGCAACTCTTTCCCTAATGCACAGTGTACTATAACGTCTTCCCATTGATCAAGGTGTGAGCATCAAATGCTGAAAAACCTTCAAATGGTTGAAATGTTAACTTTCATTCAACAACAGCAAAAATGAAGGAAAAATAAACCAAGACAATTACATTTGCTTTTCGGAACAAACATGGATTGTTTGTCTTTCAAGCAACAACAACTTTACGATCAATGAACGATAATTACACCCAGCTCCCATCAATTAGAAATGAGTGATAGTTGAATCCTGTCAGGCTTGTTGCACCATTTGGCTGAAGCTCATGCACTGTATTTGTTGTGTAAACTGTTGACACATAATGTTGTTGTGGAATTGATGTAGTTCGGTGCCATACAATATATCACCCCATGACAATCTGCCTGGCTTTGTGTCTGCATTAAACAACAAGGTAAGGCAGAAGTAGTGTAAGATTCTAAGTTCTGAATGAGGTGACAAAGTGCTAAAAGGCAAGGCAAGGCAAGCCAAGGATGTAAGCATTGAAGTAGGCACAGAATGAGTGAGTGCTAGGAGAGAAAGTGAGGATCTCTGAGTTGCAGCCTGGCCCAGTCTATGTGACAGTGCCAGTCCCTGCACACAAAGTAACCTGGCAGCAGTGTTGCAATGAAAAGTGTTGGTATGTTCCTGAGTGTGGTACTGAAATGGAGAACTGTTCTGTAAGTGAGTTGGAGGTGTGCCATGATGATGTGAAATTGACAAATGCCTTCTGTCAATCTGTATCTGTGTAGTCACTACCTGTGCAACATGCCCTTAGACTGCTGTCCAAGATAGAAGCATACAGGATCAAGCAGTGAGCCATATCTGCCAGGTCCCTGTTCTGTACTTCATATCAAGAACTGTCGCTGTCTGCTTTCTATCTAACATGTAGTAGAACAAGAAACCACAAACCAATGGGACAAGGTTAGGTACAACTGGCATACAGATACCACTCACTAAAAAGATTCTCATCTCGCCATTCAAAATTTGGTTGCAGCTTCAGACTTTATTCTGTTTGACTTTGAGAATCTCATTTTATCCCATCTCACCATATTACACCCAGCTGGTTAATCACTGCCAACATCATTTTGGGGCTGGCAAAATTCCGCACAAGGAATCTTTGCTTGACTTTTGTGTTGTTGCACTGAAGGCCTGGCAGGATATGAGTAATTGGAATGTTTACGTCAATTGGTGCTACTCTTACATCTTTTATCCCACACTTGTCACTTCCACGTCATTAACTGAAGATTATTTCATTATAAATCTTCAATCGTTGTATTTAATTTATCTCTAATACTCTTTGTGGCCAATGAGCATAACATTTCAATCGTTAGTTTGTATAAAAGATCACAAAAGAAAAATATGCTACTTCAAAATGTATTTTGTTTTTCACAGAACTGCCTTTGTTCATCCCTTTCGATTATGATGGTTGATATGTATAGAGAGAATCATATCAGTAACTAGATCTGAAAGGAACTTGTTCCCACCTGCCCTCATGAAACATATGATCTTATTTGGTTTCTTTACACGAGTTCTAAGAACAAAGGGAAAAAAAGGAAGACCTGCATTCATAAAGAATCTTTTTACAACTACAGGATATCCCAAAGCACTTTATAGCCAATTCAGTACTTTTGAAGTGTAGCCATCAATATAAAGTCGGAAATGCTACAGCTGATCTACATATGGCAAACATCCCACAAAAGTGATCATGAACAAATGAACTATTTATTGCACTGTAGGAGAACCAGATATGCTCATGTCGTACATTCAATAAATTGTTATCTACACGTATTGAACCAATACATCCATATGAATTCTTGTATGCATTTCCATTCTTTAAAGTGAAAAGAAAGTGTTACCTAGATTCCAGACCAGGCAAGTATATTTCTTTAGAAAACTTGCATATAGTCATGATATCTGACATTCTAGTTTACAGTTAACCATCTCAATTACAGTTACTCCCTTGTTTAATTAAGTAAGTGCAGTCAGTCAGTTACATGTGTACAATTTCCAGTTACAGCAGTAAGCACAGAATCCAAACTATGGGCAGAATATTATAAAGTTCTATGTGGGCTATGATGAAATTGGTGGCAGAATCAGTCAAGAAGTCCAGTGAGGCAGATCTCAACATTGGGAGCAACTAACTCCATCTTTTATGCTTTCCACAAGTGGCATGGTGAGCTTTCCAGGCAGTGTCAGGTTGCCTATTAAGGGGGATTATTGCATGTTGATGATACAACTTGATTCATTAACATTCAGCTTTCTATCTCACGTTACTTGCCATATTAGCTAGACATCGAGGAAATGCGACATGGATGAGAGGTGACTTGATAGAGGTGTACAAGATGATGAGAGGCATAGATAGAGTGGGTAGACAGAGACTTTTTCCCAGGGCAGAAATGACTATTATGAGGGGGTATAATTTTAAGGTGATTGGAGGAAAGTATAGGGGAGATGCCAGAGGTAGGTTCTTTACACAGACAGTGTGTGGAATGTGCTGCCGGCGGTGGTGGAGTCAGACACATTAGGGACATTTAAGCGATTCTTGGATAGGCACATGGATGATAGTAAAATGTAGGGTATGCAGGGTAGATTGATCTTAGAGTAGGATAATAGGTCGGCACAACATTGGGGGCCGAAGGGCCTGTACTGTGCTGTACAGTTCTATGATCTATGTTCTATGAAACCAGAGTGGGTACTTGGTGAATTTGGATCACTTCTTATTGCATAGGACCTCCGTGTTAAACATTGGGCACCAACATCTCAGGGTGAGCTCCATGGGCACTGGCCACTCATAGTCCACATCCATGGGCATTAGCATCTGATGTGTGGCAGCCTCTGAGACCTTTCATGGCACATCTCCAATACACATGCAGAGCTAGAGTTGTACTAACGCATGTCATTGTAATGCTACAGCAAGGACACAACATTTAGGAACATGCACCCAGTTCATTGGCTAGACAGAGTACATCTTCGGGTTCTCCACTCATTGTCATTGAACTCACTCACTCTGGGCCTACCTGGATCCATCCAGCCCTGCCCTGCCCTGCTTTTTTGTTTTTTGCCCCCTCAGCCAGCAAAACAAGGCCATGTTACTTCCGTCTTGCCTTGCCATTTAGTCAACACTTAGCGGAAGGAAGCTTGATATGGTCATCAACACATGTCGGGCAACCCAAGGGAGATAACCTTCACTCAGAGGGTCATGGCACAGTAGATCAAAGGCAGCCTCCAGTACCAGTGTCTTGGAAACAGTCAGTCAGCCACTTGGAGAAATCAGAGTCAAGATGCTCTCCACATACACCTCGGGCAGCCCACCACTCCTCTTCAGTCTATTGCACTACTGAGAGCTATTTTCCTCCTAGAAAGGAAAAGAGACAGGTATTAAAAATAATGGAAGTATGTGGTGCATTTCATGCCCTTGTGTAGATAGTGAGATGTGCTGAGTGAGTAAATAGGCACTTCATAGGGCATGCAGGGTTGGTGAGTCATAGATTCCCTACAGCAGGCCATTCAGCCCATCAAGTCAACGCCAGCCTTCCGAATACCATCCCACACAGATCAACCCCCCTACCCTATTCCCGTAACCCTGCATTTCCCACTGCTAATCCACCTAGCCTCCATATATTTGGACTGTGGGAGGAAACTGGAGCATCTGGCAGAAACCCAAGCAACCATGGAGAGAATATGCCAACTCAACACAGTCAGTCACCCAAGGGTGGAATCGAACCAGCATCCCTGGTATTGTGAGACAACAGTGCTAACCACTGAGCCGCTGTGCCACTCCACAGTGGTACCAGAGTGGTGTGTAACAGCAAGTAAAGGAAGATGTGGCTGGTTCTCAGGGAAGACGAGGACCACCTCTGCACCAGCAAATCCTACAGCACATTCAAATCCCTGTCTGCACAATGGTGTGCTGATTTCTCCATCAGCCATGTCCAGGGCAAGTGTCAGGAACAATGCAGGTTACCTCTAATCTGACAGTGTTTGTCCAAGTGCATACCACACTTTCAAAGATGGCTCTTAAGCAAAGGTTGTCGGTGACTTCAGGATATCCACGAAATAGCAAACTGTTCTGGGAACAATGCATTGTAAGATGGGGTTGGAATCAAATGTAAGGGATGCTATTGTGTGGGTGTGGATGGTTAGTGAGGTGAGTTTGGTAAGATACCATGAGAAAACACAGCAGGCTTTGTGGCTGAAATCCCTCCAAAAATCTCATTATAACTTGGATTTAGCCAAAACAAAACTTATGATTCGCTCTTTGTGTATAAATCTATATTGTAGCCATACCAATAGTTACATTTGTAGATACATGTCCCTATATTGATATCTGATTCAACACAAACACAGGTTTTGTGCTATTTGTTATCGAGGTTAGTCTAAAGAACAGTATCAAAATGTAAATTTATTTTGCTTTTTATTAACAGAGACTATATAGCAAATCCCTTTCTAATTATGGTAAAGACCTATGTGCAGCATTGGGACCTGCAAACCAAATGTGTATTTGATATACTCAAGATTTTGAAGCTGTTTCTGATCTTTGATCTATTAACTATGCCTAAACCCAGTTGTATATGAATCTATCCCACTCTATAACTGAGAAAATAATACAAGCAACTGGATTAAATTGCAGAATGATCACACCAGCACTATAAATACAAGTTGTGAGATTTCAGATTGCTGGAGCTTTTGGGAATCAGACTATTTTTCCTCTCCAATTAATGCCCAAGAGAAAATCTGGGCAAAAGACATGTCTGTGTTCTCTACTGCCAATGATACACAAGAAAAGAGGGTTCAAAAGCAAGTGCACCTCTAGTACAGTGTGCTCGTCCAGTGTTCTATTGTTACTGGGCTAGTGAATGCTATGGAGGTCAGAACTGTGAATATCTACTAGATATGCCTGGTCCTGCAGTTAAAAAGGAAAAGAATGGTAAATCTCTCTGCTGGAAGCAAGTCACAAGTCAAAGGCAGCAGATACATAAAAAACTGTAAACATCCTATTGGCTAATCAGCAGAACCCATAATCTCAGTTGGTAGGATGCAGTTTGAAAAAGGAGAGCCTGTTCCTCCTTCCTCATCCAAGATGATAAAAATCTGGACACCTTTACCAAGGCCATATTATAACAATCCCAAAGAACCATACTGGCATTTAAGATGGCTAATGCTAACATATTAGATGTCATACTTGTTGTAAGCACTTAGCTTATGTTGAGTGGACTATGACACACTGTGTTTGTTTCCTGAGAACAACGTGCGTAAATGAATAATATTTGCACTTACCACAATCACTGTCATGGGATATATCACTTGGATAGAGGCAAAGGCTTCAGTTTATCTGATGATGGCCATGTGGTGTGTTAAATTTACTCCAAGTACGGTCTGTCTGTGGTCTGTAAGCTGTAACACAGTAGTTCCATCTTAGACTATGTTGACAAGCTTGTGTGCTATGAATGGAACTTTGGAAGTATGTTTGGCATGTTCCTTTGATGACTCTTCCTCATGTGCTGCTGTGGAGCACTTTGGGTGTTTTGACTTTTTACGCAGTGAAATCAAATGCCCTCTTGGAGAAAACAGATTGCAAACATCACAAAATACTAAACAATGTTTTGATGGTTCAGACAAGCCATACTTCTCACAAATTTATATATATCATTGAATCTATTGATAACTGCCATATTTAATCCATTATCAAACACTTGTAGATGCTGCAAGGCTGTCACAATTGCCTCAAACTTTCTTCCTTCTTTGAGCAACGTGTTAATAGTATATTGTCCAGAAGTGTTTGGAAAAAGCGGACTTTTTTTTATTTATGTGAAATCTTTTGGAAAGATAAAATGGTAGAATCAACCAGCATCTGTGCACAGCTAAGGTGTATCTTTAGACTGTATATTTTTCAGTGTTTACCAGCTTTCTTTTCTTAGAGACATACTTTAAAGCTGTCCCTTTAGACCATTTAAACTTTCACCTTTTTAATTGGGTCAGCAACAGCCTTGTGTTTGTTTTTTTAGGAGAAAGAGCTAGAGCACTCACTATGATTCAATACAGGGTTATAACCTTTAATTTTGTTTGTACTTGTAACTTCAGCTGTAAAATTCAACAGATTGATACACTTTCTTTATTACTACTATCACAACTAGCTTTTCATGCATACCTACTGCCACCATGATGTGGTTTATTGTTTTATGTATGATATCTCATTTAATGTATACGTTACTAGCATGGAGAGAGGATTGGCTAAATAATAGAAGACAGAAAGTTGGGATAGCAACCTATCATGAGTGGTGTGCCATAAGGAACAGAGGTGGCACCACAATTATTTACAATATTTATTAATGACTTGTGTGAGGAAAGTAAATGTACTATAGCCAAATTTGTGGATGACAAAAATAAAGATTAAATGGCAAGTGTGAATATGACACAAAGAGTCTGCAGACAGATTGAAACAAGTTAAGCAAGTGGTCAAAACTCAAATGAAATATAATTTGGAAAAATGTAAGGTTATGTACCATGGCAGGAAACATAGAAGAGTGCACTTTGGCAGGAAGTATGGAAAAGCTGAACATTATTTAACAGAAGAAAGATTACAGAGTGCTATGGAACAGAGACATTTGGCAATTGTCCATGAATCTCAAAAACCTAACATACAAGTTCATTGGGTCATAACAACGCTAATAGCATTTTGCCTTTATTACAAAGAGGGTAGAGTTTGAAGGAAGGATGTTTTGCTAAAACTGTACAAGGCCTAGTCAGATCACAGCTGGAATACTGTGAACAGTCTTAGGTCCCTTATTTCAATCAAAATATACTGACATTGGAGGCAGTGCAGAGAAGATTCACTAGACTGATGCCAGGAATGGAAGGACTGTCTTATAAGGCATGGTTGACTGGTTTTGCCCTGCATTGATTGTAATATGGAAGAAAGAAAGCAATCTCATTGAAACATACTTGAGAGACTTGTATAGATGTGGAAAGGTTGTCTCGTCTTGTGGGAGTGTGTAGGACTGAGGGCATAATCTCAGAATAAGGAGTTGCACATTTAAGAGAGATGAGGAGGATTTTTTTCTGTCAGCAGACAGTGAATCTGCAGATTTTTTTTTACCACAAACAGCTGTTAAACTTGGATTGTTAATTATATTTAAGGCTGAAATTGACTGATTTTTGATTAATAACAGAATCAAGGGTTATGGGGGAAAGGCAGGAAATTGAGTTTGAAGATTATCAGATCAGTCATGGTCTCATTGAATGGTGGAACAGATTTGATAAATTGAATGGCCTACTTCTGCTCCACCATTTTATGGTCTTATCCCACACAACTTGTTTTCTTGACAACAAGGTGCAGGGCTGGATGAACACAGCAGGCCAAGCAGCATCAT
>NC_063333.1:87307549-87422906 GCF_021869965.1 Rhincodon typus | reverse complement strand
ATGATGCTGCTTGGCCTGCTGTGTTCATCCAGCCCTGCACCTTGTTGTCTCGGATTCTCCAGCACCTGCAGTTCCTACTATCTCTGATTCAACTTGTTTTCTTGTTTGGTCAGGTATCTTGAAGTTTATTTACAACACTAACTAGTTACATGGCTACAATAACACAGACGTATATAGATAATATGGGTTCTGTGATTAATGATGTTACTGTACATTGCACACATATAACTGACTGACTGCACTGATTCCATTACACAGAGAGAGTTATTAAAAGCAAGACACGTCTCTTTATACTGCCACGTCATAGGTTGTGATGTCATATACCTTTCTTAAAGATAGAAATCTGAATTATCTGGATTTGATACCAAAATACAACACTATTAATGGAAACACATTAAAAACATGATAGATTTTTTATGATATGTTCAGATTTGAGGCATTTCAATCTGATTTTTCAGTGTGATTTCCACAAACCTGATGACAGTGAACATTTTGGGGCTGCCCTAAGTAGATATTTAATGTAAACTTCCAATATTAAAACATATCACTTGCTAGGAGCTTGTGCATTCCAAAGTGGGACATCTATTACTGTGGCAGTCAGTTAACACAATGGGACCATCAGGGTGCAACAAATGTTTTAAAGATGTCAGAGTTGTTTGGTGTAATGAAGCAGCAGCATATTTTCCCTTTAGTAGGAGGGAAACTCAGTTGATCAATATGCTAATTTGTAGAGGGTGCTGACTCGAAGATTGTTAATATCACAGGAACATTCAATGAGAAAGCAAGCTAATGTGTGGGATATTCTGAAGTGATGGGAAATTCTTAAGAAGTAACATGATTTTCTGTCTTTAAAATTTTTATCTTGATTGAAATATTGGGTGAAACTTTCCCATAGTCTGTACAATCTGGGCAATGGTGAACTAGATGGGAATCGGCAAGAATGAAAAAAATGGGATTCTCTATGTCAAGGAAACAAATTCTGATTTTCCCCTTAAGATTTCAACAGCTAAATCAGAACCTCAGTAGGAAGTAGAGAGGAGCCACTTTGCATGCAATAACCTCTTATTATTATCGAATATTGTCTCACTTGTACGCAGATTGTTCTTCTTTCAGGTACCAAGTGAGAATCTAGACGTCACCAATTTCCAGCTAGGAAGTCAGAGCAGTTACCAAGTGGGTGCAGGTCACTGGCAACTTTGGTGTTCACATCATCGCTACCTCGACTTGCCTTTTAGCACATTGATGTTGTATTCAGAATCTACTGGCTAATAATAGTTCTATTTTGCATTTTCTTCTAGCACAAACAGAAAGTCAGACAGCTTGTCATGTTTGCTGGAATAACCAGTCAACGGGATGAACATGTTGGTGTATGGCACCATGCTAGGTCAATGTCACAGCTATAGCATATGCCAACTGTTTATATAGCAAACTCATTTCATTAGTGTCAACCCAAACTATCATGCCTCTAAGTCTGAGTTTAGTCCTTAGCCTGGTGGAGGATTATGGTCAGTAATGCCTTAGCTACAGCTCTCAAAGTGAAGGTTCAAAGATTACTCACGCCTAAAGCGATTTGTTGCTTGTGAGAGATGCTTGGCCATTACAACTTCTTTCATGCTTGAGTTGTCAGAAGAGGCTGCTCATTTCGCACATGGATATGACATCGCAGGTCCCGGAAAGAAAATTGTACTTAGCAGACAATTTAACAGTGCAATTATTACATGAATGAAAGGTTATTTACAGCAATGCTTTAGCCATGTGACCTATAGCCCGCAGTAAATTTTCTTGTTACTCCACTTAACTGCAATGCCACCGTCAGCAACGAGGGTAGGGAGAGTCTAATCTTTAATTGGCCCTGTTGGCTTTGGCGATTTGGGCATTTGTCCCCTGGGGCCTTTTGGCCGAGAGTGCCCTGGCCTTTTGGGACGTCCTGCCTAGACGCAGGGTCACTAGTCTTGAACTGTGTAAAGACTGCCTCTTATTATTTGTTTCTATTTTTGATTCAGGACTGAAATGGGAAAATGATTGCTTTAAAACCCAGGATTGTAGAAGAAATTGTTGTACTTTTTAAAAAGCAAGTTGCTGAAGTAAATTGTAAGTCCCATTTCCATTGCTGCCTTTTGCAAACAGTGGGAGGGAGGCACTGTTTGCAGATAGGCTGGCACTAGGGGATGTGTACAAAGTGATTTTCAGAGGGCAACAGTTTGCTGATTGGTTTTTTGAATTGTGACAAGTTGTAGATAACAAAGCAATTAGCCTACCAACAACAATGTGATTGGCTGCAGAGTACATGAACAGCTTGAGGGTGTGAACAATACTTGCAGAAATCTTCAGACTCTCCACCTTGAATCTCACTCCACGAAACACTTTATCTAAAATCAAGAAGTTCCTCCCTGAATCCTTGTTTGATTCAACATATTTTACCTAATGTGTAGCCTGAGTGGGAGATTTTTTTATTTGGATTATTGGATTATTTGGATTATTAATGTAGAAACATTACCAAAATTTTGGAATTGAGTGCTAATTGCTGTTTTCTGCTACCTACAAGATTTGATAGGATAGGATATTATTTATGACTAAACAAAATAAATTACAGTATGTTAATGGGTGTACAGCATTTTGCTGAAATATCAAATTTTCTTGTTTGTTCAGGGATACTTATGGATCATTTTCAGTTGTTAGGAGCTGTTTCAGCATCTTGAATTCAGCACTCTTTTGCAAGTTAATCTGGAAGCAAATGCATATTTGTTAGCATTGTTGGCATTACATACTTTTCAGAAAGTTTTATGTAGCAAGTAAAAAAATCTACTGAAATGTGTACAAACTTATCTTTAATCCATTCAACTGTTAAAACATTGAAAGCAATGATGTTTATGATAAATTTTTGAAATGGGCATAGTTAATGATTATCCTTTTAGTTGATTTGCTGAACAGAAAGTCCTTACATCTGAAGTGCAGCACTGAGCTCCAAACACAAATTAATTTCGTCTGTGCAGCTTTTAACATCATATGAAAGTGTGACTTCCTTGATACTTGTAACTAGATTTAGGTTTAGATTAGATTTATTGTCACATGTTAACGAAAACTGAAAGATATTGTTTTGTGTGCTATCCACAAAGAATCACCACTCTCCGGCGCCATCTTGGATCTCTGTTTAAATTGCATGATATTACAGCAATAGCCCTGGCATTTTTTTGGTTCAGCAGTCTTTCTTTTTGTTTTCCTTTCAGTGTCGAGTTGTTGTTCGTCTAATGGCTCAGTTCCCATTCAGTTCACATTTGCCTACTCAGCTGCGATCTTTTTGGCTCTCCTTCCTGCTGCTGGATAACAATGGAGTCTTGTTTCTGGCCTCCTCTTTGGCTGCCACTCTGGTATCTGTGTTGTGTTGGAGCTGACTTTGAAACAGTATAGGAATAAGGTTTAATTTGTGACTAAACAGAACATGCGTTCCTTTATATTAATTAATGTACTACATTTTACTGACAAACTTCCACTTGAAATCAAATGGTGTCTTTATCCATTGACAAAGAGGTTCCTGATAATAACCAGTGGCTGCTGCCTGTCACTGGGGAAGATTCACTTTGAAATCTGTTTTTCATAAGTGAATGAAATGATGGCAATAAATTAGCATTAAGAACAAGAAAACAGGCTAGAATTTTGAGACTTGATACAATCTGTTTGGAACCTGGAAATGTTTAACTGAATGTTGCATTTTTTTAAAATGAGGTATAGAATTAACGTAAGTTTCCATGAAAGTATAAGGGTTAATTTCTCCATTAAAATAACAAATAAAGGAATGTCATATAAACAGGTCAAATATTAATATAATAATACATTAAATATTAATTCTAATACCATAACAATAATTTCTGAATTTAGGAGTCTTATTTTAATTAACTGGTCATTACTATGCTGCACTATATAACCAAAAGCTTTAGAGAATTATCAATTTTTAAAAATGTCAATTATAACGAGTTGAAAACATTATTAAAATAGAATTTCACTCATTAAAAAAAAAATTATCATGCAGCACAGCCAAAGTTCATCAGTCCTGTATCTGAAATTGTGTAAAGACTGAGTCTGTGAAATTTTATTGTATAAAGTTCACTTCTGACCATAGTAAAAAGAAAAATGCAGAGATTGAAATTGACATAGAAGCTGGAAATTGTAATCATCATCTGCAGTGAAGGATCATATTTCATGCATGATGCACCACGGTCTTAGATCTGAAGACCTATCTAAAAGACCTGCTTATGACTTACTCTGAAATGGTATTGTCTGTAATGCCAGCAAAGAAGAAAAGATCTTCCTATCCAATGTGACAAGGCATCCAACACTCACACAATACGGCCCATGAGCCCACTTAGGTGATTTTCATCTCTATGCCTTTTGCATTTTCTTTAGATCAGGAAAGCTTCCATTCACTATGTGAGAAATTAAACCCACCGAGGGAATTCCCACTGGCTGTCAGTGATAACATTATCTTCATTATAAGACCAGTGAGCTTTGGTTTTCATCTTTTCACAGCACACCTACTGTGATCATATGACAGATTTACTGCTGGACCCAATTTATGAAACTCAAACCTGAAAATTACTTTGTCCTTAAGCAGGGTGTCATAGTGAGATTAGATTCCACATTAAAAGGTGCATTACTCTATATATGCAAATCAACATAAATAACCTCTAACCTTATTCAAAACAAAAGTAGAAAATATGCTGGATTGACTGATGAATGAAATGTAGATTTAAATGAGATAATGTAAGACTGTTCTGTTCAAAAATTTATCCCTATTTGAATATGTAGTTTCAAATTACAGACTGATTGAACAGGTGGTCTACTGTGGAGATTGTATTATTCAGTAAATAATGACCAAAGATAACTATTATTGAATAATTACTTTTCACAGCATGACTAAATAAAATACATTGATGACTTATCTCCACTGAAAGTTGCTGAATAAGTTCATACATAAGCTAATTGATTAGAATGTCTTTAATTCAATGGTAGCATGCTTGTGTTAATGGTAAAGGTTTGTGGGATCAAGCCCTACTGTAGAAGCCAATGAATATTACAGGCTGATACTTCAGATGAAATGGAAAGTCCTCTCTCATGTGGATGGGCAAAATTCCATGCAGCAACTCGAAAAGAAAGCTCAAAAGATTTACTTGTTGTCCCAGTCAATATTTACTCCCCTTTCATACTTGGTCATTCTTACATTATTGCTTGCAAGACTTTATGCAATGCAATTTGTCTATACTATTTCCTACATGATGACAATGTCTTCACTTCAAACAAAGTACTTAAATAGTTGCAAATCATTTCAGCATTCATTGAAGTTATGATGGATTTTAAAAAAATATGTAGGGTGAATTTTAGGATGCCTTTGTTAGCGTACTTGAAGGAAGGGGAGCAGGTAAAATAAAGTGGACGACCAACACATCATCTTCCTGCCCACACTGATCTGTCCACCTTCTATTGCAGTCTGCCAAACCTTGGGCCTATTGAGGCCCTTAATGAACTAATTGGTTACCACTTACGAGCCTTATCCAGACTCTGCTACTATTTTTAGTTTGTGGGGTTAGATGGAATTAAGGCAGGAAACAAAATAACTTTGTAGGTTGCTCTTGGGCAGGAAAGCAGCTCTTGTGCTCATCGGGGCCCACCAGAAAATGGTAAACCACCTTCATCCTTTTCCACTTGGCCTTTATCATTTCCCTCACTGAGACCTCCCAGCCATGTCAACGTGAAAACCCTGGAATTACTTGAAGTCTTCATCGGGACTGGTTGTAGTTCCAGAAATGACCACTGTTTTTTTCTGGCACTGCTGAGACTGCAGAGCTGTTGGCCATTTGGATTGGCCGGCAGTGTTCTGGGGCAGGACCACCCGCTCCTCAGGACAGAAATCCTACTCTGAACTAACTACAGCTGCCCTCAATGTAGTAGCAATAGGGGACAGCCAGGTTTCACTTCAGTGATGTGAAGACCAACATTTTGTTCAGGATTAAAATTCATCACCATAATCTTTCTTTTCCTTATTTTTATTCTGCTTGACAGATGTCTTCTCTAAAGATTAGGAATAAAAGCTGTAAATTGAAGATCCTGCCCATCAGATTGAGTGAACAATGAAGAGACAGCAGAAATCGTTTGCAAGCTTGCCTAGGTTTTGCTTTTAATTGGTGAGGCAGGAAAAGGACCATAACGTGAAACAGGATGTACTGATCTTTCCTCACTTTGGAGACAGTGCAAATTCCTGACCAGTGAGCTCCTCACTGAGAGGTTGAAAATTGGTCAAACCTGGAAAGCTACTTTAAATCAAGTCAAGTTGGGCTTATGTGAAATGTGTATAAGGTGGATTTCCATAGGGCAAGAGTGATATTGGAGGAGAGATGAAGGGATGGAGTTTGATCTTCATAAATTGTAGTGATAGCATTAATAATTTCTATTTCATCTTTTCTTTTCCCTTCTTTGGATGTAGAATTCTTATGATATATTCATGTACCCCTCACCGGTTGCCAAGGTTTCTAATTTCTCAGCAGTTCTACTGTTGCATGGTTTTGTATTTTTCACTTCAGTACTGTCTTTCTCTTAATTCTGAAGTACTTAGGATCATTGCTGGTATACTGCTTGTAAGAAATCAGAATGTTTCTTTTAGAACCACTGTGTTTGGTTTCCTTACATTTTAGTCTACACAAACTATTATTTTTATGATTGAAAGCATTCTGCTTAAATACAAAATTTAATCTACATTTGCAATTATTTATATGGACAGACAGATTATTTTCTTCTTTAGCTTCGTCTCCTTTTTTCATCTTCCTGAACAGCATGACAGATTTAATTAATTTCAAACAACATGCAGTTTTAGTTTTACAAAAAACTTGCACTAAAAGAGAATATTGGTGCCAGCCAAAGGCAGCTACGTGCTCATTTTCACTTGGATTCCTGTTTCACATTACGTGTACAGAACACATATTTCCTAGCATTGTTTTTGATGATGCTTTGTACTTAAGCTTCTGGATTCCTATTCAATGAGAAATATTTAAAGTGACATTGCTGTCACATTCAGATGAGCTTTGTTCATTGAGTAAACAAACCACAGTCTGATTAAAAACTTGGCTTAAACACTACTAATGGATTACCATAAGAAACTTCACTCAAACAGGATCTGTGCTGTTAGATTATTTTATACGTGCTGATTATCAGTCACCCTTACATTTTTTGTCTCATGTTAAGATGTTGTTCATGTCTATCTTGTTATATGGCCATTTATCATTTATATCTTAGAGCATGAGGTCTGGTAAACTAATCCACCATAATGGTTATTAGAGTTGTTCCCAATTTGACCTCATTATGTCCATTTCCTTTTCCAGTGGTAGACTGGATGGGCTGATTGGTCAGCACTTGTTCTTATGTTTTCGAGAGGAGTCTCAGAGGATTTCCCCACTTTATAGTTCAGTTACTTGATTTTAAGAATATCAAAATAAAAAAGATGGAGAGGTGGCCTTACAGAAAAAGGCATTACAGAGAAAGGAACTTAGTCTTGAAAATCAAGATGTATAATTACTAAGACCATAAGAGCATTTGATATAGTAGCAGAATTAGGCCATTCAGCTCATTGATTTTTCTCCACCAATCGAGCATGGTTGATACGTTTCTCAACCCCATTCTCCTGCCTTCTCCCCATAATCTCCTAACTAATTAAGAACCTACCTCTGTCTTAAATCCACTCAATGATTTGGCGTCCACAACTATCTGTGGCAATGAGTTCCACAGATTGACCACCTTCTGGCTGAAGAAATTTATTCACATCAGTTCTAAGGAGTCATTCCTTCACTCTAAGACTATGCCCTTAGGTCTTAGTCTCTCCAACAAATGGAAACATCTTCTCCATGTCCAGTTTATCCAGGTCTCTCAGTATTCTGTAAGTTTCAATCATATCCTGCTCATTCTTCTAAACTCCATTGAGTACAGACCCAGAGTCCTCAGCCACCCCTCATATGACAAGCCTTTCATCCCCAGGATCAATCTTGTAAACCTCCTCTGGACCCTCTCCAAGGCCAGGATATCCTTCCTTAGATATGGGACCTAAAATTGCTCACAATATTCCAAATGCAGTCCGTCAAGAATCTTTTAAAACCTCAGCAGTACGTCTCTGCTCTTTTATTCTAGACATGTTGAAATGAATGCTAATATTGCGTTTGCCTTCCTAACTGCCAAGTGAACCTGCGTGTTAACCATAACAGAATACCAAACTAGGATTTCTAAATCCCTTTGTGCATCAGATTTCCTAAGCCTTTCCCATTTTGAAAATAGTCTATGACTCTTTTTTTCCCTCCCAAAGTGCATAACCTCAAACTTTTCCACATTGTGTCCCATCTGCCACTTCTTTGCCCACTCTCCTAGCCTTTTCAAGTCCCTCTGCAGCCTCCTTGCTTCCTCGGTGCTACCTGTCCTTCCACCAACCTTTGTGTCACCTGCAAACTTAGCAACAATGCTCTCAGTTCTTTTATCCAGTTTGTTAATGTGGAACGTGAATAGCTATGGTCTCAACATGGACCACTAAAGAACTTCATTAGACACCAACTGCCATCCTGGAAAAGACCCCTCTATCCCCACTCTCTGCCTTCTGCCAGTCAGCCAATCCTTTATCCATCACAGTTCCTTGCCCCTAACACCATGGACTTTTATATTGTTTAACATCCTCCTATGAGGAACCTTGCCAAAGACTTTGGGAAACCCAATAATCATATCCACTGGCTCTTCTTTATCTAACTTGCTTGTTACCACCTCAAAGAATTCTAACAGATTTGTCAACCATGACCTCCCCTTGAAAAAGCAGTGACAACATATTTTACCACTTCCATGTACTCTGTCAATCTCATCCTTCATAATGGACTCTAAAATCTTATCAACAACTGAGGTCAGGCTGACTGAGCAGATACTGCTTGATAGCTGTGACGATGACACTTTCCATCACTGTTTGAGATGCCTTGCTCCCAAGATAGATGCCTTGTTTCATCCGTCTTTGTTTTACAATGATCAAGAGGAACTTAAATCTCCCAGTTAAGGGGAATTTAAGCCCACAATGAGCCAGCAGATGCTAAGCAGAATGGATAGTTATATGTAAACCATGTACTGACCACTCAACTCCTGGCAATGAACAATTTTAATATCTTTTCTGTCAGATGGCAGTCACCTGCCTCAGTGAAATTGAGTTGACAAGAGGTAAGGAAGGTTTTTTTTTTGTGTGTGGTCAAGTGATGCAGAGTGCTTTTCCAAAACCCAAAAAGAACATGAAGATGTTGCCTGTTGGAATCACAATTTTTGAAAATTTCTCCTAGATTCTTAAATATTCATAAATATACATCTATATAAACAACAACTTGATATTCTAGTATCTCAGATGTCCCACTCTGGAAGTTTATCTCAAAACAGCTCCATGCTGTTTGTTCTCTCCTCACCTTCATGTCTAATGTTCCCCTCCATCATGTTGAAGGTGCTATATTAATACAAGATATTGTTGTAGGTGCCTTATCTTGTGCTTTAAGCCAATACTATGACAAAAACTTTGAGATACTGATTTAGAGAATATCTTACTGTGGGTGTCTGCACATTTACTGTCCCTGAGATTGCGTACCGTATCACTGTACATCTCTTCAACTCCTCATTAACTGTAACTCTCCTTTATTTACACCAAACATAGTAGGTTCTGAGTTACTCACAAGTGTAGTATCTAAGACTTTGCCTGCCTATTCTAGACTGATATCTACTCTCTTCCTGATGTCAGAGTGATGTGATCAATTTTAGTATCATTATTTACATAAATTTCATTATACCACAGTAGAATACAACTTTCAAATGTTAATTCTCTAATGCTCACTGGCTAACAATATGAACCATTTCATTCTGCAACACATCACAACAAAGATATTTAATTATTACCAAATACACTATTATGTTAGATTAAAATTCCAGGTAATGTGTAGTAAGAATTTGCTGAGAGATACAAATATTAAGAATCTGAAAATTGACTTCAATGGCTGTGCGATACTTTTAGTCACATAATGGAGGAAATCCTTGGGGTTTGTTAAATGCCCAATACATGATTGCAATAGGTGAAGTTTGTACCGAGAGCACAGACTCATAAGGATGCCCTAATGACATTTTTAGTTTAATAATTTTTAAAATGGAATAATGTGTGAACAGCCTGCGTTGTCCATCAACTATTGCTAATAATCAGTAATAGCAGATTTACAATTCAAAAGCAATCTACAAATAAGCATCTTCTTAAACTCCAGTACTGTTCACAGGAACTGAAAAAAATCACCCTTGCCTAACTGATAAATTCAATTGATAAAAGAATTGAAAGCAACAGGAAGCCAAAGCTGACCAGTTTTAAACAAAGAAATGTGTGTATAAGTTAAGTGGAGAGCAAAAAAAAATGTTATTGCTTACACTCCTAGCAGATTCAGAGAAACTTTGTCTCATGAGGCTGCTGGTTGGGAAAATGGTCTTACAAGGTTTTGCAGAAAACTAGCATAACTAGAAAACTGGACTTTCCATGTTTCACTTTGCTAATATTTTCCCACAACTAATCAAACAGGAGCAATGTCAGCACAGGTTTTCCTGGTTACTACATCAGCTCCATACTAATATTACAGCAATGAAGCTACCAACACATTAGATGTCAAGTGCTGAAAGTCCAGAGCTGCCCTGCATAGTTGGCTTAATTTACCCAGATTGGCAGATCAAGGGAAATTGGTGCTCCATTATACCAACAGGGACCTAGTCGTCTGAATGGACTGGAGAGAGCAGAGGAGGGACGTTCTCTTCCCCCAGGACAGGCAGAAGAGGCTAAAACCCAAACCCCAACAGCCTGGTCTGATGTTGCCATGTGGGGTTTGTGTGACCTTAACCACCTGGAGGAGCAGACAGTAGTGTCTAATAATGTCTACGACCTTCTCCTCTCTGCCAGGGTAAGTACCACTTCCTTCTCTCTGCTACCTTACACTCATTCTTTGTCTGCTACTGCATCCAACTCCCAGTAGGGCTGATGATCTACTAGTCTCACTATTGTATGCACAATGTCTTCCCCATTGTTTTCCCAACCCCATCAGCCTCAGACTACTAACTAAGTATGGTCTCCACGCTCCCTACACCTTGCTTGGACACCTCATCACATTTCCACCATCTAGACCAGCATAAACAGCCATGTTGCCCAGTTACATCTCATTCAATCCCTTCCTTAACCCTTATTCCATGTGTAAACAACCCATACTAGCATCTAAAGAGACAGGATGGGCAGTATGTCGCCTGACATTCAGCGCCTCACTCTCTTACCAGACTGCTTATGTGTTAGTAGATCTAGTAGTCTACTGTGCCTCCTTTGAAACCAAGGAGTTCCTGACCATTGATGAACTTCCCCTCCCAGCTTACCCCTTTCCGATCAATTTACAATTCCAAGAAATTTACAATTTCTCTCCATTTCATGTATTAAGCTGCCACTTTATATAATTGCCATCCTCTTTGCATCAGAGCAAGCTGCCTCCAATCACTACAATTTGCCCAATTTCTATCCTGCTGAAGTAGCACCTAACAACCTCCTCCTTGACTTTACGTGGATGGATCCGAAGACTGATCCTGGCCCACCGCCTTCAGTGACTTAGCCAAACAACAAAGATGACGACTGTCGACAACTATGTGTTTGAACTAAAAGGCAAGGCAAAATAGAAATGCTGTGGGCCTTTGAGGTGTGGCTGAGGGTGTAAAGTGGCAAAAGGCGAAGTGAAACAAGACAGGGCTGCTGAGTATCAAAGTAGGCGCAATGTGACTGAGCCCTAAGTCCAATCCATGATCTGAGAATCTGTCCCTGAGCTCAAAGTCTCCTTGGAGTAACATTGTCATGGAAGGTGTTGGTGCACTTCACAATGCAGTATTGATGAGCCATGATGATGCAATGAGGCTAATACATGACAGGTACCCAAGTCTATGGATGGGGGCTGTGTATAGTCATTGGCCATGTAGTTTACCCTGAGTCTTTATTTGACTGATGACCAAGAGGGAGATCCTGAAGAGCAGATTGCAAGCTGCCATCAGCAGGAAACTGCTTTGATTTTTCATGTCAGGAATGTTTGGCATCTAGTTTCAATCTGGTGTTTAGTAGAATGGAACACGGCATAAAAATGAAATGAGATGAAATAACAATGACAAGGATAATGAGCAATAATCCATATGAGTAGGATTTTTGCTTCATCAGATTCATGCCTCGATGTCCAAGGCTTGGATGGAAAATAGGAAATTTTGGTCTCAGCAGTAAGAGGTTCCTCACTGGATATTGATTTTCCCACACTTCTTGCCATGGCTCATGGTTTTGTTTGTGGTTTGAGGTGGCAATTGTTTATTGTTGTGCCATTTACACCTCCTCTGGGCCCACCATATGTTTATTTACATGTCTCACTTCCACTTCCTTTGGCCAACTCATTTAATTTCTCCAATCCTCTGCCCTGTCACAGACCTCCTTTTTCCTCTCCCATTTCTCCTTTGTAAATGCTATTACTTTTTAACTTTCTCCAGTGTTGGTGAAAATCACAATCTGAAATTTTGGAAGAAGTGTTATAAGGGCCTGAGCAATGTGGGCTCTGGTGAGAGAAGCGAGAGGATTAAGGATTAAGTGAGAGGCCTATGCTGATGTCAGGAACAACTCTCTGCATTGTTTAACTAAGGTCTGTATGTGTCGGCAAGATTCCTGCTCGGGAGCAGCAAGTTGCTTATTAAGGGAGATTATTTCTTATTAATGACCTCATTAACTGCACATCTTACTTCATTAATATTTTCATAGATATTTCAATATTTAATATTTGCTGTGAGAAAATTACATGCCAAGAATTCTCGACATGGAAGTCAGAGCAGGAACTGGTGACTTCAACTTAATGCTGGCTGTGAAAAGCCTTCAAATTGGTCACCATGTAACAGCATCTGTGTGCATGCTCCACAGGGACTGGTTCCACAGGCCTCACTTCCATGGCTACAGGCATCCAACATATGCTAGCCTCTAGGTACTCTCCTCGCACATTTCAAATCCACTTTGAGGATGCTTTTGCATTTCAATGCTGCATCTCAGACTGCTACAAAATCTACCATTGCAGTACTATAGCCAGGACACTTTGTGTTCAGGGACACGGACAACCTCATGGACTACATCAAGCTGCAGCTCTGGTCTTTTTGCTTGATCTCATAATTCTCACGCACTTTGACACCATCTGGATGCCCATGGTATCCCTGCCTTGCCTTCCCTATTTGTGCCTTGTACTGCTGTATTGATGTGTTGTTTAGCACAGACTCAAAGCCAGGAAGCTTGCCGTAGTCGTTAGCAAAACTCACTTGTGTCATTGGAGATAGTCCTTGGTCAGGGAATCCCAGCACAGTAAGTCAAGGGCAGTCTCTGATACCAATCCTGAGGCTTGGACGCAGTTAGTCAGCTGCTCGAGGTGGTCAGAATCAAAATCCTCTCTTCATTAGGAATGAGGATCTGAATGCTGGGCAGCCCACCACCCATCTTGACTCTTTCTACCCTATTGTGTGCCATTTTCCTCCTGGAAAGAAAGGGAGGCATGTTTTGAGAGAGGTGCAAGTGGGTGGCACAGCTGTTATTTTTGACACAGGTGGGGAGGGGTCCTGAGATAGTAAGGAGCATAGAGGGCATGCAGGATTAGTGCTATCAGGGATTGGAGTGGTTAACAGCTTGTGAGAGAAGATTTTGTAGGCAGTAGTGACAGTGGTAGGAAATGAGTCTTGGTGGTAGATTTGGTACGGTAGCAGAGATAGAGTAAGTGTGACGCATCTGAGGAGAGAAGTTGGGCACTTAGGCCAGTGGAGAGAAGACTTTATTAATTGCTGAAGCTGTACTGACAGAGATAGCAATTTTGATCCAGGCTGGCAAAGTCTGGTGTTGTGGCCTTCTCTGCTGGCCCAGGGAAGAGGATGTCCCACCTCTGCACTACCCTGTTTACCATGACTTTCAGGATCCTGTCCCAGAACAAGGCGCCAAAGTTTCCTTGTCTGCCATGTCAGAGTCAAATGTCAGGAACTATGCAGGGTGGCTCCACATTAATAGAGTTTGTTTGCAAGTGCAGCAGATATTTAAAAATATCACTGGTGCCCGTGATGCTAATCCATTCTGGGATATCCTGGCACTTGTGTGTTGTTCTGGATATAGTGGCTGGTAGAATGGAGTTAGAATCAGATGAGGGGGGCGGTAGGTTATTAATGAGATGCAGTTGTCAGATACGACATGGTAGCTGTTTGGTCTTGTGGAGAGGAACCCTCCATAAAACTCAATGAAACTAGGCAATAAAGTACAAGAATAGCCCACTAACTCTATTATCTCCCCACAGATGCATCCAGACTTTGAGTATTTCCAGCTTTACATTTTGTTTCAACACCCATTTGATGTCTGTAGGACATGTGCAAGGTCAATTATTTTGCAGCCTTTTTTAAGAGGAAGTTTTTTTAATCATTATCAATTTTTATCATTATTTCTGATCAAATTACCTGCAACTATTTGATATGCTATAACCCAATTTTCAAAGTATTATGACCTGCTTAAAAGAACAATCCTGACTATATTATTGTGTTGCATTGTGCTATGAACTGCGCATGAGCTCAGGAAAAGTAGGTCATAGTCTCGCCACTAGAGGATAAACCCAGCTCTTTCAGCCTCATGTAAGGCAATTGTTCTATTTTAAGTTTAGGTGCTGAATTCAAAAGACTATTTTTGCTTGTTTTGCTCAAATCACTTTTTACCTGAAATATCAAACAAATCTGTATACTTTGTCAGCACTTGGCATGATGAAGCTTCATACTATTATACTGAAATAATGATAACTCTAGTGTATATGACAGTCTGATAGGTTTTTTTATGTTTGGGCAAGTGTAACTGTTTTTCCTTGTCAATTTAAACAGCGGAGTTTTTACTGCAGGTTTAGTAACACTGCACTGCATGTGGCCAAATACCCAACGGCAAAGAATCTGTCATTTCACCGCAGTGGATTAAAAACAAACTGGCCAATTGTTTATCTGTGCTGATTCAAGTCTCTAAGCTATTTATGTGACTGACCCAAATAGGAATAGAAATGTAAAAACTGAAAGAACTGCAGATGCCAGAAATCAGAAACAAAAACATAAATAGTTAGAAAAAACTCAACAGGTCTGGAAGCATCTGTGAAGATAGAGCAGAGTTAACTTTTCAGGTCCAGTAACCTTTCTTCAGAAAGTTCTGCCAGACGTGCTGAGCTTTTCCAGGAATACAAATGTGATTGTTTAAAACTGGCTATTGCAGTAAGGTCAAATTCCCAGTCAGGCTCCTTATTTGCTTTGATTTCTCTTTGCACTTTGAAGTTTTAAATTGACAGATCAAACAGAATACAATCTACAAAGTAATGGTTTATGGAGATATACAATTTTACCCGAGACACAAATACTTGAAAGATATTAAACATTAAGCAGCAAAGATGGAAGTCATGTTTGTTGGACTGAGGAAGCTATTTTTACTGTGGTTCGCATTTTACTCACGTTTTGTTGGCTGAAATATTTATGGTTTAGGTCCAATCCTCTTTGTCCTTTTCCTAGGATTGTTCCCATTCATGATCTGAGATGGAATTGCAAGAGCCCAAGATGGCACGAATATATTTCAAACACCAATTAATGAAGAGATTAAATGGATTGTAAAGGAATCTAAGACTACAAATAGGCAAAACATTAAAGTAGTAATACAGGTTGCAAGTCACAAAAGATGCAAAAAGACGGAGTTCATTGGAAACCATAGGGAATGCATAAGCAAATAGTAATCTTATATTTACGTAGAACTTCAGTCAGATCATATTGTGCACAATTCTGGGGCTGGATTTTCATCACCCAAATGTGAATCTGGAATTGTGAACTTCCCACATGTTGTGAACCTACCCTATCAGTGATGTCATTACTGTCATCATATCAGTGTCGTCAATGGGCTTTTCATCTCCTGGAGAGAAAGGTCAGCTCCAGCAACAGGCCTGAGGGAAGATGGAGACCAAGTAATACTGAGATAGCCAGATTAAAAGGCTAAGGATGCCTTAATTCTCAAGACAAATGCCCTGTTCTTCAGATCAGTATGTGGTTGCAACTCATCCTTGCCTCTTAACAGTTTGTAATGATACTTAAAGGACACAATGCCATTTTTATTCAACTTTTATAATGCAATACATGGTTCATGACTCCACTTTGTAGGTTTCATTTAGGAAGACTTCCAAAAGATGGCAGCATCACTGAAAATTCCAGAATTTCTAAAATGTCCACTTACTGTATGATATCAGCAAATTCAAAATAATAGTTTTCAATGTTCTCACCTTGGCCCCCTTCTCAGCGACACTAAAAATAGCAGGAGATGGCCTTTTCTATATATATATAATTCCTGAATCTTTCCAGTCTCAAAAATGGCCTGAATATCCTGCCTCCAGGACATGTCTTTCAAATGGAGAAAGTGCAGAAGAGATTTACAATGTTGATTACAAGAATGAAAAATGGTGCACAGGTTGAGGCCTTTGTTTCCCAAGAAAGAAAGATTTTCAAAGATAACTTGACAGAAGTCTTTAAATTTTTGAGCAGTTTGGTAGAGTTGTTTTGGTTGTATCTATTTCACATGCTGGACTTCAGCAGTTTTGGTAGCTCCATTAAGGGAAAAATGTGAACACGTTGGAGACAGTGCAGATAAGATTTGGAAAAATGATTCCAAGGACGAGAAATTTCAATTATTAGGATAGATTGAAGAAGTTAGGACTGTTGTCCTTGGAGTACCGTCCAGTGGCTCTGACTTCAATAACCATGAAGTGCTTCGAGAGGCTGGTCATGGCCCACATCAACTCCAGTCTCTCAACCTGCCTCGATCCCCTATAATTTGCCTACCGACATAACAGATCCACAGCGGATGCCATATTCCTACCCCTGCACTAACCCCTGGAACATCTGGACAACCAGGACACTTATGCCAAACTCCTGCTCACTGACTACATCTCCACCTTCAACACCATTATCCCCTCCAGACTGATCTCAAAGCTTTGTGACCTTGGTCTCAGCTCCGCCCTCTGCAACTGGATCCCCAGCTTTCTGACCCACAGACCGCAATCAGTGAAGATAGGTAACTGTATCTCCTCCACAAGAACACTCAACATTGGAGCCCTCCAGGGTACATCCTCAGGCCCCTACTGTACTCCCTGTACACCCACTACTGTGTTGCAAAATTCTGAACAAATGCCATCTACAAGTTTGCCATGAAACCACTGTAGTAAGACAGATATTAAATAATGAAGATTCAAAATACAGAAGGGAGATAGAGGACTTGGTGATATGGTGCAATGAGAACAATCTCTCTGTCAATGTTGGCAAAATAAAGAACTGATCATTGACTTCAGAAAGAAAGGAGGAGAACACACCCCCTATCTCCATCAACTGAACTGAGTTTGAGAGGGTGAACAGCATCAAGTTCCTTGGAGTGACGAAAACCGACAATCTGTCCTGGACTTCCAATGTAGATGTGATGGTCAAGAAGGCTTAACAACGCCTCTTCTTCCTCAGGCAGCTCAGGAAATTTGGCATGTCCATAAGGTCCCTCACCAACTTCTACAGACGCACAATTGAAAGCGTACCATCTGGGTGCATAATTGCCTGGTACGGCAACTGCTGTGCCCAGGACTAAGGAACTACAAGAAACTACAAAAGGTGGTGTGCACAGCCCAGACCATCACGGAAGCCAATTTTCCATCCATGGACTGCATTTACATGGCTCACTGCCGTGGAAAGGCTGCCAACAACATCAAAGAGCATTGCATCCCAGTAATGCTTTCCTACAACCTCTTCCGTCAGGCAGAAGACACAGAAGCTTGAACACACTCACCCACAGGTTCAGGAACAGCTTCTTCCCTGTTATTATTAGACTGATGAATGGACTCTCTAGCCTCAAATAATGCTGATCTTGCTAACATTGATCTCGCCTAGCGCACGCTCTGTGCAATGTAACCTGTATACCTCTATTCTCCGACACTTCCGCCATCTGCAATCCGACCCCACCACCAAAGGCATCTTTCCCTCCCCACCCTTATCTGCTTTCTGGAGGGACCACTCTCTCCGCGACTCCCTTGTCCGCTCCACACTCCCCTCCAGCCCCACCACACCCAGCACTTTTCCCTGCAACCGCAGGAAGTGCTACACCTGCCCCCATACCTCCTCCCTCACCCCCAGGCCCCAAGAAGACTTTCCACATCAAGCAGATGTTCACCTGCACATCTGCTAATGTGGTATACTGCATCCGCTGTACCCGTTGTGGTCTCCTTTACATCGGGGAAACCAAGCGGAGGCTCGGGGACCGCTTTGCAGAACACCTACGCTCGGTTCGCAATAAACAACTGCACCTCCCAGTCGCGAACCATTTCAACTCCCCCTCCCATTCCTCAGACGACATGTCCATCCTGGGCCTCCTGCAGTGCCACAACGATGCCACCCAAAGGTTGCAGGAACAGCAACTCATATTCCGCTTTGGAACCCTGCAGCCCAATGGTATCAATGTGGATTTCACAAGCTTCAAAATCTCTCCTCTCCCTACTGCATTCCAAAACCAGCCCAGCTCATCCCCGCCTCCCTAACCTGTTCTTCCTCCCACCTATCCCCTCTTCCCACCTCAAGCTGCACCCCCATCTCCTACCTACTAAGCTCATCCCGCCCCCTTGACCTGTCTGTCCTCCCTGGACTGACCTATCCCCTCCCTAACTCCCCACCTACACTCACCTTTACTGGCTCCATCCCCGCCCCTTCGACCTGTTTGTTTCCTCTCCACCTATCCTCTCCTCTATCCATCTTCTATCCGCCTCCCCCTCTCTCCCCATTTATTTCAGAACCCCCTTCCCCTCCCCCATTTCTGGGGCCCGAAACGTCAGTCTTTCTGCTCCTATGATGCTGCTTGGCCTGCTGTGTTCATCCAGCTGTGCACCTTGTTGTCTCGGATTCTCCAGCATCTGCAGTTCCTACTATCTCTACCTCTGTCTATGTCTTTTTGAGCTGTACATCCTTTGCTTACTATGATCTGCCTGTAGTGTTCATAAACAAAGCTTTTCGCTGTACTTTGGTACAGGTGACAATAAGTTAAACAATCAGTCAATCAAATTCCAAAAGGAGACCTGCTAGAGGTTTTCAAAATCATGATTGGACTGGTTAGAGTAGATAAAGAGAAACCATTCCTGCTTGTAAAAGGAACAACAGTAAGAGGGAATAGATTTAAAATGATCTGCAATCAAAGGAAGCATGATACAGGAAAATATTTTTCACTCAATGGAAGTATGGTAGAGACACATTCAATTGAGACGTTCAAGGGGCGATGGATGATTATTTGCAGGGGAATGGGGAAAGACAAAACAAGAAATTGTCACTAGGTAATGATGATGATAAGGCTTCTGTGATTCTGTGATTTGTCTAAGTGTTAAAACAAGTGGCTGCAATTATAAGACAGTCATTAATGTATCTATTAGGATTGCAGGAGAAACATTTTTATTCAGAAAGTGGTGAGAATATGAAAGGTGTTAATACATATTTGAGATAAATAGCACAGATGCATTTAAGGGAAAGTTAAATAAGCACAAGCAAGTGAAAAGAATTGGGATGACATGGTGGCTCAGTGGTTAGCACTGCTGCTTCACAGCACCAGGGACCTGGGTATACTTCCAGGCTTGGGTGACTATTTGTGCGGAGTTTGCACATTCTCCCCATTTCTTCTGGGTATTCTGGGTTATTCCCACCATCTAATGATGTGCAGGTTAGGTGGATTGGCCATGCTAAATTGCCTGTAATGTCCAGGGATATGTTGGCTAAGTGGATTAGCCATGGGAATGCAGTGTTGCATGGTTAAGGTACGGGGTGAATCTGTGTGAGATGATCTTCAATGGGTTGTGTGGGGTCAATGGGCCAAATGGCCTGCTTACACACTTAGGGATTCCATGAATATATATTGGTAACAGTAAATAGAGTTGATCCATGAGAAATTAATGACCTATATCTAATAATTCTATCTAATATATAACATGTAATGTAATAATGTAATAACACAGGAATGATGTGTCTTAAATATGTTGCAAACTATGTTATCATGTACATACTTATGATTTCATAACACATAATCTGCAAAGAAAATTCTCCCCTATAATTAAAATTTTATCAGAGGACTTCAAAACTATGCTACAGAATTTAACCATTCTTTCTGTAAAATTAGTTCTTTTATCATGAAATTCAGTTCGCTCTGTCCAGGACTGTAAGAAACTACAGAAGGTGGTGTTCACAGCCCAAACTATCACGGAAAGCCAACCATCCATCCATGGACTCCATTTACACGGCTCGCTGCTGTGAAAATGCAGCCAACATCATCAAAGACCCATCGCACCCCAATAATGATCTCCTACGATCTCTTTGTCAGGCAGAAGCTATCGACGCCTGAACACACGCACAAACAGGTTCAGGAATACTTTCTTCCCAGCCATTATTAGACTGATGAATGGACTCTCTAGCCTTAAATAATTATTGATCTTGCTAACGTGATCTCGCCTAGCGCACAATATAACCTGTACCCCTATCTAAGTCGTTTTGATTTGTACATCCTTGCTTACTATGATCTGTCTGTACTGCTTGTAAACAAAGCTTTTCACTCTACTTCGATACACACGACAATAAATCAATTAATCAATCAATCATTATTATCATGTAGACTTAAGGAAATATATATTAACATTGGAGGCAGTCTGGAGAAAGTTCACTTGGCTTATCACTAGTCTTTGCCATATTGTAGGTATTTTTTCTTTGAATTTGATACTATAATTAACCTCTTTGGTTAATTATGATTGGTTTATCCCTTCTTAAAATCTTTCTTCTTCACTGCAATATATCATTGCTGTGCCATGCCATGCCTGTTAGTACATTGGAGATTCAGCCAGAGCCTAAGGCTCTCAGTGCTACAGTATTGATGTGCTCTTTTGTACAGGCACACAAACAGACGGCTTGTCATGCCAGCCAACAGGGATCTGTCCAGGAGGGGGGAGGTGGGATGACATCTATGTGAGTGGCTCACTAAGACAGCAATCCAACACAACAGCATATGCCAGCTACCTGTACAGCTACCCTAGTGCATGTTTATACAATCAGATGGGCATGGCAAAAAATAGGTAGGACTAGTCCTCGATCCAGTAAAGCAGGGAAAGCTGATGATCAGGGTATCACAATACCGTCAGTCACAGCACAGCTTGGACACAGTGCAGGAACTTAGTCACATTCAGCTATCCGCTTGGGGTCTGACTGACAACAATCTGGGGAGTGGGCAATGGTCCATCTGGTAGGATGATCACAATCGTCTGGGGAATTGTATGTCGGTGGAAAGCTGCAAAGACAGTGATAAGGGGTTTGGTCTGTCATGTCTAGGGACCGCTCTTTGAAATCAGCCAGAGACTGGGGCAAATGCAGTCCTGGGAGTTTATCTGTTGATCACAGTCATAGAGTACAACACAGAAACCGATTCTTCAGTCCAACTTGTCCATGCTGACCAGATATCCTAAATCAATCTAGTTCCATTTGCCAGCATTTGGCCTATATCCTTCTAAACCGTTCCTATGCTTTCAAAATGTTTTAGTTGTACCCGCCTCCTCCACTTCCTCTGGCAGCTCGTTCCATACACGCACCACTCTCTGCATGAAAAAGTTGCCTCTCAGGTCCCTTTTATATCTTTCCCCTTTCATCTTGAACCTATACCCATTAGTTTTGAACTCCACTACCCTGGCAAAATGATCTTGGCTATTCATCCTATCCATGCCCCTCATGATTTTACAAAGCTCTGTAAAGTCACCTCTCAGCATCCGACGTTCCAGGAAAAAAAAGACCCAGCTTGTTCAGCCTCTCCCTATAGACCAAACTCTCTAACCCCGGCACTTCCTTATAAATCTTTTCTGCACCCTTTCAAGTTTAACAACATCTCTCCTATAGTATGGAGACCAGAATCGAATGCATTATTCAAAAAGTGGCCTAACCAATGTCCTGTACAGCCGCAACATGACCTCCCAACTCCTATACTCAATGCACTGACCAATGGAAGCAAATGGAAGAAACATCTTTTTCACTACCCTGTCTACGTGTGACTCCATCTAACTATGAACCTGCACTCCAAGATCTGTTTGTTTGGCAACACTCCCCAGGACTATACTATTAAGTGTAAGAGCCCTGTCCTAATTTGCCTTACCAAAATGCAACACCTCATAGTTATCTCAAGTAAACTCCATCTGCCACTCCTCAGCCTATTTGACCCATCTGAAAAAGTTCCCGTAGTACTCTGTGATAATTTTCTTCGCTGTCCATTACAACACCAGTTTTGGTGTCACCTGCAAGATTTTCAAGATATCACTAGTAATTTCTCCAAGTTCTCCAGCTTCCTTATCCCTTCTCCACAGTAAATACTGATGCAAAATACTCATTCAGCATCTCACCCATCTCCTGTGGTTCCACACATAGGCAGCCTTGTTAATCTTTAAGGGACCCTATTCTCTCCCTAGTAAATCTCTTGTCCTTAATGTATTTGTAGAATCTCTTTTGATTCTCCTTAATCCTATTTGCCAAAGGTCAGAAATCATACAACACCAGATTATAGTTCAACAGGCTTATTTGAAAACACAAGCTTTCAGATGCTCACTCCCTCTTCAGGTGTTTTCAAATAAACCTGTTAGACTACAACCTAGTGTTGTATGATTTCTGACCTTGTCTACCCCAGTCCAACACCAGCACCTCCACATTATGCCTATTTGCCAAAGCTATCTCATGTCCCCTTTATGCCCTCCCAATTTCCCTCTTGAGTATACTCCTACTGTGCTTATACTCCTCAAGGGATTCACTCAATCCCAGCTTTCTATACCTGCCATATGTCTCCATCGTTTAAGAGCCTCAATTTCTTCAGCATTCCCTCCATCTTCTCCCCTTGCTTTCACACTAATAGGAATATACTATCTCTGGACTCTCGTTATCTCATTGTTAAAAGGTCGCCCACTTTCCAACCACCCCTTTAGCTGAGAATTGCCTCTCCCAATCAGCTTTTGAAAGTAAAAACTAAAGAACTGTGGATAGTGTAACTCAGGAACAGAAACAAAGCTGCTGGAAAAGCTCAGCAGGTCTGGCAGCATCTGCGAAGGAAAAAGCAGAGTTAACGTTGTGGGTCCGGTGACCCTTCCTCAGAACTGATGGTGGCTGGGAAAACGTCAGTTTATATGCAGAAAATAGGGAGCTGTGTGGGGCAGGGAGTAAACGATAGGTTAGGGTCCATAGAGAGAGAAAGACAGTTGGACGGACAAAGGAGTTGCTAGCGATCAGGCTGGGAGGGTGAGTAGTTGTTAATGGGGACTGTAGGGGCTAACAACAGGGGGTGTGTAATGGCAGGCTATGTGGTAACAAGGCCTGGTGTAGGGTAGGGAGCTGGGACATGGGAGAGTTTAGGCCCTAAAATTATTGAACTCAATATTGAGTCCGGAGGGCTGTAGGGTCCCCAAGCAGAAAATGAGGTGTTGTTCCTCCAGTTTACGTCGGGCTTCACTGGAACACTGCAGCAAGCCAGAGACATTTTGTTTGTGTTTGTTTTTGTTCACTATAAATAAAAGTACACGTTTGGTATTGTCTGATTGCTTGCCTGTATGTGATATTCCTGTATTGGAGAATGACAATGTCCAGGTGCCCAATGGGCATTGGGGCCTGAGTAACAGTGACATAAAGAGAGTGCTTAAATGGGATGTATCTGTGGACAGGTCGGGTGCATGACCTGGTGGTTAAAGAGCGGCATGAGTGAGAGAATGTGTTTGTATGTGCAGGAGTCTGTCAGCCATGTGAGCTAAGTATCATGATCAGTGGGCTTTGTAGCTGATGTGCCTTTATGTTGCTAGAGAAGGGGAGCATTGGATTGCCAATGCTTGTCAGGTTGCATTGTGGCCTTTCAAAGGTGGGTCCAGTATAAGAGATGGTTATCTTTCCACACACATCTGCAGAGTGGTGATGCATTTTGAGAATAGTGAATGTGACAATGGAGTTGGAATTGAACATAAGGGATGGTGGAGGGATAGATTAGATCGTTAATGAGGTGAGATTGGTAAGGTATATCAATAAATCTTGCTAGGCTTCATGGCATAAAACACCTTCAGAATACTTAATGTCATTCATACTTAATCTAAAAGATGTAAGATGTAGCCCTTTGTCTTCTTTTCCAACTCTGCATACTTTAAACTCCTTTTCAGTAACCTCTAAACCGACCTGAGAAATCCATTAATATCTTGCAATAAGCCCTTCCCCTGTAACAAAGCAGACTTAAATGTTGCCACTTAGCAACCCTTGTGACTGAGTGTGCTCTGCTGGTTACAATTCACCAACTACTGACCTCTGAACACAAAGTAAAAGGATGCAGAGTATTTCAGTACATCATGCAGAACAATGGTAAGGCGCTCACCAGCAGTTAAATTATTCCAGGAGGACCTCCTATCTGATGTCAGCAAAATGCATCAGTTTTAATTTATTTCATTCAAATGCTAGATACCAGGGCCTGTGGAGGAGTTCCATGGGTGATTATTTTTCAGACTTCAAGCTGTCAGACTATTCAGGAAAATAGTTATCCTTTGTCCTAGGAAACGGATGATTAATGGGAATCAAGCTTCATTATATTTCCCATCAAGTCCCTTGAGTTCTGGACCATACCTATTCACATCTGACTATCACCAATTTAAAAGATTTTTTTTTCTGCTCATGACTGTTTCAGTCGTGCAAAATTACTGTTTCTCCAAAGGCTATTCTAAACCTTTAAAAACATTAAATCCAGATCAATGATAAGACCTGCAATTTTACTGAATTTCTGTTATAGAACACCCCTGAATGCTTTATAAAGATGGAGACAAAAAAGCCAAGCTACTAATGAAAATGATTTATGATTGGGGATTTTCAATTTTGCCACATGAATGGTAGTCAGTTTCAGCATACGACTCACCCCATAAATAATCAATCCAATTCCAAAGTCTGCTATCATTGGGCACTCCATTCTGCCAGATTGCTGACTGGTAGAGAAGTTGAAAAGCATTCCAAAAGTTATTGGATGGGTTTGAAATATTTCTGAAAGAGGGGACAGAAATAGCAAAGGGATGTGATATAGGGAAAGAATTTAAATAGAGGTTGGAGATACTGACTGAATCTTGATTTCCCCAAGTAGTGCAGTGCCGACACCAGAGGACATACAGTTAAGCAAGTTGGAAGTAGTCTGTGAACTGCAACATGTTGCTGGAGAAGGCTAAGGTACAGTGAAACACTAGGTAAATTTGAAAATAAAGATAAGGGCTTTGATGACAACACAGGAAGCCAATATATATTGGTGAATATGATACTTGAGGCTGGATTTAATATGGTGGAGGTTCTAAAGCTCACTCTCCTGGAGAAAAACCAGTCAGAGGCATCCGACTTTAAAAAAGCCACCCACAGGTGGTATCAGTCTATAAAGAGATCTCAAGCTAGCAGCTCTTGCAATGCAGCTGCATTATTATACAGTAGTTGACACGACAGGCGCTGCAACGAGGTTCACAAAGAGGTGCCATGGATGCCAGAGACATTTGGTACTGGGCTTTTTAGGCAGGAAGGGATTGGGTAACTTAGGGTATGGGATGGGGATGTTGCATTTTGGAGATCAGACTTGAATGCACAAAGTGGGCAATGATCGTGTGACAATGGGGGAAGGATGTTGCTTTGGATGTACACTGGTATTCCCGCCCCGCCACCACAAAAGGTGTATTGCCCATTCCTTCCAACCTTTTCACCATTTTATGGACAAAAAGTGTTCTTTTCCGACACTGCTTTGCCTTCTACTGCCAGCATATAATGGTAATGGAAGTAGATTAAACATCTTAAGTGGCCATTGTATGAACAGGTAAGTTGGTGGGTACCCAACTCAGCTCCATTCATGGGTATTGGGTCAGAGATGAACAGTAAGGCAGTGGGCTAGCCATTGACATATTTTATGTGCTTTCATACCACTGGTGGAATCTTGCCTGACAATCTGTGTATGGTGTAAGGTAACATCTCAGGACATGATGTTGTCCAGGTCGTTCAGTATTGTGTAAGATTCAATTAGATCGCCACCTCCACCAACCCCCCTCCCCAACCACCACCTCAGCCTTCTTATCCCAATAAGGTATATATCCAGAGTCGTCAAATGTTCCTCATATGTTAAGCCTTTCATTCCTGGGATCATTCTCGTGAACCTTCTCTTGACCAGCTCCAGGGTCAGTACATCCTTCCTGAGCTTTGGGGCCCAAATTGCTTAACTGCTTTAGATACTCTGAACATGGTCTGACCAGAGCCTTATAAAGCCTCAGAAGTACACCCCTTCTTTTATGTTCTAATCCTTTCGAAATAAATACCACCATTTTATTTGCCTTCCTAATCACCAACTCAACCTGTGAGTTTACCTTAAGAGAATCCTGGTCTAAGACTCCCAGGTCCCTTTGCACTGCAGATTTCTGAATTTTCTCCCCATTTAGAAAATAGTCTATGCCTCTATTCTTCCTACCAAAGTGCATGACCTCACACTTTCCTGTGGTGTATTCCACGGAGAAGTTAATAAAGAGCATATGTAAGAAATCAATTCTAAATATAAGAAAAGCATGAATGATTATTTTAACAGCAGAAGACATATATGCAAATTGGAGATGTTGCATGTATGAAAAATAACCATGTTGCCAAATAGCCAGATGTAGGAAAGGATGATCAGACGGTTAATGAGAATACCAAAATTGTGCAACCTCAAAGTCTTGAGAGATTGTTTATTGAGCAATAAAAGACAACTGTTGTTCATATGGACACGCGCTTTAAAAAATTATGTCATATTTTGTGTATATCCCGACATTACGACGGTTGGTGAACAATATGTATTTAGGAGATTTTATATTTATCATAATGACAAACATGATTGCTTCTGAGCAATAAAAAACAATCAACAAACATCAAAGTTCCTTCAATAATTCTGTTGGAAATTCACTGATTATTATAACATTGATATGGAACAGGAAGATTCAATAAATGAGGAGCTGGAAAAGCACAGCAGGTCAGACAGCATCCGAGGAGCAAGGAAGTCAATGCTTTGGGCTGAAACCTGTCGGCATCCAAGGTTTAGTTTGCAAGGTGCTTAGTTACCAGTTTTAGCTGGGTCAGGAATTTGACCCTATTTACCTCAGCATCACTGTGATAGGGAATGGAAATTAATAAATTACTGATTACTACTGAGTGATCATTGCTCAAAAAAAATTGTGTATCTTGAGGAACATGTGTGTTGAGGACAGAATTAATCTCTACTGTGATGCCTGCCCACACTTGAATAGTATGTTACTTTTGTAAATTCATTCATGAAAAATACATAATATATATGAAAGAATATTCCAACTCTTACTGGAGTAAATAGGAAAAAAAGGATTCACTACTAGGGGGCAGCACAGTGGCTCAGTGGTTAGCACTGCTGCCTCACAGCACCAGGGACCCAGGTTCAATTCTAGCCTCAGGCAACTGTCTGTGTGGAGTTTGCACATTCTCCCTGTGTCTGCACAGGTTTCCTCCAGGTGCTCTGGTTTCCCACTGCCCAAAGATGTGCAGGTTAGGTGAATTGGCCATGCTAAATTGCCCATATTGTTCAGGGGTGTGCTGATTAGGTGGGTTATAGGTAGATGAATCTGGGTGGGATGCTCTGAGGTTCAGTGTGGACTTGTTGGGCTAAAGGGCCTGTTTCCACACTGTAGGGATTCTATGATATGCAGCAAAATATTTTGATTTCAATATATTACAGACCAGTCTTCCCTTTCTTCTGAACAATGATTGTGAATAATGTTTTCTTATAATTTTTGGATTGCAAAGGCGACTATCAACAAGGATATACATAGGGCAGTTCATGTTTAGTGTATGCTTTACTGGACTGAAAAAAGAGATAAATAGCATCAAAGAACCATGCAAGACTGTCAATCAGTAACTAAATTTGAAGCACCGATCAGATTATGTTACATTATGTCTCACACTGGGTATAGCAGCATGCTTTTAAGAAACATGCTTACGATATTATCACTGCAACATAGCATGTGACCTGTGAGTATTGGGCTCTATACTCTATTTCAACTCAGACCATTGCACTCTGCAGGAGGCATGCTGCTCTATTGTAACACACTAGCCTAAGGTTAACCTGGATATTTATGTGGTCTGACAAATTCAATGTTTGCACATATAATTTGTTATAATATGCCTGTTTGATTCCTCAATGTCACAACATCCACACTCTGTGTCTTATGTTACAGGAGATAACATAAGCATTGTCACATGAGTAAAAAAAAATCTTGTTGCAGGAAAACTCACTCCAGAGTGAGAGAAAATAAATCATCTTCACAATTAAAGTTTGCTTCAAGTTAATACTTACTAAGAGATGAAGAATTTGTCCTGATCAGTACTTCTTAGTTCAGAGTGTTTAACTAAAACTTGCTGTTGGTGGAAACTCGACATTTAAAGACTTTTCCACTCATTGGAAAATTGTAAGTTAGGATTGCTACTATTAAAATAAATTATTTTGGTTTATATCTGTAGGTGATCAGGCCCTCCAATACTTTGATAATGAACAAAAAATCATTCTTCTACTGATGTGACATAGCATTTATTTCAAGAGGGCTAAAATACAAGAGCAGGGAAGTACTGCTGAGTCTGCTTAAGACTCTGATCTGATCACATTTGGAATATTGTGAGTAGTTTTGGGGCCTGTATCTAAGGAAGAATGTGCTGGCCTTGGAGGGAGTCCAGAGGAAGTTTACAAGAATGAGGATGAGGGACTTGTTAAATGAGGAACGGTTGAGGACTTTGCATCTGTGTTCGATGGAGTTTAGAAGGATGAAGGGGCATCTCATTGAAACTTACTGAACACTAAGAGGCTAATATAGAATGGATGTGGAAAAGATGTTTCCATTAGTATGAGAGATTAGAACCTGAAAACTCAGCCTCAAAGTGAAGGGATGGCCCTTTAGAACTGAGATGAAGAGAATTTCTGCAACCATGGGGTGAATAATCTGTGGAAGTCATTGCTGCAGTGGGGTATGGAAACCAAGTCATTAAGCATATGTAAGACAGAGATGGATAGGTTGTTGATTGGTAAGGGGATCAAGGATTACGGGGAGAAGGCAAGTGAATAGAGTTGAGAAATATAATGATTTAGCAAGCTCAATGGACTGAATGGTTTAATTCTGCTCCTGTATTTTATTGATTTGTTCATATAAATTATTATTTCATGTAATGGTGGCTAGTTGTAGACTATTATTAAACAATAGGAAAATTAACATAAATTTATTTCAATTTAATTAGTTTATCAGTTTTACCTTTTGGCAAATTTCTGTTGCATTTTAAATAGCAAATTACTTTAAATAAAAATAGACAATTGAGTACCACGAGACATTCTCCAATTCACAACTCCCACAAATGCCTTGCTTTATGAACAAATGTACAATATGAGTCCACCTTTGTTTTTCAGGGAAAATGACAGCTTTTAAGTTTGATAACCTGCTAGAGCAAGCAATAGCTCTGGAGTACCGAAGTGAGCAGTGATAAAGTCTTTAGTATGTTGAAGAAATGTAAAATCAGAATTAAATGGAATGAAAGCTGATAAAAAAATTGACATTAATGTGTAATGAAATGTACCATTGAATAACAGTGTGATTTTCCCATTAGTAGCAATATAATATGAAAGGGTTTTTGCACAGTTGTCTGATAAAATGTGACTGCTTAATGGTCCATTCACTGTACACCTCAGCAAAGATTGTCTTTTAGACCATGTGGTATTTACTGTACCAAAACTCCCCGTTTTGATACAGAAACTGTTTTTCGTAATGGTGCAGTTTAATAACTGTAGACACAAAAATATTATTAACTTTATCAATAATCATGTGAACTAAGAATGGAGTTAAAGCAGAAATTAAAACAACTGAGTTGTCATTTCTAATAGAGATTTTTTTAAAGGGTGCAAATCTTTCAGCTCAATGATTCATATCTGTTTCTAGGCACATTTCCATTTCAGCAACTTGAACAGATACTTTGATTAGCCTATGGGATACTTTGCAAAGTTTTTGCTTCAATGCTTCTATCCAAGTTAATTGTAATGTCAATAAATTAATCAGGCCAAATGGCAGGTTATTATTATACATGTATTTTACAATTCTTTAGCCTGAATCAAATAAAATGTGTGATGAAGTTTGATCTTGGTCTTTTTTTTCATATTTGAAATTATTAAATTGGGGAAGTCATTGCTACCCAAAATTCAGCAAGTAAAATTCAATGAAATTATATGATCATCTGTGGTGTTGTTCATGGAAAATAGTCTGTATCTGATGTTTTCTTGTTGTTGACTCTCTCTGACTTTGATATTAACTGAAGGATAGAAGGCTTTGAGAGAGTGCAATAATTGATAGCAAAACATTATGGCCAGAATGTGGAGGCTCAGATAATTTCAATAGCAGGGCCTCTTTTAATATGACTCTACATATGAATGCTTAAGGTTGAATTTTTAATGATCCTACACAGCACTTCTGCCCCATGGGTAAAATCAGAGCCAATTTCATTTTCCCATGCACAGCTATTGAAAGGATATATACAAGAGTAGCAAGGGTAATTGAGGGAATAAGGGGATTGAAATATGAGGTATGGTTTTGTTTTAGAGACGATGTGACTGCTATTTTATGTATATCAAGAGGATAGATAATGTAAACCATACAAGTTATTTAATACTGTCCAATACAACCAGCCAATATTTGTAGGGCCTGGGGTTGGCAGGGAGGGGTAAATTCAAAACTTAATCTGTAAAAATAATGAGCTGGATTATTTGAGGAGTGGGAACTTCACTCAGACTGCTATACTGCTCCATTTTTTTAATGAAAAGAAAGACCTCTACATTTCTGACAGGAGATTCCAATCAGGGCTCCTTCAGAAATGTGAATACCTACTTTCATACTAACAGGTCCCTTATCACCTAGAATAGTTCAGGGAAAGCAAATACTGGCCCCATTTTCATAGCAGCACTTCTCTAGCCTCACATAAAATTCTAGTGTAAACCTGATCAGGTCCTGGGGATTTATCCACCTTTATGTGCTTTAAGGCATCCAGCGCTTCTTCCTCTGTAATATGGACATTTTTCAAGATGTTGCCATTTATTTCCCCAAGTTCTCTCACTTCCATTTCCTTCTCCACAGTAAACACTGATGCAAAACACTTATTTAGCATCTCCCCCATCTCCTGCGGTTCCGCACACAGGCGGCTTGGTCCATTCTGGACTAATTGATGGAGATGGTTTGTTGTGGTCAGTCAACAACTTCATTATTGTTAAAAAACAACCTTGACTAGATTTCTTTGTCTGATATGCCACCTGGCATAGATTAGAAAACGCATTACCAACTCATGAAGTTTCAAAATATCATTTGTCGGCATTTTCCCAAGGGCTATTACTGTTACCGTAACTGCTTTTCTAAATTTCAAAAATGTTATAGATCTTTAAGCATGTAGTTCTGAGATTGTAATTTGATTGATAGTTTAAAAGACTATTAAAGGATTAACTGTCATTGATGTGGAGTCTGAATACAAGCGCATTGGTTTTACAAAAAGCAAAAGGTTAACCACTTGATGAGATTTAAAAGCTTTGAATTGCTTTCATGAATGGTACCTTTCTGAGCCAGATAATGCGTAGTAGTGAGAGCTATATTAGGTTCTTAGAAGAGTTTAAATAAATTGTCACATAGATCCTGATGTCTGGCTATGGTGGATCTGGGTGAGTGGCTATGGAGATTGCAACTGAGGGCAAAAGTGTGCATGAGGCTGGGAAGAATGCACGTGTTGGAATTGAGCTGGTATGGGAGATGGCTGGGGTGAGGCTGCGCAGAATATGTCTGCAAGAAGAATTTTTGACTGATGCCACGATAGTTTAGCATAATACACACAAGTTAATTAGAACACAACATCAAGTTTATGTGGAAAGTGATCATCCGTTTATTAAAAATATTGAATGTAAATTTGAATATATTTGAATCTAATTCAAAAAGAAATTATATTATAGAAAATCTGATTTTGTTTTATAAAAGTTCAGACTAAAGCAGTATATCACTGATTTGATGGTTCCGTTAATTCATAAACTAAATAAAAGCTAGCAGTCGAAGACAACCAGTGATATATTAATATGTAGCATCTACACCATTTGTCTTTAGAACAATATATATTATTTTCAGGCACAAATACCAGTTTCGGCATCAAACATCTCATAGCGGTCTTCAGTCTGTAATACCATCATGTGCCGTGCAATTTCCAATCTCCAATACCTTACCCATTTTTTGATAATAGCTTCAGCTACAGGAACCATCCTCAATCTCAGCACAATTATCCACAGAGTACAGTACAGACATTGTCATCAGCCATGAACCTGCAATCCATCTATTTTGTTATACGTTTAGTTCAGTTTTGATTAGTGCTATTTTCACCATGGACTTCTCGAGAAGCAATAAGCTAACATATCTGACAGTTGTCTTCTGGATTCCACTAGCAAGGATAGTTGAGTTCCCGTTCCAAAGTCACATTGTTGTTCAAACATCTTAGAAACAATGTTTAAGGTGCAAAATCTTGCAAAATATTTACATACACTTCTGAACATTGAGCAAAAAATTTAATCATCCCTGAAATTGGGCACAAGAGTCATGATATGGGGTTAATATGTTGCCTGCTCATTTAAATAATAGTAGTGTACAGCCCAATGTGTTAAGTCCTCTGCATGATTCAGTAGGGATCTCATTAAGTTTATGTGAAACTGACATGTCTTGCAACTAGCCAGCCTTACCTAAATCCAGCTTCTTAAAGGTATGTGAACTCTGGCTATGGCTGGTTCTGGAAATGACTGGGAAGGATGTCTGATTTAGTAAAGGAATAAACAAGGCACATCATGGCAAAGAACATGCTCTAACATTCCCTAATGCATCCTTGGTGGCCATGGTGGATGATGCGATCATGGATATTTTGGCAGGCTTACAGATAAAGAAAACTCTTGCAGCTGAATCCTGAGACTTAAGGCAGGATGCTTATTCTATGAATTTTACATAGACCTTTGCAAGATTCAGATCTTTGATTAGTATCATCAGTCAAAATAAGTAAATAAATTGTTTAAAAACAAAGTTCCAGACTGTGCAAGGGAGGAGAAAGCACATAAAGTTTAAACATAAGTTCACTGCCATACAGTATGAGATTTGCAACAATTAGTAAAATGGAGAAAAATGACTGGCAGCAAGTTTAACCTGAGGATCACCACAGTTCAGGCTAGGAGTGAGGATGAGTAGGTGGGAAAGTCATGGTGATCCCAGCCAGTGCGGGAATTAAATCCATTCTGTTGGCATCATGCACCAGCTATCCAGCCAACTGAGCTAATAATCAGCACAGAACAGTTGAACGCTGTGTTGGAATACTATCTTTCTCACACACGTCAGTGGAGCCATCTTAGTAACTATCCATCAACTGGACATTTGGACTTCTTATTTGTTCAGATTAATCAATGCAAATTTCTCTGATAATTATCCAATAATCCTTTTGGACTGGCATAAATAGTGGCAGATTAATATTGCAATGCACAAAGTTTATGATACATTGAGATGCAACTCAATAACGTCAGTGCATCTTCCAAATAAACATTTCTTGCTGATGAAGTGGGGAATTATTTCTTCAGGTGAAGATATTTCATACAAGGATCAAGTGAAAATGCTTCTTTAATAAATGAGTTGAAAAAATTTAGATGCAATCATTTCTGGATTATACTTGATTAATCTCCCTGAGCATTGGTATTTTGTGCTTTCCAGTGTGCACACACACACAACGCTATGTAAATGCCCTAAATGGAAATGAGTCTATTAATAGAACACTAAATTGTTACTTGCCTAGTGGGTATTTTTCTTCAAACTCTATTAGCTCCCAAGTTACTTTGCTGTATTGTCAAAATCCTTTTAGTGGTGAAAATGGGAATTAACATGAATATATTGACACAGCCACAGAGGTCAGTTTGACATTATTAGTAAAATTATTTTAGTCTCTGTGATACCACAATACAAATACAAGCTCCCTGTTGAATAACTGCAATTCCTAACCATGCAAGTACTCTGCTCCTGTCTGAAGATTTGGTTGGCCATATCTGTTATTGGAACAGAGCATACCATATCCTTGTAAAAAAATAAGATTTGTAGTTTCTAAATGCTTGCGTTTGAAGAAGCAGTAAACAAAACTTGTCATTTTCAAATTCACTTTTATCTTAATCATTTACACAATGGCTTAGATTTTACTAGCCCTCTGGAGTCAGGCTACTAGCAGACAAAGGCTTGAGAAATTAAGATTGCGGCTGTGGAAAGGGGCATAATGTTTTACAGCCACTTAAGGGTATTCCAAGCAGCAGGGATCTCAGCAGTGCAATTTCTCACCAGGTGGCCTATTAGGCCAAGGATGTGGCCTATTATTTGTTGCTTCCCACCCTATTTTTGAATTTTGCCAGTAGATTCCTGGAATTGTTGAGCTTATCATTTAGGGGTATTCCTATGTTCATGGAGGGCCCTCCCAATGGCAATGGCTGCCTCCATCACAATGATGCCATTGCTGGAAGGCATATCTCCCAATAAATGTACCTCATCTTGAGAGTGTTTCAATCAGAAGGCACCAGTTTGAGCAGCAATCACTTTTATCAGTGGTGCTGTTACACTGTCACGTGTGAGGGACACACTAAATCTTTGAACTGCTGTCACCAAGGCGCAGTGGGGAAGGACCGCAGTCTAAGTCCATTCTGCCAAAGTATAACAAGAGTCTATTAAGATCCAAGACCCCTTTTATTTGCCTTAGAAGAATGTAAATAGTTTCCTTCCATGATTAAAAAAATGCCCTTTTTTTTTGCAACAGGATTGAAGCTGTTTTGAGGAATGTCAAAATTCCACTGTGCTTTCTGCAAAGTCTATACTGACCAGTGTTGCACTTTGCATTTTTTAATATTTATGGACAATGTATAAATAAAGTATCTTTCTGATATTGAAAAAAAATCTGTATTCAAATTGGGTCAACAGCTCTGGAAGATGGGCCACCATCCTAACTTCCCAGCAGTGGCGTCATAATAGACCAGTGTCAATAAAATACTGTGGAGCAGGAGAAACACAGCAGGCCAGGAACCATCAGAGGAGCAGGAAAGCTGACGTTTCGTTTCAGGACCCTTCTTCAGAAATGGGGGAAGGGAAGGGGGCTCTGAAATAAATAGAGAGTGGGGGTGGTGATAGCAGGTAGGTAGTGGTGGGGATTGGTCAGTGAGGTGGGAGGACCGGATAGGTGGGAGAGAAGATGGACAGGTCAATGAGGTGGGGATGAGAGGGGGGGCACTGGTCTTGGGATGAGGTCGAGGGTGGGGAGATTTTGAAGCTAGTAAAGTCCACATTGAAGTTGTAGGCTTCCAAGGCGGAATATGAGGTGCTATTCCTCCAATTTCCAGGTGGCGTCATTGTGACACTGGAGGAGGCCCAGGATGGATATGTCGTCCAGGGAGTGGGAGGGGGAGTTGAAGTGGTTCGCGACTGGGAGGTGTTATCGTTTGTCGCGAACCGAGCAAAGGTGCTCTACAAAGCAGTCTCCGAGCCTCTGCTTGGTCTCACCGATGTAGAGGAGGCCACATCGGGAACAGTGGATACAATAGACCACATTAGCGAATGTGCAGATGAACATCTGTTTGATGTGGAAGGTTTTTTTTGGGGCCTGGGTTGGAGGTGAGGGTTGTGGTGTAGGGGCAGGTCTAGCATTGGCAGTTCTTACTATCTCTCAATAAAATACTTCCCAGCATCCCAATGACTGTCATGTTCTTCTGAATCCTGTGCAACCTCACCATCATGAGGATACTTGGCCAACAGGTATATAGGGTGAGCAGCTGAAGAGGATGACATATAGGCATTCATTCCCATTTTATAACACTCTGACACATTACCTTCCCTCTGCTAGTGACTTCCTCAATGGGCTGGAACTTACATCTTTTTGTCTAAGTCGGAGCTACGTTGAGCTTTTCTCAATGTTTCTTCAAGCGAGGCATGTTGAGAGTTCTCACCTTATAATATGGAAATTGCCTAATTAATTACACATCCTCATGCCATCTTTCACGCCTGATTACATATCACATGGTATTTCCAGAAGAACTTGCTACTCAGTGGGTATCTGCCAAAAGACTAGCTCATGGCAATGTTGAAGGGCCGCTATAAATCTGGACGAGCACTGGCATTCCAAATCTGCCCTGGTCAGATAGCACAAAATTGACAGGGAGGGGAATGATGACGCCACAATTCTCCACAGGGATCTGGAAGACTTGGTGGAATGAATGGCGCAAAGAAGGGACCTCCTTGTCCCAGAGGACTGTCAAAGCGGGCGATGTCACAGTTGGTCTGAGGTCATCACCGAGGTCAGCACTGTATCAATCGTGCAGTACTGCCATAAGACAGTCAATGACATTCTCCACTCCACAAGGGTAAGTGACACACACTGCTCTGCTAACTCATACTCCCCCTATCTCTGCTACTGCACACATCTCCCACCAAACCTCATGCTCTGCCACTCTCACTATTGTCTGCAAAATTTCCCCTCACTCATACCCACATCCCCTACCCTCCCACTGCATTAACCCTGCATGACCTCTGCGCTGCCTCCTGACTTGCCTGGGCCACCGTCTCCTTTCTCCCACCTGCAATACAACCATCCGATCTACTTTCAACTCACTCAATCACTCCCTTCTCCCTCATTCCAGGAGAAGACAGCATACAATTGAGCAGAAAGCATCCAGATATGTGGAGGGGTACCCGAGATTAGACTCCTCCACCCCTACGAGGAAAGAAGCCAGGCTCGGGACTTGATCCTGGGAGAATTCTAAAACTCCCATGTCCTGCAAACTGTGTAATCACCACTATTCGTTTCACTGTAACACTCACATTAACCCCGCTGTCAGCTCCATTCATTGCACACCACTCCTAGCCATTGGCTGCCCCATATACTCTCTTTTTTGCCTTTGCAGGTGCCGGCATGATAATCATAAATGCCTCTAGAGTCACTGAACCAAATCTCCAGGGCTAACAGGCTCAATTGCTAAGCAGACACCCTACAACCTAGCTGTGGAACCTGAAACAGCACTGAAACATAGTGAGAGAGAAAGAAAGAAGAAGAGGGCACTTTGGTGGCAAAGGTTACATTGCACTGTGTATGAAGGATCATGTTTGTGTACATGTGATTGTCTTTGCAAGATTTCTGTTTGTGTGAGCCTCTATGTAGCTCCAAATGTAACTCTGCTAGTATGATGCCTAACTTCATGCCCATACAGGATGTGTCATTGAATGATGTCTGTATTAAGGGCCTGCTGCCATGTTGGATGAAGAGGAACAAAGCATCTGTAGGGCTGTACCTTCTGCTAACACCATAACATAGTTACTATTTCTGGTCCACTGACCCTCCTTCACAGAAGAAGGGTCCTCAGAAGAAGGGTTGCTGGACCCAACATGTTAACTCTGATTTCTCTCTACGGATGTTGGCAGACCTGCTGAGTTTATCCAGCAACTTTTGTTTTTAATTCTAACTCATAGTTATCCAACCTAGTGGAAATTCTTGGGCTTCTGAAAGGGTAGAGTTATTTGATGGGTGGGTTGAAAGGAAGAAGTGATCAATTACAATAGGTGCCCCAGAATAAGGGCAAAGTGAAATATAGGAAGGAGGATTAGGAATTAACATGTTGTCACCTTTGATTCTTTTAGCGTTGTCACTGATCAATGCATTCTCATGGCCAATCTAATGATGGCAATACCATTTTCTCTATGGGAGTGAGGACATGCAGATATTTCCTGTCTCCTAATTGTTAGGTGCTGACTTTGGTTATGGATCACTTTGTCCTGCAAAAGTTGTCAGTGATTTTGATGTAATCTATTTGGGGCTCTTGTGGTAGAATAGTGCATACAAACTATAGATTGTGGCTATGAGGCTTGGCACAGTGCCAACCTGTGAGGTCACGTTGATGCTGTGCATGTGAAAAATGAATACTGAACTTTGACGACTGAGGGTAACTGAGTTATATTGGGTCTCGGGATTCAGCAATGTCTGAGGCTCCTTAATCATCGCACTGACCTTGACCACCCAAATGAGTTTCTGACAGCTATGCATCCAGGTGTTCAGTACTGGACTGCAGACACTGACTGTAATGGTTTTCTGCTTGCAGTGTCTTTGCAGTTTCCATCTGGAAGATATCCTGGTTTATGGTGGATAAAGGATTTCTCTCTTCTTTGCCCTCTCACCTCATAGTTTTCTACATGTTCATAAGATCCTAAAATAGAACAGCACCCTATTGCTCAGTATCCACCAAAAAATGCACTCTGTTACTACTGTGAAGAAATTCTTTGTTGCATGTAAATTAGGGATAAGATAATAAAATATAAACTTGAAAATGTAAACATTAGCCAGATGAAGGGATTCTGACATCAACTCACAGCTCAAAAAGATACCTTTAATTTGGATGTTAAAATTCAAAAGCTCTTGAGGCAATCTCTTGACATATCCGCAGGAACATCTGTTTGATCAATGATTTACAATATGTATCTTTCCCAAATGAGTTGACAATGGAAAAGATTTCTCCACTGCAGGAGAAAGATAGTTGGCAGTAGGCAGACATGAACAACATACAAAACACAATACAGTGGAGCCTATTTCAGTGATTAACTTATTTGCCAATAAAACTTACTCATAAGGGGCACTGGAGTAATAATTAATTTATCATGCTCTCACTTTTGCCCATTGTTTCTGTGGTCCTTATTGCAGCAAACCAGGGCTGCAACCTCTCCCAGCATTGATAGCCATGAACGCAACGCTAAAGCATCAAACAGGTTTCTCTGAAGACATATCTAATTGAAATGTAAGAGCTGAATCATAATGATTAACCGACACCCTCGTTCATCCACATTGGTTCCAGCAATTAGTGCAACTCCTCTAACAATACAACAAACAGAAATGCAGCAGGCAGCAGCAGCAAAAGAAGTTTCAACTTCGGTTTATAATAGAAAATAAATGTTCTGAAGTACAGAAGTTGCCTTTCATTACTTTTTCATTTTATCTTTTAATTACACCATAAAATCTGACACCCCTAGAGAAAAAAAGTAGTTAATGATTGTTTTGAGTGTGCTAATTATAGATCAGACATCCATTTTAATCAGATTAATAAGTAGACTCTACTATTTCAACAAGTAAACAAGTAAACAACTGGATTAACTATTTGAATGTCAACACAGTGTGGAGCTGCAGGAACACAGCAGGTCAGGCAGCATCAGTGGAGCAGGAAAGTTCACATTTCAGGTCGGGACCTGACCTGCTGTGTCCCTCCAGCTCCACACTGTGTCGTCTCTGACTCCAGCATCTGCAGTTCTTGCTATCTCTAACTATTTAAATGGTATGGTTACAAAAGCAAGTCAGAGGCTAAAAATACTATAGTGAATAGTAATTTTTTGTACAATTTTCAAGAACGCAGCAGTGTAATGTGTGGGCTCCTCAGCTCACAGCCCAGAACTCATATACTCTGGCTGTTTTACTTTATTTTTCTTTCAATGCTTTTTATTTAATGTTTCCATTTATTATACCTTACCTCTTTTAACAACTTTGGCAGAAGCCGTCTTCTCCCGACTCATGCTCAGCGATGAGGTGTCTTCCTAAGGCCTAAAATGGCGGTATGGGCCTAGTGCCTGGCTGGACAGTCTCTTTCGGTGTGGTGGTCTCTGGTGTGGCAGTATTGTCCAGGAGGAACGGTGTTGGCCTGGAGTGGTGTTCTTGTCTAGGCGTGGAGGTCTCGTCCCGTCGTTGATGTCTTCTTCAGTGGCTTCCAGGTATTCCAGCAGCCCAGTGTGAAGGTCTACTTTTTGCCCCCCACATCATGAAGATCTCGTCTTTAAGTGGAAGTCTCAATTTTGCTCCCGAGGCAGCTTCTGGCTCTCCCCACGGCCTAGCATGGGTGTCTCATCTCAGTGTGGAGGTCTCGTCTCGGCCTGGTGTGGTGGTCTCAGCCTAGGCCTGCATGGTGGTCTCAACCGGGCCTAGCGTGGCGGTTTCAGCCTTGTTTACCAGCGTACCCTGAACCCAAAAGTAATTAATTGAACTGTGATGAACTTTTACCTCTTTTTCTTTCTTGTTTATGACTTCTATCATTAATTAGGTGCTGTGGTAATGGCACCTTATTAAAACTTTTCACTGTATTTTCTTTGTGAAAATACACGTGACAATAAATGGCTATTCTATTCACTTCTTGATCCCCCAAAGTTTGTCCGCTATCAACAAGATACAAGTCAGGAGTGTGATGGAATATACTCCACTTGTCTGGATGTGAGCAGTTCCAACAATATTCTAAGAGCTTGACACAATTTAATTGAATATTATTTTGTGTTCTTTTCTTTAGACTAATATGGCAGAGGGATGGGAATCTATACAGGGAAACAGAAGAGTGGGATACATTTCCTTATGCTAGGCTAACGCTATCATCAAAATGGGTCAGATCAGAGTTGAGTGTTCGTGGTTTGCATGTCATTTGTAACCAAAATAACACCCACAGTGCAGGAAAAAAGTATAGTGCTCCAAGTTCCTAAATAATTAAAATCTGACATCCAGAAGCCAGCTCCACATGTTTATTGATTACATTATTACCTAAACATGAGAACCTACTATAATATCACACCATGTGTTGAAGGCAGGAATTATTGAACTGGAGTTTTTCCTAGCTGGGCTTTGGATGATAATGGAATAGTTTAGGTTAGATGGGCTTCAGATTGGTTTCACAGGTCGGCGCAGCATCGAGGGCCGAAGGGCCTGTACTGCGCTGTAATGTTCTATGTTCTATGTTCTATGAGTCGACACTTGCTGGTAGAAAGACCAGCAGCATTGTCATCTGGAAGACAGCCTCCTAGATGGTTGTCACCACCCCACCCTTGGATGCCCAAGGCTGGAGGGCATAACAGGGCTTAAAGCTCTGGCACCGCAGCAACTACACTGGGAGAGGTTGGCACAGCTGATGCAGGTGGGGACCCACAAGGCTGCTTTCACAGGGAGGTACTCTGGATAGCCTCAGTGTGGTTGAAGAGTCCTACAGCTGATCCAGGATATCAGAATGGAAAAGAAACTCCAGGATTTGATGCAACTGTAGTTCTGGCCCCATAATTGGGACATAAAACCTGCAGCTTCACTGGTTCCCTGACCTGCTGCAGGCAGAATGCCATGATTTGATACAATTTTGATGAACCCTCAGCTCCGATTTACCGCCTTATCTCCATTCCCCTCGACCTCTTACTGATTCAAAAACCTGCTTATCTCAGCCTTGAACATACTTAATGACCAGCCTTAACAGACCTCTGCTGTAAAGAATTCCACAGATGGACAACTTTCTGAGAGAGGAAATTCCATCATATCTCTGCCTTAAATGTACAACTCCTTATGCTGTGGCAATACTCTCTGGTCCTAGACTCTCCAATAAGGGGATACAAACTTTACACATCTACCCTCTCAGTCCTTAAAGAATCATGTATGTTTCAATAAGGTCCAATCTCACTCTTCTATATTCAAATGAGTACAAAAACAATCTACTCAACATCTCCTCATATGATGTTTTCTCCATACCTTGTATCAGCCTAGTAGACTTTCTCTGGACTGCTTCAAAGCCAATATATCATTTCTTAGATAAAGGAACTAAAACTGTTCACAGTATTCCAGCTGTGGTTCTATGTCTTGTACAGTTTTAGTAAAACATCCCTACTTTTAAGAAAGACAAAATACTGCAGATGCTGGCAAGCTGAAACAAACACAGAAAATGCTGGAGAAACTCAACAGATCTGGCAGCAACTGTGGAGAGACAAAGAGTTAACATTTTGAGTCTAATATGACTCTTCTTCAGAACTACCTACTGTCTTGACTTTTATACTCCATTGCCTCTGAAATAAAGGTCAACATTCCCTACTACCCACTGAACTTGGATGCTAACTTCTTGTGATTCTTGGATGAGAACTCACATTTTCCTCTGTTCTGTAGTTTTCTACAATCTTTCCCCATTGCAGTGATATTCAGCTTCTCTATTTCTCGTGATAATGTGCATAACCTCACATTTTCCTCTGTTCTGTAGTTTTCTACAATCTTTCCCCATTGTAGTGATATTCAGCTTCTCTCTTCCTCGTTACAATGTGCATAACCTCACATTTTCCTCTGTTCTGCAGTTTTCTACAATCTTTCCCCATTGCAGTGATATTCAGCTTCTCTATTCCTCGTTACAATGTGAATAACCTCACATTTTCCCACATTACATTCCATCTGTCAAGTTTTTGCCCACTCGTTTAACCTGTCCACATTCTTCTGCAGATTCTTTGTTTCATTCTTACTTCTTGCCTTTCCAGTATATTTCTGTTATCCACAACCTTTGCTACAATACTTTCAATTTTTCCATCCAAATCACTAATATATATGTTGTAAATAATTGTAAACTGTGTTTTTTAATGCAGAGAATGTAGAATATGTGCAATGGACTGCTGTGAAAGTGCATGAAGAGAAATACTGCAAGAATGCATTCAAAGAAAATTTGATAAATATTTAATGTTTTGTTTTCATTTAATTAACTCAGGGAAACTAAATTTAGAAATGACTAAATTGGACTTTTGTCTTTTCTCATGCAATGTGCCAGACTTTTTATTGTATTCAAGTATAATTTCTGTCTTAATGTGATCATAACTGGGGAAAAGATGCTCAGTGACCAATATTTCTAGTCAATTGATAAATTGTATCCCTGTAGTGATTAATTATTTTCCCACCTTAAAGCCTATGTGGGAGTTTTTTTTACTGATGTTAGGTTATTTCTGTACTGAGATATTCAATTTATAAGTATCTGACTCCCAGGGGAAATAAATACCTTTAACTTATCATCAAACAGTTGACAGGAAATTATAGGAGGTGGTTTTGGTAATTTAAAGTATTAATTGCATACCCAAAGAAACTGTTATAGCTTTTATCTGTTTTGCCTTTGTAACCTTGTAACAATGGAAAAGTCTCCAGGGATCAATTATAAAATAGTCATACTATTGAGAAGCATTTTCAGCCATCAATACAAGTGGCCTTTGTTTTCAGTTAATGTTTGCAGAGTATCCTTTGTGGCTAAGTGAAACTCAGGAATAGGAGGTCAGTCAGTTCTTTGATGCTGTTCCACCATTCAATTAGATCTGTGTCTCAACACATTTCATTCACTTTTGTTCCTTATCTCTTTCTAGCATTTCCTAACAAAAACCGTGTGATGTTCTGACTTTAAGACTGAAACATCTCTTCTCAAAATGGGGTTAAAATGCATTGGACAGGATTCAAACACAGCAGGAAGGGGCTCAATCCAGAATCTCTGTTTCTGTTCCTGATACTGACAATTTTAAAAATGCAAAATAAGGGATGGGTGGGAAGCCAGCATATTCTCTTCTGATTTTGCAAGTTGAGGGAAGCAAGCAGTTTAGATCCTCTGCGATTTTGATGGAATCAGGTGGGGTTTGGAAGACAGCGTGAATCACAGCAGATTGGAAATGCTGTGAGCCCTGGGTAAACCATGATTTGGACTGGAGAACTGTATTAAAGGTAAATGTAAAAGTTGCCTACTCCATGTCATAATGTCATTTTGTAGTATAAGCTACATATGTTTTATTGTCATGTTTGATTGTTGTGCTTTGTTTGGAGAAAGTAAACGACCATTAAATAATATGATTGCCAGATTGTCCCTTCTGACAACATGCAAGCTATCCCTGAGTGAACAGCATTGAGAATGAAAAAAGACTTTTTATGCATTAAAGCACATTATATACTGGATAATAAAATATTGAAACTCAGATCTGAATGTATTAAATATTCCCATTGTTCTTGCCTTTTCTTGAGGGTCAGCTTGCCATTTATTCTGCTGTTTAAAAGCTTTAACAGATATCCGAGCTTTTCATTGTCTTTGAACAGATCCTGCTCATGAGATTGTGTTGACACTTACTCAGTAGAATTTTGATATGAATTTATGGTGGCCATCCAACTCACCAACTGAGACTGAGATGAGACCAGCCTTGATCGTATCAAATGGCAGGGCAGGTTTGATTGGCTGAATGATCTGCTCCTGCTCCTAGTTTTTATGTTCTTAAATGTGTTCTGTTTGACAGGGGATACATATAGTTGTTCAGTATAATATCATTTTGAATGCTTCACTCCAGATTCTGTTCAGCAATGCGGGGAATGTGATCTTTTTTACTTTAATAGATTTACATGATTTTCAATGAAAATAATGTTCTATTAGGGCAAATATGTAAGTGATTTTATTCGCTATGATGTCAAATAACATACATCATTGTGTGTATTCATGTGTTTTATCATGATGTTGGTCACCTCTTCCACACCAGTGAGAATAGGTTTCATGCTCTGCCCAAATTGCTGCGCCAAGTTAGTACCAGAATCCTCCAGGCACATTGACTGCAACTTTCTGCCTGCTAGTGTATCGAGTATTTCGCTGTGTTTACCCAACATTTTTCACTGTGCACTCTGTCCATTTTCCCACACTGATGTCTTCACTTGTATCTTCTTGAAAAGAACTTTGACATGCTACCTTGACCCCAGCCCTGGTTCCAGGGCACATACCAAGTTGTAGAATCACGGAATCACAGAATTCATAAAATCATTGAATTTTACAGCACAGAAAGAGGCCAATTGACCCATCATGTCTGAACCAGCTCCCAAAAGAGCTACCCAGCTAGTTCCATTTTCCAGCCTTATCTCCGTAGCCCTCTGAACATTTTGTGGGATATTACACAACCCAATGCAAGAAATACTGTGATTTTTTTGTTTAAGTACATTGTTTTATCTTTGTGCACAACTACTTTTGATATGTTCATATCCTTATTTTGCTTTGAGTTACTTTGTGGGGCATTTCTTTTCCAGAGAACATAGTACCTCTGCTCTATGTATACAAAAGTCAGCTGATCTATGAATTCTGAAGCATCAGTATATCTTTCTGGTGCCCATGTTTTGGAGGAACGTGAAACAGCTGGTATCTGCTGCACAAATTGTCTGCCAAAGCTCACTTACACCATAGTTTCAGTGTATTAAAGTCATAGCATCATTGGATTCGAAATGCCACTCATTGCCACAGTATCAGTTTGGGTAGGAATTTTGTGAGTATGATACAGGATTTAGAATTTGCTTGTAGCATTTGTCCCAGTTTTAAATCAATGGATTATTCATGGATAAAAGACATAAAGAAATTCACTAGGAAAATTAAAAAAAAGTAATCCCCTAAGCAGTGGTGAGAATGTCAAGTTCATTACCTCTTTGAGCAACTGAAGTAAAAAGCAAGAGAAGTGAGGGAGAAGGAAATAGAGGGTAAGTATGGTAAATTTAGATGAAGAAAATTGGGAGGAGACGTCAGTCAAACATGAAAACCTGTACACATCTTACATGTAATGTTGTGGTTCTTTTAGGGTCAGGTGAAAAGTAGATGTATTATCCCAATAGTAAATCATTGCAGTACTCACCTTCAGATAAATTAGCACATCCTCTGGTTTGGCAAACCAGAACATCTTACTCAATGTTTTTTTCTGCATCAATAAACTACACCAAAATATGCTTACTAAATTCAATTTAGATTTTATAGCAGTCCAAATTTCAAAATATTAAGCCAGCTTTCAGCATTATTGCATCAATAAATTATGATTTGGCAACGGTGAATGATGGATGCCCCAATCACGAAAGGGGTCTCCATCTTGATCACTGGATTAGGAGAAGTTGATGGGTCAGAAACTTCTTTAAAAATGAATGGAGGAAAAACATTAAGTATCTCCTATTTAAATCCTAGGGTAAAACCCAGTAAAGGGAATCATGGCAGATTATTCTCCTCCATAGCCCAGGGTCCCAAGACAACATGAAGCAAATAAACAGCATAGACAAGAGAATGAACCAGGGACTCTGCACTATTTTGTTTCAGTATGGAAATAGGAAACATGACATTGTTACCAATTGGTTAAAAGTTAGTTTATCTGATGACTGTTTTTTAAAAGTTATCGCCATTGACAAAACTTCTTGCTTGAAAAGGAAATTGTCCCCATTTTTGAGCAAAGCTGGAAATGTACTGACACATAATATTGAATATTTTGATCGTAATTCTGGCAGGACTGTAAAAGCATTATCTGTAGAATAGAAACAACCAGTTGAATGGCATAGATGGCAATATTAAGTATTTTAATACTTCCCTTTGATTACCTTCGAGAGTCTTTAGCAAACTTAGGGTTTTAGCTGCAGTTATCACTTCCTTGGGGACATTAAATAAATTGAAAAGTTGATGGGTTGAATTTTCATCACCCACTGGAAAGAGATCAGATGAACACAGACCCAGAAAATCATGCCTTTGGAGATGTCACTAGTGCTAACTGTCTCAGTCCTACAATTATATTTTTAAAAGAAGGGCAGGATGGTGAGACAGGGGAGTTAGCAACTTGCAAACTTCCAATTAATTGCTTGTTGAACTCATTTATGTGTGAACCATGGGAACACCAATTTTGGTATGGTAAGCAAGGGATCACAGAGAGTTTGGAACACATTTGAGTCAAGCTGCTGAGGACAAAGTGGAGAGCCATTAGTGCTTATGACAGCAATGTGAAAATGATGTATAAAAGGGGCAACACAAGCTCAGTTGCTCATGTAGTGGCACAGAATTTCATCACTAGGGCAGAGAGGCTTGAATTTGTGAGGAGTGTTTGTTTAAACTCTTGAGAGGTACTTGAGCCTGTTGGAATCTAGCAGCACCTTTAGATATGCAGCTTTGTGTGGTTCACTGGAGCTATGTTCCCAGAAGGGCAAAAGAATCATCGTTTTCTTGTCTCACATAGCCATTATTAGGGCCTCAAGGGAAACATCAAAAAAAGGTGGCACCAACCCAGGAGCAGTTTCCCTCCCTGGTCTCTTTCTTCCGAAGGTCAGTTATAGCTGTCATTTCCCTATGGACTTGCACTCCAAGATCCCTCTGTAGATCAATGCCCCTAAGGGTCGTGTCATTTACTGAATGTTTTCCTCTTGCATTTGACCTCCAAAATGCATCATTACTGGCTAATACGTTGAAAATTGCATTACGTTACAATTACTAACGTGGTGAAGAGTCTTGGAAAAGTTTCAGGTGTCAGGTTCCTGACCCCAGAATGAAACTTTGGCCCCAAATTCCATTTTTGCTCTGCACTTTATGGGCATTATGCAGCCATTTAAAATCTACAGCCCTTAAGCTATTATGTAAAGTAAGGGCAGCGTCACTCTCTAAGCTTTTAAATTAGAAAAAGGTGAAGAGGTAGCAGAGGCATGGGAGCACCACCACCCATAAATTCCTTTCCAAGCCACAGACTGTTCTGTCTTCAAATCATATCACCACTCCTTTACTGTTGCTGGAACAAAATGTCCTTAAATTCCCTTCCTAATTGCACTCAGGGTATGCATTTACAACAGTTCAATTTTGTGGTTCCCCAGCACCTTCTCAACGACAAATTATTATTATTTGTTTTCTGAACTTGGGTTACAAAGTAAAGATAATTAGGTTTTTGGTTTTCAGTTCAGTGAAGGTAACATTTTTTTCAAAAGTCAGAAACTTTTTTAGCATGATTCAAAACAGCATTTGTAGGAAATCATGTGACTTAAGCTAATTTACTAGAGAAGCTACCTGGTGAGATAATTATTGAAGTGTTTACTAACTTCAGCATTTTATGTCCTACAGAAAGAGAAGCCAATGGGTAGAAGCAGGTTTAATTCAAAAGAAAAGTAGTGAAGAGAGCGGAAGAACAGAATAGTTTTGGCAGTCTCAAGGCCACCAGAGCTGGCAAAAGCCTTAAGCTGTTTCATCAGTCAAAGTAGACAGGGCAGAAGAAAGCGAACTTTTTCGTGGAACTCAGTGAGAAAAGTCAATGAATTGGCCTATCCATGTATCTCTGAGAAAGACGGAGAAAATTACAGAGCGGGAAAGTGCAGAAAATCACTGGAATGAAATGCTTGCAACCCCATTAGTTGTGTGAGAACTTAGAGTGAAGATAGGAATGATATTTCACTGGGGTTGAGTGTCTATAAGGATATCGTTAGAGCAAAGGAATTTTATGTATGTTGTTTGTGATACGATGTTTCGAAACTGTTTCGCATACATTGCTTTCATTATTCTTTTGAATAGTAAATTTTAGTTTTTTTTGGCTAAGAGTGCATTGGCAGCCTCCTGTGATGTTCAGTGGCTGACGACAACGGGAAGCAAATTTAAAAAAAAGAAAATGTTGTCTATCAAAATAGGTTTCACTCTGGGATCTGACTCATCCAGTATTGCCATCAGCCTGGAATCTTAAGAAATTGGGTACACTCTTGGTAAGATAGAGATTCTTCAGACCCTTCAGGTAAAGGGCCACTGGACCCAAAATGTTAACTCTGCTTTCTCTGCAGCGATGCTGCCAGACCTGTTGAGTTTCTCCAGCAATTTGTGTTTTTGTTTCAGATTTCCAGCATCTGCTGTTCATTATCTTTTTTATCAAGTAAGCTCTTTCTTGATTATTGATAACAGAAATTGGATCACTGGAAGTTCTGACACACTTATTTCACAGGGAAAAGTTATTTTGTTGTTCTTCTAATCAGGAGTCAAACCAATAAAGATATTAAAAATCATTGACACTGGCTGATTACAGAATTTTTCTTTGACACTGAGGAATGAGGAAAAAAAATGTTACTTGGAAATATATTTGGAGGTTACAAAATAATCCCATGACATTGATTTGGATTAAAGAGTGACTCAGTAAGTGGGCAACTTACAGTTGGAGATAACACAGTGTGGAGCTGGAGGAACACAGCAGGCCAGGCAGCATCAGAGGAACAGGAAAGCTGACGTTTCGGGTCAGGACCCTTCTTCAGAAATCCAACATCCAGCATCGGCAGTTCTTACTAACTTGCAGTTGGAGTAGTCAACAAATCACAATATAAGGAACTCATTTTACCTTGGGAAATGATATGGCTGGTTTAAAAATATTACCCCCAATAAGAGTCATGTAACAGTCAGTGGAAGTAAAATTAACTGAGATGCTAAGAAGGTTGATGAAGGTAGAGCAGTAGATTTTGTCTATATGGACTTCAACAAGTCATTTGATAAGGTTCTACATTGTAGTCTGGTTAGAAAGCTTAGATCACATGGAATCCAGGGGAAGCTTGTCAACTGGATAGAACACTGGCTTGATTGAGGAGACAGAAGGTGGTAGTGAAGGGTTCTTTTCAGACTGCAGGCCTGTAACCAGCAATGTACCACAGGGATCATTGCTGGGTCCACTGCTTTTCATCAATTATATAAATATTTTGGATGTGAACACAGTGGGTAAGTTACAGGTTTGTAAGTTTGCAGATGACACCAAAATTGGTGGTATGGTGGACAGTGAAGATGGTTATCACAGAGTACAGTGGACTCTTGATCAAATGGGGTAATGAGCCGAGGAGGGGCAGATGAATTTTAATTTAGGTAAATGTGAAATGTTGCATTTTGGGAAGGCAAATCAGGGCAGGACTTTATGGTAGGGCCTGGGGAGAGTTGCTGAACAAATAGACCTGGGGGGATGGTGTATTATTCCTTGAAAGAGGAGCCACATGTAGATAGGTTTCCTTCATTGCTCAGTGCATTGAGTATAGGAGTTAGGTGGTCATGTTGGTAGCACGGTGGATCAGTGGCCAGCGTGGCTGACTCACAGTGCCAAGGACCTGGGTTTGATTCCACTCATGGGCAACTGTCTGTGTGGAGTTTGTACATTCTCCCCATGTCTGTGTGGGTTTCTGCCGAGTGCTTCGGTTTCCTCCCACAGTCCAAAGCTGTGCAGGCTAGGTGCATTGGCCATGCTAAATTGCCCATGGTGTCCAGGGATATGCACGTTAGCTAGATTAGCTGTGGGAAATGCAAGGTTATGGAGATGGGTCTGGGTGGAATGCAGTCTGGAGGCTCAGTGTGGATTTGTTGGGCTGAATGCCTGTTTCCACACTGCGGGGATTCTATGTTGCGGCTGTACAGAACATTGGTTTGGCCACTTTTAGAACCCTGCATTCAATTCTGGCCTCCCTGCTATAGGAAGGATGTTGTGAAATTTGAAAGTGTTCGGAAAAGATTTGCAAGAATTTGACAACAGGCATAAGTGAGCAACAACTTTTTTTCCCAAAAATATCTGAAATACATCTCTACACACACAAAGCTATCATTATACAACATTATTTTTCCCAAATATAGTAGCTCCTGAATTTGGACAGCATTAAACTACAGATTCCACATTCATTTGCAAGGAATTCTTTGCCACAGTCATATAGAAGTTTCTTGGATTCCAGTTAGCTGAATATTCCCTAGTTATCAGGTTTAAATTTATTTTCTCTCCATTCCAGCCTCCATCTGTACAATTACAATATTTAAAAGGCATCTGGATGGCAATATGAAAAGTAAGGGTTTTGAGGGATTAGGGCCAAATTCTGGCAAATGGGACTAGATTAATTCTGGATATCTGGTCGGCATGGACGAATTGAACCAAAGGGTCTGTTTCTGTGCTGTACAACTCTATATGTCACTCTATATGTTGCCGGGATTGGAAGGCTTGAGCTATAGGAAGAGTCTGAATAGACTCAGGCTTTTTTTCCCCTGGAGCGTCAGAGCCTGAGGGGTGATCTCGTAGAAGTTTATAAAATCGTGAGTGTCATGGATAGGGTGAATAGACAAGGTCTTTTTCTCAGGGTAGGAGAGTTCAAAACCAAACAGCATAGGTTTAAGGTGAGAGAGCAAAGATTTAAAAGGGATCTAAGAGGCAACATTTTCACACAGAGAGTGATGTGTATATGAAATGAGCTGACACAGCAGTTGGAGGAGGCAGGTACAATTACAACATTTGAAAGGAATCTGGATTGGTACATGAATGGGAAGGGTATACAGAGATATGGGCCAAATGCTAAGCAAAAGGGGCTAGATCAGTTTAGGATATCTGGTCGACATGGGTGAATTGGACCAAAGTGTCTGTTTCCAAGCAGTCTAACTCTATGATCCATGAATCTACAGCAGGAACATTCTGTAAAAGGAGGAGTCCATGAAAAAGAGAAACAATGTGAAAATTCAGTTACCTGACACAATTTCGAAAACTCAAATAAAAAACAAGGATGAAGGTAAAGAGAATGAGGCTCAAATGTTTAGTCCTCAACCTTTAATAAAAATGCGACAGACAAATTGTGAGTCAAGAGAACTGTAACAAATAGTTGACTCAGAAATTGGATCATACTCAATAACTGAGGGTTATTATTTATTAATGAGGAAAAGGAGACCACCTCAGTTATCAGGTGGCAAGAAATGGGTAGTTGTCCATTGGTTATTTCTACCTGAGTATCATCATAATTGTACAAATCTTAATGGCAGGTCACTTAGATATTAGGAAGAAAAAACAGGCTAAAATGCTAAAACATTTTTAACTGACCAGGATGACATAAGGATGTGGCAAAATTTTTTAGCTGCACCATACATGTCAGGTAGCAGAGAAACAACAACCATCAATTAAGCATGCACCATTAGTTCTGATACCATCTTTCAAAGAACCATTTAGAAGGGCCTTAATGGATTGTGTAGAATCAGGACATCAAATCAGTTCATCAGGAATCAGCATCAGTTATCAAGAATGGTTGTTTCAACAAGATTTCCTGAGGCAATGTCTTTGGGAAAATCTTACAACAAAAATGTGAATGCAAAAGTTAATCCAATTGTTTTTAAAGATATAGAATACCTTAGGAGATACAACACGTCCAAAGGTCAAAAGAAATCACAAATAGTTATTGATGAAAATAATTTACATCTTCATGTTATTACTCATAATCTTAAAGAATATTAGGAAGTTGGTATTAAATATCAAAGACTATGATTAAAATTTATGATCAGGAATATCCTAATGATTAAAGTAAATAAATTCATTTGATGCTATGTGCCATTATAGGCAATCCACTGATTTCATAGAATTTAGTCCTTTTGAACTGAGATACATACCTAGCTGGCTGATGGAGAAGGATTCTAAACAGGAGTCTGAGTCCCATTTTCAGCAGGACAAATTAATCTTTAGTTGGAGCTCCTTACCAATGCAGCATGGGAGCAGTCTCCAAGACACTCTGACTCGCCCAATAAAGAGGAGGATATTTATACATTCCATGTTACAATGATTACATGCAACATTGACATCAGCGCTTGCCACATCCTCACTGACTTACACATCCAATCCTGCAAATACACGATCAATGGTGGACAACTTCATTGATAACCCTATGTCTTCCTATGATCTCATGGTGTTAACCAGACATCCTTATCATCTATCCTTGGGCTCTCACAATTCATCTTACACAACCACGTTCCAATTTTGAGATTTGCACCCATTATTCAACGCTCCCATTATCAATTCACCCTGTTATCAGGCCTGCATGCTATCAGGAACATTCCTGTACTGATATTATTCAAACCCCTCTGCTAGCGGGATGGAGGTTTCTCCCTACTGCCTAAGGTTGCCTGATCATGGGAATTCAGTTAAATCCACTGATGTTAGTTTGTTATAATTTCAACATACCCATATAGGTTAATTTAAAATGTCTTGATTATTGTGGGGTCAGACAAACTTTCAACTAGCTGGTGAAAGACCCTCTCTCAAGGTTTTTCCAGAGTGTTTCTTATCAGAACCAGTCTCTGCATCCAAGGCTGATTTTCTACAGGAGTCTACTTACATTCTTGATGTTCCGCACAGTTGTAGGAGATGGTGTTGACTGCAAAGGCTGCTCTCTTCTGTGAAGTTATTCCTTGGATGCTATGGATGTCTGTACTAGATATGAGTCTTGCTATAGGGATTGAGCCTAGACATGTTTAGAGTACATAGTGGTTATGGGAAATAAGCACATGACAGCACAATGAAGTTTTCATTGTTGCCAGGATATGGAGTTTGAGCATCCCCACATGAGTGGGCACAGTCCTTTCCTGCAAGTTTGAGATATTGGGCGGATGTTAGGCAATCCACCATGTTTCTTGTCTTATTCAACCCTGCTGTGGCCTGCTTTCTCCGGCAATGAAACTGAGGCACAGACGGAGTAAGATGAAAGTGGCACAGCTGTTAGTGCCAGCGCACATGGGGGAAAGGTGATGAGGTGTATTGAGTGAGTGGGTAGAAAGTGCAGATGGTAGGAAAGGCTAATAGTGGGGAAGAATGGTGGATGAGAGCCATTAATGGAAGATGCCCCATGCAATGCTTAAATTGGTAGACCGTGAGCCTTGGAAGATGGGAAGTGTCTGAAGTAGCAGGGTTACTGAGAGTGTGAGGTAGTAGAGAGGAGCACTTACTCTTGAAGCACACAGAAGCTGTTGCACCTTCTTCCTATATATGGTGGGCATTTCTCCAGACACTACACTGACTCAGGCAGCAACATCAAACTAGGCTAGCCATTGTTCAAAGGGATTATTAAATAAGGAATTATCTGTCAAAAGTATCTGAAGCTTTTTAAACAATTTAGTTGTTAACCAATATCTCAATGATCCTCCTGGCAATCGGTTCGAGTGTGCATTTCAAGTTATTTGCCAAGATAGCACCTTGCGCTCAGTGCAGAGTAAATGCATTTCAGCTTTTAACCTCTACCTAGGCTACTTCAGAGAGACTTTAGAGCCAAAAGTATGAAACTAAAATAATCTTCATGATTTCACCATAATTATAATATTCTTCAGAGGCATTTTGATTTATGACTATTTAATGCTGCTTTTGTATGCTTAACGGTGTAGAAAATGTACGCAGAACTGTTCAACTCAGTGCTGCTTCCAATTCTAAACAAATTAGTGTTGCACTCTCCTTTCCTTTCACCTTTCCACAGCAGTTGCTCAGGGTAAACAATTAACTTCTAGTGTTCTGATGTATTTTCTTCATGATTAAAGAGTATGATTTTGTACTGTTCCTTGATGAAGTTCAAGATTATTTAGGATATATGACTTGTAAGATATAACTGCATGTATTCGGCATGTTATTCACCGTAATGGTAGAATTCTCATGAAATAAGTTTTATCCTCTTAGCTAATTTGTTAATCGTAGTTCACTTATCAGATCCAAAATTTCCCATAGCTATTGCTATGCTATGCTATAGCTATTGAGAATTGTACAACTTGACACTGTAAATCTTTATTTCCTTTCATAACAAAATTCACTGAAATAAAGGTAACCAGAGCCTTACGTATCTTTCAACACTTCTAAAAGTAACTTTAATTTGTTAGTACAGTGTCTGCAACAAACCAACTCTTTGGCCGTAAGGGAGCAAAGACACCAGAACACATATATATAACTGAACCGTGTTGATAATGTGAACTAACATGGTAATCTCAAAATATTTAACTGGCAGTATCTGTGAAGAGAGAAACTGTGTTAATGTTTCAGATTTATTACGTAATCTTACAACAGAGAAAAGTTAGAAATGTCATAGCTTTTAATCAAACAACATGGGAATGATGACAAGATAAACAAAAGGGCAGATCTGTGATGGGATGGAGGACAGAGAGATTAAAGGGCAAATGCCTTCATGGTGTAAAGCCAACAGAGTGTGGTCATATATAAAGAATCAGAATGTGTCGAGATCAGAAGAGAATGATTAGACAGCAGCCAGTCAAATATATAGTAAAAGAATGAACAAAATAAACAAGAGATGAAACAAAACCAGCAAAAAAGGCTAGAAGTTATAACGTAAAATTGTTGAACATAATGTTCAGTCTTAATGGCTGCAAAATGTCCAGTCAAAAGATCTGTTATTAACGACAAGAAGCTTGGAAATGGTGGAAGTGTTGACTGTGTTATTTAATGACCGTATTAGCAAACGAACAAACCCAAAGTAGGTTCAGGTGACCAAGACGTAGAAGCGGTTTGGATACAAGGTCCACTAATAGGAACCATACTAGATTGGAAAATAGTGAAAGGGAGGGAAACAGAAAGCACTGAACTAAGGCCACACAGTTTAACATCTCTAGGGAAGATATCAGAAGCTATTATTAAAGACATTAGAGCAGGGCAATTCAAAAAGTTCAAGGTTATCAGGCATAGTCAACATAGTATTGCAAAAGGAAATCATATTTGACAAAAAAATTGGAGGTCTTTGAGGAAGTGCCATCTGGTTAAAACCCACCTGATTCACTGATGTCCTTTAAGGAAGGAAACTGCCATCCTTAACTGGTCTAGCCTACATGTGACTCCAAACCCACAGCAATATGGTTGACTCTTACCCGCCCTCTGGGCAATTAGGGATGGGCAATAAATGCTGCCTAGCTAGTGATGCCCTCATCCTGTGAATAAATAAAGAAAAAATAGTAACCTGCTGCAGATAAAGGCAAAAAGATGATGCACTGTACTTAGATTTGCACAATACTTTTGATAAGCATCACATCAAAGGATCACATCACATCACATTTGGGGGACTGGCATTGCTAATCAGGGATGGTATCACAGCTGCAGAAAGGGAGGTCATCGAGGAGGGTTTCTCCACTGAGTCAGTATGGGTGGAAATCAGAAACAGGAAAGGAGCAGTCACTTTATTGGGAGTTTTCTATAGAACCCCCCAGTAGCAACAGAGACACTGAGGAACAGATTGGGAGGCAGTTTTTGGAAAGGTGAAGAAATAATAGGGTCCCTAATATCGACTGGAACCTCCTAAGTGCAAATAGCTTGGCTGAAGCAGATTTTGTCAGGTATGTTGAGAAAGGGTTTCTGACTCAATATGTAGATAGGCCAACTAGAGGGAAGGCCATATTGGATTTGGTGCTTGGCAACGAACCAGGCCAGGTGTCAGATCTCTTGGTGGAAGATCATTTCAGTGATAGTGATCACACTCCCTGAACTTTATTATAGTCATGGAGAGGGATAGGACCAGACGGTATGGGAAAGTATTTAATTGGGGGAGGGGGAATTACAATGCTATTAGGCAGGAACTGCGGAGCATAAATTGGGATCAGATGTTGTCAGGGAAATGCACGACAGAAATATGGAGGTTGTTTAGGGAGCACTTGCCACATGTACTGGATAGGTTTGTCCCACTCAGGCAAGGAAGGCTTGGTAAGTTGAAGGAACCTTGGATGACAAGTCATTTGGAACATCTAGTCAAGACGAAGAAGGAAGCTTACTTAAGGTTGAGGAAGCAAGTATTGGACAGGGCTCTAGAGGGTTACAAGGTAGCGAGGAATGAACTGAAGAATGGACTTAGGAGAACTAGAAGGGGGCATGAAAAATCCTTGGTAGGTAGGATTAAGGAAAACCCCAAGGCGTTCTATGCTTATGTGAGGAACAAGAGGACGGCCAGGGTGAGGATAGGTCCGATCAGGGAAAGTGGAGGGAACTTGTGCACGGAGTTGGAGGAGGTAGGGGGAGGTCCTTCATGAATACTTTGCTTCAGTATTCACCAGTGAGAGGGACTTTGTGAGGACAGCGTGAAACAGGCTGATATACTCAAACAGGTTGATGTTAGTAAGGAGGATGTGCTAGAAATTTTGAAAAACATGAGGATAGATAAGTCCCCCGAGCCAGATGGGCTATACCCAAGGTTAACCCATATGTGATACTGTCTTATTCGCCAAGGCATAATTTAAGAGCAGGGAGATTATGCTGGAACTGTATAAAAGTTGATTAAGCCCCACCTAGAATATTGTGTGTAGTTCTGGAATTCACATTGCAGGAGATATGTGATTGCAATGGAGAAGGTGAACAGAAGATTTACCAGGCTGGAGAGTTTAAGTTATGATGAAAGATTGGTCAGGCTGGGGTTGTACTCTTTGGCGACTGAGGTGGGGTGGGGGCGGGGACATGATTGAGATGTATAAAATAATAATGGATTTTGATAGGGGAGTCAAGAAGGAACTTTTCCTCTTGGTGAAAGTATCGATGACCAGGGGTATAGATTTGTGGTGAGGGGCAAAAGGGACTATGAAGAAAAATGTTTTCATCCAGAAGGTTTGGGAATCTGGAACTCACTGCTTTTATGTGTGGTAAAGGCAGAAACCCTCATAACATTTTAGAAATATATAGATATACGCTTGCAAAACCAAGCAAGCAAGGCTGTGGGCCAAGTGCTGAAGAATAGGACTAGAATGGGTAGGTACTTGTTTATGACTCAATGGTTTAAAAGACCTTTTACTGTATTGTAAACATCTGTGGCTGTAAGAGGTAGCCCATGTGGTAAAGATGTGATGGTGTTAATTATCCAAATTTCACTAGATTCAAGGAATGTTCAATTGAACTGGAAAGTAGAAAATATAACTCCCTTTCAAGAAGAGAGAAGCAGAATATAGGAAACTATAGGTCAGTTGAAGCCTGCCATAGGGAAATTGTTAAAATCGATCATTAAAGAGATTATGGTTACGCACTTGAAAGAACTCGTAAATAGAAGAATTGGCATGATTTCCTCGAAGGGAATTCAGATGTTTGTGAGTCTGTGGAAGTTTATTCCTCAAAAGACAGTGAAAGCAGAGTCTTTGAATATTTCAAAGGCAAAGGTAGATACATATTTGATAGGTAAGGTGGTGAAAGGTGGGTATGTGGAGAAATCAGATCAGCCATCATCTTATTGAATAATAAGCAGTCTCGAGAGACTGAGAGGCCTACTCCTGCTCCTAAGTCACGTTCATACGTTCTTCAACCTTACATTGAGCTTCATTGGAACACTGCAGCAGACTAAAGACAGAAAGGCCAGAGTAGGAGCAAGTAAGAGAATTAAAATAATGGCTAACTGGATGCATGAGACCATGTTAGTGGATTCAATGGAGGCTTGCTGCAAAGCAGTGACAAATCTGCTTTTGGTCTCTGCAGTGTAGTGGGGTGCTCATTGTGAGCAGAGATTACAGTATATGAAATTGAAAGAAGTGTGATAAATTGCTGCTTCAACTTGAAAGAACTGTTTGGCACCTGGAATGGTGAGGAAGTAAAAGGGACGAGCATATAATATTTTCATTTTAAATTTCTACAACCTGCAGTAATTTGATTTTGTAACAGGGTAAGCTGAAGTCCAGAATTATTGAAGACATGGTAAGTTCTAAAACTTCATTCAGAGTCCAAGTCCATTTTGGACACTTTCTAAGAAGAAGATTGCAAAATGAGTTAGATCCTGGCTGAATGCTACCCTATTTCTGACCTTGCTACCTGGCAGGGTTGGAATAGAGGGCACTATGAAGTGGTAGTGACAGGCTTTGTGAAATATTTACCTTCCCAGCTCCTCTTCACCTTAGGGGAGACTTATACAAAGTTGACAAATAGAGTTATAGAGATATACAGCATGGAAACAGATCCGTCGGACCAATTCGTCCATGCCAACCAGATATCCTATATAAACAATTTGCCAGCATTTGGGCCATATCCCTCTAAACCCTTCCAATTCATGTACCCATCCAGATGCCTTTTAACTGTTGTAATCTTACGAGCCTTTACCATTTCCTCTAGCAGCTCATTCCATATACACATCACCTTCTGCATGAAAAAGCTGCCCCTTGGGTCCCTTTTAGATCTTTCCCCCTCACCTTAAACCCATTCCCTCTAGTTTTAGGCTCTCACCACCCTGGGGAAAGAAACTTGCTTATTTACCCTATCCATGCCCCTCATGATTTTATATGCCTCTATAAGATCACCCCTCAGCCTCTGAATCTCCAAGAAAAATAGCCCCAGTCTATTCAGCCTTTCTCTGTAGCTCAAACCCTCCAACCCTGGCAACATCCTCGTAAATCTTTTCTGAGTGACAGAAGGATTTCTGCTTGGTACATGAGATAACAAGGTGTAGAGCTGAAGGAGCACAGCAGGCCAAGCAGCATCAGAGTAGCAGGAAAGCTGAAGTTTCGGGTCTGGACCCTTCTTCAGAAATGGGGGAGGGGAAGGGGATTCTGAAATAAATAGAGACAGAGGGGGAGGCGGATGGAAGATGGATAAAGGAGCAGTTGGTGGAGAGGAGAAAGACAGGTCAAGGAGGTGGGGATGGAGCCAGTAAAGGTGAGCGTAGGTGGGGAGTTAGGATGGGGGTTGGTCAGTCCAGGGAAGACGGACAGGTCAAGGAGGCGGGGATGAGGCTGGTAAGTAGGAGGTTGGGGTGGTTGTTGAGATGGGAGGAGCGGATAGGTGGGAGAAAAGACGGACAGGTCAGGGAGGCGGGGATGGAGCCAGTAAAGGTGACTGTAGGTGGGGAGTTAGGATTGGGGTAGGTCAGTCAAGGGAAGATGGACAGGTCAAAGAGACGGGGATGAGGCTGGTAGAGAGGAGGTGGGGGTGGGGGTTGAGGTGGGAGGAGCAGATAGGTGGGAGAAAGGACAGACAGGTCAGGGAGGCAGGGACGAGCTGGGCTGGTTTTGGGTTGCGTTCGGGGGTGGGGAGATTTTGAAGCTTGTGAAGTCCACATTGATACCATTGGGCTGCAGGGTTCCCAAGCGAAATATGAGATGCTGTTCCTGCAACCTTCGGGTGGCATCGTTGTGGCACTGGAGGAGGCCCAGGATGGACATGTCATCCAAGGAGTGGAAGAGAGAGTTGAAATGGTTCGCGACTGGAAGGTGCAGTTGTTTGTCGCGGACTGAATGTAGGTGTTCCACAAAGCGGTCTCCGAGCCTCCGCTTGGTTTCTCCGATGTAGATGAGGCCACATCTGGAACAGCAGATACAGTATACCACATTAGCATATGTGCAGGTGAACATCTGTTTAATGTGGAAGGTTTTCTTGGGGCCTGGGATGGGGGTGAGGGGGGAGGTGTAGGGGCAGGTGTAGCACTTCCTGCGGTTGCAGGGAAAAATGCCAGGGGTGGAGGGGCTGGTGAGGAGCGTGGAGCGGTCAAGGGAGTCGTGGAGAGAGTGTTTCCTCCGGAAGGCAGATAAGGGTTGGGGAGGGAATAACGTCCTTGGTAGTGGCGTCAGATTGCAGATGGCGGAAGTGCCGGAGGATGATGCATTGGATCTGGAGGTTGGTGTGGTGGTACGTGAGGACGAGGGGGATTCTGTTTTTGTTGTTATTGCAGGGAGGGAGTGTGAGGGATGAGTTGCGGGAAACGCGAGAGATGCGGTCGAGGGCGTTTTCGACCACTGTGGAGGGGAACTTGCGGTCCTTGAAAAATGAGGACATCTGGGATGTCCGGGAGTGGAATGCCTCGTCTCGGGAGCAGGTACAGTGGAGGCGAAAGAATTGGGAATAGGGGATGGCATTTTTGCAGGAACATGGGTGGGAGGGGTGTATTCTAGGTAGCTGTGGGAGTCGGTAGGCTTGAAATAGATATCGGTTTCCAGGTGGTTGCCAGAGATGGAAACAGAGATGTCCAGGAAGGAGAGGGAGGTATCAAAGATGGTCCAGGTGAACTTAAGGTTGGGGTGGAAGGTGTTAGTGAAGTGGATGAACTGTTCGAGCTCCTCGTGGGAGCACGAGGCGGCGCCGATACAGTCATCGATATAACGGAGGAAGAGGTGGGGGATAGGGCCATTGTAGCTACGGAAGAGGGATTGTTCCATGTATCCTACAAAGAGGCAGGCATAGCTTGGGCTCATGCGGGTACCCATGGCCACCCCCTTTGTCTGTAGGAAGTGGGAGGAATTGAAAGAGAAGTTGTTAAGTGCGAGGACGAGTTCAGCTGAGCGGATGAGGGTGTCAGTGGAAGGGGACTGGTCAGGCCTGCGGGACAAGAAGAAGCGGAGGGCCTTTAGGCCATCTGCATGGGGAATGCACGTGTATCGGGACTGGACGTCCATGGTGAAGGCGAAGTGTTGGGAACCAGGAAATCGGAAGTTTTGGAAGAGGTGGAGGGTGTGGCTGGTGTCACGGACACAGGTGGGGAGTTCCTGGACCGGGGGAGGGAGAAAATGGAGTCGAGATAAGTTGAGATAAGTTTGGTGGGGCAGGAGCAGGTGGAGACAATGGGTTGACCAGGGCAGTCAGGTTTGTGGATTTTGGGAAGGAGATAGAAACGGGCAGTGCGGAGTTGAGGAATGATGAGGTTGGAGGCTGTGGGTGGGAGGTCACCTGAAGTGATGAGGTTGTGGATGGTCTGGGAGATGATGTTTTGGTGGTCGGGGGTGGGGTCATGATCAAGGAGGTTGTAGGAGGAGGTGTCGGAGAGTTGGCGCCTGGCCTCGGGGATGTAGAAGTCAGTGCGCCATACTACAACAGCGCCACCCTTGTTCATGGGTTTTGTAGTGAGATTGGGGTAGGAGCAGAGGGAGTGGAGGGCTGCATGTTCTGTGGGGGAGAGGATGGAGTGGGTGAGGGGTTGGAGAGGTTGAGGCGATTGATGTCTCGACAGTAGTTGGAGATGAAGAGGTCGATGAGGAGGACTTGGGGTGGTGTCCAGGCGGAGGGGGTGTGTTGGAGGCGGGAGAAGGGGTCGGTAGAAGGAGGGTTAGGCTCGCGGAGGCTTGGAGACCACTTTGTGGAACACCTACGCTTGGTCTGTGACAAATGGCTGCACCTCCCAGTCGCGAACCACTTCAACTCCCCCTCCCACTCCTTGAACGACATGTCCATCCTGGGCCTCCTCCAGTGCCACAACGATGCCACCCGAAGGTTGCAGGAACAGTGTCTCATATTTCACTTGGGAACCGTGCAGTCCAATGATATCAATGAGGACTTCACAAGCTTCAAAATCTCCCCTCCCCCTACCGCATCCCAAAACCAGCCCAGCTCGTCCCCACCTCCCTAACCTGTCCGTCCTTTCTCCCACCTATCCCCTCCTCCCACCTCAAACCCCACCCCCACCTCCTACCTACCAGGCTCATCCCCGCCTCCTTGACCTGTCCGTCTTCTTGTGACTGACCTATCCCCATCCTAACTCCCCATCTACACTCACCTTTACTGGCTCCATCCCTGCCTCCCTGACCTGTCCGTCTTTTCTCCCACCTATCCGCTCCTCCCACCTCTACCCCTACCCTCACCTCCCACCTACCAGCCTCATACCCGCCTCCTTGACCTGTCTGTCTCCTCTCCACCTATCTACTCCTTTATCCATCTTCCATCCACCTCCCCCTCTCTGTCTATTTATTTCAGAATCCCCTTCTGCTCCCCCATTTCTGAAGAAGGGTCCAGATCAGAAACGTCAGCTTTCCTGCTCCTCTGATGCTGCTTGGCCTGCTGTGTTCATCCAGCTCTACACCTTGTTATCTCAGATTCTCCAGCATCGGCAGTTCCTACTGTCTCTGCTTGGTACATATTCAACAATAAAGCTCAGCAAAACAAGCCACCCAAGAACAGATGGAAGTGTGTTGTGATCAGAATGGTTCCTGGCGAACTGAAAAATTCAGCAAATATATTTTTCATGTGCTTTTCCCGCACCACCTGTCCTTCCTGTTGTTCCAAATATGCTGCTGGCTGATCAACGTGAGTGACAAATATGCCTTAAAAATGCCAATGACTCTTATAATTTCTTTTCCATTGCACCCCTCATAATCCAGCACAGTTAAAAATATGGTCCCATCTCGCATCTATATCCGTGTTCACATTTGTTACCAGAGCAGCTGCATCCAGAATAACCCACTTCTTTAAATGTTTCACAGCGATGAAACAATGCTGCCAAATCTTCAGCTTTAGTTGTTTCAATTAAAGGATCCAAAAATTATTAGTGTAAAGATGACTTCTTGCAGAAATTAAACATACCTGTAACCGGATTTTGATCTAGATTTAGTGTCTCGGTGCAGGGCTCTATTTTAACCCTTATGTTAAGGAGGTTGTTTGTAAATGAGTTGCAATCTATTCCTACATCTCATGTTTGCTGCATTTTCCTAATATCTGCAGAAGACCAAGAGACATGAGGTATCTCTTCTTCATAAAACATTTATCATTGTCCTTCCTTTGTGACAACACTACAAGTGAATCAGTTATCAATACTGCTGTCTAAAGAGCCAAAAATCTACCACAGGGTGTGTTTTCTCAAAGCTTCTATATAGGTAGCAGTGCTGTTACTAAGAAATGCAGCAGCTGCCAATGGTACCACCATTTATTGCTTCCCTGATGACAATTAAGTTGAATTCTCAGCACACCCAAAAAAAGGCCAACAAGTGTTCTTTAATGCTGAGAGCCAATACACACCTGTTCCCACGGCAATAACGTTCATAGATCAGAAAGTGAATGTCTGATTATGGTCTTTAAATGTCTACATGTGCAATGTTGTGTGCTCATGCCCATTTGTTTTTCTTTTTCATCTTTCTGACCACTGGCTAATAGGTGGTGAATCATTCCTTAGACAGTGCACATTATCATTGTTAATGTATATTCGAGTATTTCAAAAATAATGAGAAACTTTTACTCAAAAGAAACCATAAATACAATACAGTAAAATAATTACTGCATCTATTGGATTGATTAACCACTGGAATGTATTGTAAAATATTAAAACATAAGGGCAGAAGTAGCCATTCAGTCCTACAAGTCTGCTCCACCCCTCCAAAGAACATCCCACCCCAACTCATTCCCCCACGTCTAACCCGCCTAACCTAAACATCTATGGACACTTCAGACAATTTAGCATGGCCAATCCACCTACTCTGCACATCTTTGGACTGTGGGAGGAAACCTGCATGGGGAGAATGTGCAAACTCCAGACAGACAGTCACCCGAGAGCAGAATCAAACCCAGGTCCCTGGTGCTGTGAGGCAGCAGTGCTAACCACTGAGCCACCATGCCACACATTTTGGTCATCTTTATGCACTTTTCCCAATCCTTTGACTACCATTCATCTTTGCCACTTTCAATCTTATATACCTTTGCTCTGATCATGAACTATTTTACTCACAACTATAACTTCCAACATCAAGTGGCAGAGTTTAATATTATTTTTGATTAGCTCAGTAAATGTACATATGAATCTGTTTTGCACTTTCCTGCGATCTGTGGTGCATAGAAATAACACTCTTAATTTGCCTCCCCACCCCCAACCATCACATTTTTTTTGTGTGTATGTTGGTGCTAATGTCCAAATTACTTCTGTCATGAAATCTTACAGCCGCACACGAAAAGCCACCTGTGAAGGTCACAGCAATTGTGAAAGATAAGATGCAGCCACAGCTTCCAAGTCAGGAGATAAGGGAATTCAATATAAAGGCATCTGCTTAGGGAATGCATGCTGCATTAATGTTTTGAAAGGTGAAACTTATTTGAGAGATAGTAGGAACTGCAGATGCTGGAGAATCTGAGATAACAAGGTGTAGAACTGGATGAACACAGCAGGCCAAGCAGCATCAGAGGAGCAGGAAGGCTGACGTTTCGGGCCTAGACCGTTCTTCAGAAATGGGGGAGGGGATGGGGGTTCTGAAATAAATAGGGAGAGAGGGGGAGGCGGATAGAAGGTGGATAGAGGAGAAGATAGGTGGAGAGGAGACAAACTCGCCTTTACTGGCTCCATCCCCGCCTCTTTGATCTGTCTGTCTCCTCTCCACCTATCTTCTCCTCTATCCACCTTCTATCCGCCTCCCCCTCTCTCCCTATTTATTTCAGAACCCCCATCCCCTCCCCCATTTCTGAAGAACGGTCTAGGCCCGAAACGTCAGCCTTCCTGCTCCTCTGATGCTGCTTGGCCTGCTGTGTTCATCCAGCTCTACACCTTGTTATCTCACTTATTTGAGATGTTGTTCTCAGAAGACATTGTGAGAGCAAGACTGAAAGTGAAAATGTGCTATCTAATTGTAAAACTCTTTCCACCTCTATCTGTGATGTAAACTTGGGAGGCTGTAATATGATCCTGTGCTGTACAATGGCTTGATACATGTAAGACAATTACAAATTCACATTCAAATAAAAGAATTGTTTCAATGATAAGGCATAACAAATACAAGTAGGGCTCGCAGAAAGATATCATCACACAAAAGATGAAAATCAGGACTGAATGGCAAAGGAGAGTTGATGCAAGCAAGATGCATGGAGCAAACAGCCATTTCTGAAGAAGGGTCCTGACCCAAAACGTCAACTTTCCTGCTCCTCTGATGCTGCCTGACCTGCTGTGTTCCTCCAGCTCCACTCTGTGTTATCTCTGACTCCAGCATCTTGCAGTTCTTACTATCTCTGAGATAGAGTCTATGCTGTTTGATATGCTCATTCAAAGATGATCTCTAATCTCTTATGATTCGAGCAAGTAAACATATTTGTTATCTTCCCAGTGTTCATGAAACAGTGATGTACAACTTGAGTTTAATCATTGAAGCAACAGCTGCTGCATGAATGGAGCAAATAAAGACCATCAGGAATATTGATACTTGTAGCAGTGGTGCAAATGTCAGACAATTGACCAAGAATTAAAAACTGATGTGGATCTGGATTTTTTTTAAGCGTATTTTCTCAATGTGATAGAATGGAACCAATTTTGGGGAAAAAAGAAATCAACTAATAAATTCAGATCAATTAAATAATTATTTTAACAATAGTTCAAAAATATTTCAAGAGAGGAAGTAAAGCCTGAGTCAGGACAATTTTCAGCTCTGCAGCCAAACCTAAGATAAAGTGTTTGGACATTCAGGTTGTCATTCTGGGAGATGAATTTTAGGGAGGTTGGCATTACTGTACATGGAAAGAGTTTTGCTCCTGTCGGATGCAGACACGAGTTCAACTAAGTGCTGGACACATTTCTGCAGTACTTTGTTATCGCTTTAAGAAAAAGAATAAAACAAAAAAATACAGCCTTTCAGCCCTATATCTGACCCAGTTGCACACCCCTACACCATCATTCCAAATAAAGTTCCTTCCTAAATATATAGAGCTAAACATGCATTTAACAGCACAAGAGCCCATAACAGTGCTATTTAGAGATCCATGATTACTTTCACGCCTAGGCGTGCCGTGATTTTTCTACTGTTGTTGGTGAGATCAGCAAAAGCAAATGTTTTATTACACAGCGAGTACATCTGCAATGATGATGGAGATAAACACACTACTTGCTTTCACCTGAGAGGGAGTAATTGCATGGCTATGGGAAAAAGGGAGGGGCACTGGGAGTCGCCGAATGAATCTTTTGGAGAGCTGACATGGGCTTGACTGGTTGAGTGATCTCTTTCTGGCCTGTTTCTATGCTGCAACGCTGTAATTCTAAGTTGATAAGGGCAGTACTGTATGTTGGGGAAGATTTTGCTTCAGACTGCAACCTCTTTGGCTTGTCTACTTGCTCGTAGTCATGGATTTTCACATAGTTTCCGTCCTCAGACTGCAACACAGGGAAATTTGAGCAATTTTAGTGTAGGAGAAGCTGGAAGGAGGAGTGAGGGGGTGGGGTGGGGAGAGAGAAGGGAAAGAAAGGGTCTCAGCAGTATCTATTCTAATTTCTCAGGGAGTAATTCTTTGGCTTCAGACTAAACCAGGAACTCCTACCAAATTCTCAACGAATTCCGGAAAATATTTACTGAGGCTTATAAGTGATTACAGCCAATTATCTCAATGTTCTCAGATAAATTAGATCTGGCCTTGGCGTTTTAAACTCTCGGGCACTTTTAGTTTTGCTTGCTCAATTTCCTTTGAAGCATTAGAGTAACAAATCTGGGTTTTGCTTTCATTTATGAGGAATAGATCCAAACCTTCAATAATAAACCTCTGAACAGCTACAATCAGGTTAATTTTAACACCCTTTATTCAAGACATTTGGAACTAAGAAGTTATTGCCTCAATCCTGGTGATATCCAGATCACCATGATTTTCATGAAATCGTGAAAAGCACAGAGTGGACATAATAAAAATTAGGTGGTGTCTTGTTTATCCAAACTTATCTCATTTCTCTGATATTTTTTGTGCCCCTGTGTTATTTTCAGCCATAAATTATGTTACACCTCAATGGGGTAACACACTGGGAATCAGCCTTGCTATACCCAGAATTGCCACAAAAGTTAGAGTTTTTATTAACATGTACAAAATTCCCTAATTTACCACATGGGCGTGCAGTTCTCTCAGCTTGAACCAGAATAAATCCGAGATTGAGATTTTCCCATGAAAATATGGGTTCATGTTAAGTTACTATGTAGTTGCAGCCAGCTTAGGTCATGTGACATTATAGACACTTATCGGTAGATCAGGTTCTGCAACAAAATATATGGCATGCCAAACTGCATATCATCAACCATCCATCATACAGGATGATGACTTGGATCCTGAAGATGAAATGCCAGACAACAACAACACTTTTACAAAAAATGATACATATCCATCTGTGATGACAGATGGAATATTGTAGAGTGAAGCTGCACCGTTAAGACATGATAATTGTATAAGGACCGGATCTGGTTGCATTTTATGACCACCAAGACATTAGCTAAATGCATCGAGACAATGGACAGAATGATATGGGGATTTGAGCACTGTGGGCTATGGTGAGATTTATGGCAGAATCAGACAACAAGCTCCAATGCTCTGTCTTTTATGCTTTTCATGAGTGGTGTGGCGAGTTTCTCGCTAGGCAGTAGCAAGTTACCACTTGAATGGGGTTATTGCAGATTAAACACCTTGCTCAAATCAAGACGGGCGAGAGAAAGTCCAATGGAGAATGCACAGCTCAAAAATATTACTTTTCTGTAAACTTTTGACATCATTGACATGCATTTCTATACTGTTTAACCATTGATTGGTCCAGTATTTTAGAGTAAAACATTCATGTGGTTGATTTACTCATCCATATTTAGCTTTCTGTTTTATCAAACTTGCCAAATAAGCTAGATGTCAAGAACATTTGGCATGGAAACTAGAGTGGATTCAGCTCACTGCTTGATCTGAAGGATCTCAATATTAGACAGCAGGTGCCAACATCTCATGGCAAACTTTGTGGGCACTCACCAATCGCATGACACATTCATGCACATTGGCATCCAACATAAACTAGCCTCTAAATACTTTTGTGGCTCATCTCTGATCCACTATAGGATGCTTCTGCATTTCAATGCCACATCTTGAGTTGCAGCAACAATTAACATTGTAATGTTGTTGCAAACCTACTATCTGATCAGAAAAACCCAGCTCATGGACTGAACCAGACTGCATCGCCAGCCTCACATTTACTCTCTGTGTACTGAGATGCTCACTGTTTTGGCCTGCTTTGTCTTTGTACACTTTGCCCCCTCAGCCAGAGATAGGAATTTCATATTACTTCTGTCTTGTCTTACTGTCTAACGCAACTACAAAGGAAGAAAACTTGCCATGGTTGTCGGTAGGTCTCGGCCAAGTCCAGGGTGCTCATTGGATCCCAGCACAGAAAGTCAAAGGCAACCTCTGACACCAGTTCAGGACCTTAGAAATAGTCAGTCAGCCCCTCAGGGCAGTCATTGTGAGGATCCTCTCTACATAAAGGATGAAGAGCTGAATGATAGGCAGCCCCACCATCCAGCTTGAGTCTTTCTAAGGGCAGAAAGTGAATGCATAGCTGTTACAGAGGGGCAGTTTGGTGCAGAGGGGCAGTTGTCCCATGCAAGGGAGTGGGCACTGCTGAGATCATGTAGAGTTAATGGTGTCAGGAGGTGTGGTCGGTGACAGTGACAGTGTGTGAGGGAAGATTTTGCAGGCAATAATAATAATGGTAGAACATGAGCCTTGGTGGGAGGTGGGGACAGGAGCATGATAGAGCAAGTGTGTGGAATCAGTGATATGGTGGCACTTGCACTGGTATAGTTGAGAAAATCATTGACCTTCTTCCTACATTGCTGTACATTTCTCCAGATGGCTGAGATTGCACTGATCCAGGTGGTAACCTCAGTCCAGGCTGGCATGGTACAGTATTATGGTCTCCACTGCTGGTCCTGGGGAATAGAATGTCCCATACTAGCACCCCATCCAGAGGGCCTCCAGGTCATTACCCATAAAGTTGGGTACCAATTTCATCCCTCTGCCACGTGTGGAGCAAATGTCAGGATCAATGAAGGGCAGCCGTGGACTTATAATTCCTGTGGGGGTACAAAATCGACTTTTAAAGATGGCATGGGTGCAAGAGATGCCAGTTGTTGAGTGGCAAGTTGATCTGGGATCAGTAAGATTGGGCAAGATCGGACATGAGGGATGCCATGGACTGTGGTTAACAGTTGTTGAGGTGCATTTGGCAAGATATAGTAGGAATTCAAGAGGGCGTCATAACTGAATTTCCTCCAAAATTCTCGATGCAACTCAAACCTAGCCAAAAGTATTAAGGGCCAGCCCAACGTACTTATATGCACGCTGCACATGTTTATAGAAAAAGAATTCCCATCTTGAAAGGGAAGGAGGATTATGTTGTATTATGGTATAGATTCCAGACTACACTATGTGTGTGAGTCTGTGATATTGAAGCTGTGTAGGTATTTAGTGTTGTGTAGTGTTGTAAATACACTTCAAGAATATAAACCAAAAGAACTGCGGATGCTGTAAATCAGGAACAAAAACAAAGTTGCTGGAAAAGTTCAGCAGGTCTGGCAGCATCTGTGGCGGAGAAAACAGAGTTAACGTTTCGGGTTCGGTGACCCTTCCTCAGTTCTGAGGAAGGTCACCGGACTCGAAACGTTAACTCGGTTTTCTCCTCCACAGATGCTGCCAATACACTTCAAGATACGTGTCTTATTTGAATGCTATGGTATATGAGATTAACATTTACAAAACCATAAAATGTATCAGTGCCAAGTTATCTGGAAAATTCCTGTCAAAATGTTATCTATAAATGGCTCAAAACAGTCGGGTTGAAGTTCATTTTCCCCTACTTTATTTTCTTCCTCCATTCATACTACCTTTCAATTTCAGTGAACCTTTTCTGCCAAATCACTGTCACCCACCCATATCCCATTCCTGCACTCCTCTTTCCAGAAAAATAGAAGCACCATGTCCAAAAGAATGTTGATCTCAGAAAAACTTCAGTCCTATCCAGGAACACAAACAGAAATTGCTGGAAAAGCTCAGCAGGACTGGCAGCATCTGTGGAGAGAAATTAGAGTTAACGTTTCAGGTTGAGTGACCCTTCCTCAGACCCAACCCGTAACTCAACTCAAAATGTTAACTCTGATTTTTCTCCACAGGTACTGCCACACCTGCTGAGCTTTTCCAACAATTTCTGTTTTTGTTTCTGTTTTACAGCATCCACAGTTCCTACGATTTTTAAGTCCTGTCCAGGTAATGTTATGTTAATTTCCCAGTGCTTACACAACAACAATGGTTTTTGCCTGGATTTTATTGAAGAACAGGTTATGGGGATTGTTCCCAGTATTTCTTAGCTGTATTTTTTTTACAAATTTAAAATGACTTCACCAATTCAGGCAATCACATGAAAGGGAGTTTACTAATCAAATATTCACAGCTCTTCATAATAATACACTCCAGATACAAATAATAAGCAAAGATAAATTAAAAATGCGTGCCACCTTTGGTGTTTCTCAGAATTAAAAGCTATTTTTACAGGTCAGCACTTTGCAATGATCTCCATGGATCCTGATTTTTAATGACCTAAATATTAAAATTAAAAATGATCTCTCCTGGGCCCCTGTGTTAATTAGTGCTTTGCTGCCTTTGTCAGATTTTCAGAAACCGTGTAAATTGCCACGCAGTCTCAAAAACATTATTGATATATTGAATTAAGACATCTTTCAAAGCAAGCTGTATCATGGTTCTGAGTAAATTACATTCATACAATTGGTACCTCCTCAGCTATGATTGCTCTCATGTGCTCAACCTCTGGTGATTTGGTACAAACTTGTGGTTTCCCTTGAGCAAGTGACAATTATCCATTCTCTCTGTGAGCCTTCATCTTCAGCTCTGTGGGGTACAGCATTAACATATTCAACTTGCAGAGCAGCCTCTGTGCCTCATTGAGTTTAGTGTTGCTGATAGTGGAGATGCGCAGTGCAATATGTAAAAATCATTAGCTTCTACTAATTAAATCACAGCAATACATTTTCTTCCACTAAGGTCCTAATATTTATCCTTCATCTGATTTAAGAGACAGCAGACAAACAAAGGTTGATAGAAAGTATACACAATAGCTACTGTCAACACAGCAATGTGGACGAATCTTGTCCACCACTATTACCATATCTATGAGAAAAAAAGCCTTCTTGAAACTATAAAACTATGATATAGCTCAGAAAGAGACCATTTAGCACCTTGTACTAATTCTTTCAAAGAGTGACATTACTCACATTTCCATGTCCTTTTCCGATAGCTTTAAAAATCAATCCCCTTTAACTGCTATCCAATCCGTTTTGGCAAGTTGATATTAAAACTGTTTCCACCATCCTTTCACATACAATATGCCAGGTCACAACATTGCAATGAAAAGAAGTTTGCCCCCTGCTTGTGCACCATATCTTACACATTGACAGCATTTTGGAAATTTTGTCCCAAGAATTCAATACTCCAGCTGATGTGTTACCAATGACATAAATATTTACATTACATCCTTGCTTTTGTACACTGTATTAACTTTAATGCACAACAGGAACTGGGATGGGCAACTGATGTTGTGTGAGGCGTCCAGAGGTATGTTTAGAACTTTTGTCTTTGACATTTTAACTCATTTACTTCTGGCTTTTCTAGTTTAAGCTGAAACAATGAGTGTGCTGAGAATCCGTATGTTGCAATCTCCCTTCCAACATTTAAAAAGCCAATTCAAAAATGCAATTTGGACGGGATTGGAGATAGAAGCATCAGAGAAAGCACTCACAGCATGGAATCAGAATGATTAAAGGCTGTGCCCCACTTCAATGAGGTTTTCCTGAAAATGCTACTGGGGGCAGTGAGGAGTAAGAGAGAGGCGGTAGTTCCAAATAGCAGGAGGAAGAACTTGTAGCTGACGTCAAACAGTGGCTGGAAGTGGCAGAGCAATCCAACGGCACATAGTTTGTGTTACGTTACTGGACTGAGTGTGGAAACTGATGTCATGATCCAACAAGGTCAGGGAAGGTGAATGTATTTGCTGATTCACATAAATCCTGCTCTTCCCCTCTCCTAAAACTCTGCCTTTTCAAACCTGCTGTAGTACAACACTCCTCATAGCCTTGCTATGTGATTTTGACAACCGCTGGCAAATGTGGGTGCCAGATCCAGCAAGGAGCAGGGATTCTTCTGGAAATCTTCATATGTGCAGATGTATGTGACCAACTAATGTGGTAACTTGAGACATTGCCATTCAGACATGTAGAGGAAAATTGAGTCTCTGCCTGTAGAAGTGTTTGCCAGCTAGATCCTTCTTAAAACTGCTTTTCAGTTCACTTCCCTGCTCTCTGCTGTCATTGGCTCCCCTTCTGTAGCGTGGATAGTCTTGGGAGTGATTGGATGCAACATGTTATGAAAGAAAAGATACTTGGTTCTAAGGCCTTTTTATAATAACCATTGTTATCATTGTGTGCATTCAGTTAGTCTATGCCTGTAGCAGTCTTCAGTTCTGAGCACTACACTTCAGCAAAAATGTTACAGCTTTGAAGTGGGTGCAGAGGGGATTTACCATTTGTTACTCGAGAAAAAGGATTTTTCTTACACAAACTGACTAAAGATGCTGTATGATTCTGTGACTCAATTATTTCCGCCAATATCTAATTGATATCATGATGCCTACAAGAACTTCCATGAGAGAAGTGCTGAAAGACCTGAATTCTAACTTCACTCCCTCCTTATATTGGTGAAGTACCTGGTAATCACTCATTTCCTCTTCTTGACAGCAAAAGATAAGGAAGAGACTGGAAATATTCAAATAAACTAGCATTGTTTTAATCATGCAGCAAGTTATTCTAATCTGGTATTATAACACATGGCCTAAAATGGTGGTAGAAACAGATTCAACAGTAATTTTCAGAAGGGAATTGGATAAATACTTAAAGGAAGAAAATTGCAGAGCATGTAAGGAGGGACAAATAAGATTACTTTTCCAAAGAACTGGCACAGGCATATTTGGCTGAATGTTCTCCTTTAGTGTTATACCTCTATTATTTTATATAAGTTGCTATATAACTGTAAGCCTTTCTATCTTTACATTACATTTACATGGAGATACTTCCGGGGTTTTGAGAAAGCAATGAACACCAAGCGAGAGGGAGAGATGGTAAAAATAGTTCAGGGGATGAAATATAGTTGAAGACAAAAAGGTTTAGGAAAATTTTTGAAAAAAAAATGAATAGGTGATAATAATAAAAGCAAAGCCATTTTCCCACTCTCTCATTAGAGAGAGATGAATGGTGGTGGTTTAACCTCTGAGTCAACAGACCTCAAGCAATTGAGAAGTCATTCTTGGTAACTTCAGCCAGTGTGACAATTGAGTCCATTGTTGTTAGTATCACTCTGCATGGTAACTTAGCCATCCATCCATTGAGTTGCAATGATAGCTACCATTGAAGAAAGGAAAGGACTGGGAAATAGGAAGTAGGCCAAGCTTTTTAGTTCATATTTGGTAGAGTCCATTGCTACTCCATCAACGCTACTCCCAACTATTGAGAGAGTGATAAGCATGAGTCCTATTAAATGTCAGTGACTCACCAATAACCTCCTCATTGATGGTCAGCAACAAGATTAGCCAGAGGTGAGTTGGAAGCGTCAGAGGATTGTGCTATGTTTAAACTGTCGGTAAGGGGTTTGTTATCTCAGTTGGCCTTGATGGTTGATTTGCAAAACAGAGAGATACCAACAGTGTGGGTTCAATTCTTGCACCAGCTGAGGTTGCCAAAAAGGGGTCTTTTTCTCAACCTCTTTCCTTGTCTAAAGCATGGTGAACTACCACCAATCACCTGTCCCTAATGAGAGATCAGCTTCATGATCTGGTACAGATATGATGGATCTACATTTTCAATGTACAGAATAGTCAGTTGTTTGTCTTAGGGAGATTGAAGTTTCAAGGATTTACGCTGAAATCATAGGATCATAGAATCCCTACAGTGAACAAAGAGGCTAAATATCAGGCCTGTACTGAACCTCCAAATAGCATCCCACCCAAACCCTCCTTATCCGCATAACCCCATATACAATGGCCAATCCACTTTTACAGGAACATTAACTCTCCCAAATCATCCCAAATGGCTGACAAAATACCAAGCAGGAATTAGGAAAAGGTCAATGTGAAGTTCTGCTAGTAATTACTCACACACTCAGGAGTCACTGCAGCTTTATTTCACAGTTTAATCACCTGGAGTTAGTAAATCATCGAGCAGCAAACTTTATGTATACTGATGTGCTTTTTAGTTTGAACTGCTCTGTTTAAATCAATATCAACCATCCCATTGTAGAATCTTTGGCTTCTTGGAAAACAAAAACAAAATCCCTTTGGTTTTGCTTATTGAAGAGCAGTGACATCTTACTTGCTTAACTTGATGGTTGTAATTTTTAGTTTTTGCTGATTGTGTAAAATAGAAAATGTAGATTAAGATTGGTTTTATGTCTCTCCCAGGGTAAATGTAAAATTACATCCACTGTTGATGCTCCATATTTACTTAAAACTGAAATGCACTGGAAATTGGGCCTTGGGCTGTGTTTCCATAAAATTGGCAAGCTGGGAGATTAATTAGCCATCCCAATGCTGTTCAACAGTTGGAAAGTTTGAAAATTCAATTGATTCCTATGCACACCACACCTGTAGGTATGTACTGGTGTGTTGTTTATTGTAAGATGTGGGATCAGGGCAGCATGCAAGTTTGGGCAGACACTGATGTGCAGTATTCTTATAGAGCCAGGAAGAATGTTAGTCATGTCAATCTAAAAATGGCAAAAATAGGCATAGCATGCACAGCACATTCCCTTGCTGGCTAGGTATGGAATCCATAATAGTCATTAGGATCATGACTAGGTAATTCAGGGGATCTAATATTAGTATCAGGTCAGTACCCTAAATATTTAGAAGTCACTTGCTGTTAATTTAGTAGGTTGTGGATGTGGTGCATGTGCAAGATCATCCTCAGAATTTTGTCATGCCAAGCTGAATTTTATCCAAATATTGAGAGAGGTGGAAACCAATTTCTCCCTAAAATTTACAAAGCAGAGTTGGGCACAAATTCATGGTATTTGAAGGCTGTCAACTTTTATGAAATGCCATCAATTCATAACCAATGCTGCAACAAATCTTGTGTTGATATGATACCATGAACATGGTAAAAATTTCCCAAATTTAACTTCAAGAAAATGAGAAGAACCAGAGGAAAGAGTTAGATAGATAGCTCTCATTTTCAAGCTGTGAAAGTGAGATTATTTGAACTCTTTTTCAAGTTGATCCTGCTGTACTTCTTATTGTGCAGAATTCCTTCACCACCTTCTTGCTCAGATATTGTAAGAGATCAATCTCACTTCACTAAATATACCATTTCCCTATCATAGTGTCAAGTCAACTTTTATGACAGTATCACCCTTCCGAAGTTGCCGCCACCTCTGTTCGTGTAAATTATTATGTAGGCATTTGAGTGTGAAAAATAAAGCTAAGGGTCAAGAAAATAAAATAAATGAAAATGTTGGTGTGTTTAAATTATTGTTCATTAAAATATCTGCAGCAAATGTTGAAACAGATAACACCTGATAAATTTCACTGGCAGGATAATTAGATTTTTGTAGGACTTAAGTCACGAGGGAGAATTGAACCTGAAGAGGAAGCACAAATTAATTTTCAAGTCTTCCAGTGTATTTTTAAAAGCAGTCTATGTAAAGAGAACAGCTGAACATTAACTATATTGGTTTAACATATTTTTCCAATTTTTTGATAGAATCGCTGTGACATTTTTGCCTCAAATTTGCAATATATATTTCTTTTTTTAGGATACATACCATAATAATTTCAAAATAGACCATTTTTTTAGATTATTTGCTATTCACAGTGATATCACCATTTAGGTTACAATGAAAGAGGTCATTCAGCCTAATTAATCTTGTCCTCAACCAAACTTGTATTGTTATGATCAAGTCTGAAAGGGTGAATGCATTCCTTTACTTTCAGTCCTGAGGGATCTTAAACAGCACGTGGAATTTTTGAACAGATTTGTTTTCCCCTAGTTCAATATGTACTGGAATATGCAATAATGCAACGAAGGAACAAACCCTACAGATCTCTTGAGGCAATCCAAAATTGAAGAATCTGTTTTATTTTAAACTGAAACAAAAACATGTATAAACTTCATTAAAAAGGTTAAAGCAATCCCAAGTCCCACATCATGCACACACATCCAAGTGTGCAAATAAACACAAGGTACATAATGATGGGAGATGGAATTGAAAAAAAAATCACAGACCTCAGATGAAGGAATTATTTGTTCTGATGTTAAGGTTCTGGTGGGGATGCTGCAGCTGAGCTGATTCAGTTCTCATCAATGTAGGTGAACAGAGTAGATTTCCACATTTTAAAAGATCTTGGTTTTCAGTTGAGTTCATTTCTCTAACTTGATCATTTTTGTAGAATCAGGCACACCAAAGAGATAGAGTGCTTCTTCATATGTTAATTGCTGTTACTCCCTTCTGTAGCAAAACTTACAAGTTTATAGTCATGGATTCTGACAGAAGGGGATTTTGAAGAGTGAATATTGACTGTTGACCTTTCATATAGACAAGCAATTTTTAAGAAAGAGTGTTGATCATCCATTGTCAGAGATTACGGTGGCTCAGTGGTTAGCACTGCTGCCTCACAGCGCCAGGGACCCAGGTTCAATTCCATCCTCAAGTGACTGTCTGTGTGGAGTTTGTACATTCTCCCCGTGTCTGCGTGAGTTTCCTCCGGGTGCTCCAGTTTCCTCCCACAGTCCAAAGATGTGCAGGTTAGGTAGATTGGCCATGCTAAATTGCCAATGGTGTTCAGGGATGTGTAGCTTAGGGGGATGGGTCTGGGTGTGATGTTCCCAGGGTCAGTGTGGACTTGTTGGGCTGAAGGGCCTGTTTCCAATTGTAGGGATTCTATGATTCTGTGATCCCCTATATATAGCAATAGGAGATTACATACCTCCTCTTTGCACAGTGAGGTTTGGATTTACATTTGTGTTTCAGCAAAACTTGTAGTCAAGAAATCTCATTTCCCCCAGAGACATTTGAAGGTGTCATGGTGAGCTGTGCATTATAGATGACAAAACTTTCATTTTCAAATAATTAGTCTTGGCTTTTCAGGTTGTCATAGTCATTTCAGGTGTTCCTTTCTAAATTTGTGTTGAACTTGGCTACTTTTAGGTCAGGTTGCTTTGGCAGCCATTTTGAAGTATTCTTATTAATTTTCATTGTTTTCTTTCAAAACTCAAATCTTTTAAGATAGTCAATGATATTTAAAATTTAATAATCTGCATTTAATATTATCATGACAGTGTGGAAAATATAATAACATAATCAGGTGCTCTGATAAGTACCATTTTCGGGACCTTGTTGTATGCAAAATGTCATGCTTTTGAATATTACAGTGGTGGCTAGATCTTTTTTCCAAGATCTATCTTGAAGCAGTCATGTTCGTTGGAATTACCATTTGTCTGTTTCGCCGTGTTCACCTTTGGTTCTGAAGAAGAGTCATGCTCTATTTGAAGCATTGATTTGTTTCTCTTGCTACAAATATTTTCAGACCTACTGAGTATTTGCAGTATTTTCAGCTATTATGTCAAATTTCCAACATCCGTACTAAATTTCTGTCATTCCAAAAATACTTCCTTGGCATCTTTGAGATGTCCAGTGATTGTGAAACGCACTATATAAGTTCAAAAGCTTTATTTTATTAGGTAAGGAGACTGATGTCTTTAGTTTTGTCTAGCGTTGCCTGCAAAGTAATAGATACTTGTGCTTCGTACAGCAAGTGCTGATGTGAAAAACAATATCTGATAGCTGACAGATTTAAACAGGAGTGTCAGACATCTTGCTCACTCTGAGAGCTGGCTCTGAGAAAGCTGGATCAGTGTCAAGGGCTCACCACATGCAAAAATTTGGGGTGACATGGTGGATCAGTGGTTAGCACTGCTGCCTCCCAGTGCCAGGGACCCAGGTTCAACTCACCCTGAGGCGACTGTCTGAGAGGAGTTTGCACATTCTCCACCGTGTCTGTGTGGGTTTTCTTCGGGTGCTCTGGTTTCCTCTCACAGTCCAAAGATATGCAGGGTAGATGGATTGGCCATGCTAAATTGCCTTAGTGTCCAGGGATGTTTAGGTTAGGTGGCTTAGACATGGGAAAATGTAGGGATAGGGAATGGGTCTGGGTGGGATGCTCTTCAAAGGGGCAGTGTAGATTTGTTGGGCCGAATAGCCTGTTTCCACACTGTAGGGATTCTATGATAAAGGGTGACTTAGTGATGGAATACCATCTTCGATGGAATTATTTCATGGGCCAGTGTACAACTCCAACAAGACATCTTTGTTCTTGGACTCAGATCCTCTTGCTGTGAAGTCCAACACACAATATGCCTTGTTCACAGTCTGCTGCACCTGCATGCTTACTTTCAGCAATTGCTATACAAGGACATTCAAGTTCCATTGTACCTTCCCTTTTCCCAATCTGTCACCATTCTGATAATAATTTGACTCCCTGTTTTTGCTACCAAAGTGGATAATGCAATGTTTATCCTCATTTTTTTTATCTACCAATATTTGCCCACTCGCACACCTTGTCCAAACCACACTGAAGCGTCTCTGCATCCTTACATTTCATCATCTCATACAGCTTTATGTCATTTACAAACTTCAGAGATGTTACATGTAGTTCCCTCATCTAAATTATTAATATATATTGTGAATAGCTGATGTCCAAGCACTGAAACTTGTGATTCCCCAATAAGCACTGGCTAGTATTTGAGCTTTAATTCCTACTCATTGTTTCCTGTCTGCCAACCAGTTCCATATCTGTTGCAATGCACTATCCCAATCACATGGACTTTAATTATGCATGCTAATTTTATGTGGGACCTTATCAAAAGCCTTCTGAAAGTCCAAGTTAACCTAATCCACTGGCTCACCCTCATTAACTCTCTAGTTATACCCTTAAAAAGGTCTATTAGATTTGTCAAGCATGATTTCTCTTTCATAAATCCTGACTTAATCTGATCCTTTGTGAAGTCAATGGTCATTCATAAAACCTAAGTAAGACGTTTCCCACTCATTCAATATTATAGTGGGGTAGGTAGTGATCTATTCTCTCTACTCAGATCTGTGAACAGCACAAGTTTCACAGTCAATTGTGAGGCCTTCAGTCTCAATGAGATCCAGGGCCACTGTCCTGGTAACCAGGCCCTGGCTCTGCACTTTATAATCCCAAAGTGTCTCTGATGTAAACAAAAACAGAAATTGCTGATCAAAACCAGCTGGTCTTGTAGCATCTATGGGACAAGCCAGAATTAAAGTTTCTGAAGAGACACCAGACTCAAAGCATTAACTCTGTTTTCTCTCTACAGATGCTGCCAGATCTGCTGAGCTTTGCTGGCAATTTCTGTTTTTGTTTTAGACTTCCAGCATCAGCAGTACTTTGTTTAATTTTAGTGTCTCTGGTGGATGTTGTCTAGAATAACTCTCGTCAGCAAAGTTAGCTTGACTAACACTTCATCAAACACAAACAACTCATCTATAATTTTGAAATGTTGTTGATGCTCAAAATAGGCTTTTATGGCCAACCCACTGGTGCTTTGGTCTGGCAACCCTTTGATATAATAGCGATGAATAGCAACACATTCTGAGTCCAATTTTGTTCCAATTGTACTTGATTGAGCCTGTATTGGGTTGTTGTTCACTGTATCAACGTGGCTTGCAGATAAAACTTAATTCATTAACAAATTCCTGATTATTAACTGTAAGGCTGTCAGCTGTCACTCTGGATAACACATGTCTCCTCATTTGTTGCTTTCCCTTCACATTTTTCATTTCATAGGGCAAACCTCACAAGATAGAGTTGGAATCCTTGCCAACTCTTTATTATCTAATTGGGACACCAATGGCTTATGGTCCATGTCAATAAACACGTTTAGTCCAAGATTATAGTCTGAACAATATAGTTTCCTTTTCTATCATTACACAGCATGTTTCTTTGTCTGACAATGCCCTGGAGGCATAATACTCTAGTTTCTGACACACATCTGGGTATTCCATTCCACTGCCTGTAACTCAAAGATCTTGACCTCTAACAATTGAAAAAGCTGAATTGTAGTGGACCAAGATACTGGATTTCAGTATAGCCTTCATCTTGGAAATTATCTCCTGTTGAGAGTCCTAGCACTAGCCTTGCAACCTCTTGATGTGTTACCTCAAGGGCTCCATCATTGTTTTAAGAAAAGAGAAAACAAATTCGTCAACTGTCTTAGCACACCTGGAAATCTTTGCAGGTTATGAACCAGTTGTGGAGTCAGAATCTTCTGAACTGCATTGGTTTTCCATGGGTTTGACATTATTCCTGCTTTTAAACAATGTGTTCCAAGACGAAAACAGAAAATTCACACTAGTTGTTCAGAGTAAAACCCTAAGACCTGTAGCTGTTTTAAAAATGTATGAACCATGATCCTCAACCATCTTTCCATGAATGAATATATAATTCCCATGCCATACGACCACCTGCCATATCTTGTAAAATATTGGAAATAGTCCAATGAAAAATTTCTGGGGTTGAGATGATCGTGAATGGCAGTTTGTTCAAGCAAATTCTCCCAATGGTGTGATAAGGGTAACAAACAGCCTCCATTGTTCTTCTGATGGAACTAGCCAGAATACGCTGAATTTATATACAAGCTAAATAATCTTCTCCCAAAATAACACAGTGTGGAGCTGGAGGAACTCAGCAGGCCAGGCAGCATCAGTGAAGCAGGAAAGTTGACGTTTCGGTCGGAACCCTTCTTCAGAAATGGGGGAGGGGGAAGGGAGCTCTGAAATAAATAGAGAGATGAGGGATGGGCCTGGGGAAGGTAGGTGGGATGGTGATAGGTGAGTGCAGGTAGGTAGTGGTGGGGATTGGTCAGTGAGTGGGAGGAGCGGATAGGTGGGAGAGAAGATGGACAGGTTGTGTAAGGTCAAGGAGGTGGTGATGAGAGGGAGGGTTGGTCGTAGAATGAGGCTGGGGTTAGGGAGATTTTGAAACTGGTAAAGTCCACATTGAGACCATTGGGCTGTAGGCTCCCAAGGCAGAATATGAGGTGCTGCTCCTCCAGTTTGCGGGTGGCATCATTGTGACACTGGAGGAGGCCCAGGATGGACATGTCACCCAGGGAGTGGGAGGGGAAATGGTTCATGACCGGAAGATGTTGTCATTTGTCACGAACAGAGTGCAGATGCTCTACAAAGCGGTCTTCAAGCCTCCGCTTGGTCTCACCTATGTAGAAGAGGCCACATCGGGAGCAGCAGATGCAATAGACCACATTGGTGGATGTGCAGGTGAACCTCTGTCTGTTGTGGAAGGCTTTTTTGGGTCCTGGGATGGAGGTGAGGGGGGAGGTGTAGGGACAGGTGTGGCACTTCCTGCAGTTGCAGGGAAGAATACCGGGAGTGGTGGGGCTAGTGGGAGTGTGGAGCGGACGAGGGAGTTGCGGAGAGAGTGGTCCCTATGAAAGGCAGGTAGGGGTGGGGCGGGAAATATATCTTTGGCTGTGGGGTCAGATTGCAGGTGGCGGAAGTGGCCGAGAAAGATACTTTGAATCTGGAGGTTAGTGGGGTGATACATGGGGACCAGGGGGAATTCTGTCTTTGTTGTTATTGCAGGGAGGGGGTGTGAGGGCTGAGGTGCGGGAAGTGCCAGAGATGCGGTCAAGAGCATTTTCACCCACTGAAGGGGGGAAGATGCGGTCCTTGAAATAAGAGGACATCTGGGATGTTTGGGAGTGGAACACGTCATCTTGGGAGCAGACACGGCAGAGGTGGAGGAATTGGGAGTAGGGCATTGCATTCTTGCTGGAAGGTGGGTGAGAGGAGGTGTAGCTGTGGGAGTCGGTGGGCTTGAAATAGATGTCGGTTTTGAGGCAGTCACCAGAGATGGAGACAGAGAGGCCTAGGAAAGAGAGAGGTACCAGAGATGGTCCAGGTGAACTTTAAGTTGAGGTGGAAGGTGTTAGTGAAGTTGATGAACTGTTCAAGCTCCTCGTGGGAGCATGAGGCGGTGCCGATACAGTCACTGATTTACTGGAGGAAGAGGTGGGAGATAGTGCCAGTGTAGCAGCGGAAGAGGGTCAGTTCCACGTATCCTATGAAGAGGCAGGCATAGCTTGGGCCCATGTGGGTTCCCATGGCCAACCCCTTAGTCTGTAGGAAGTGGGAGGAGTTGAAGGAGAAGTTGCTAATGGTAAGGACGAGGTCGGTTAAACCACCGACTCCCACAGCTACCCAGACTACACCTCCTCTCACCCACCTTCCTGCAAGAATGCAATCCCCTACTCCCAATTCCCCTGGCTCTGCCGCGTCTGCTCCCAAGATCAGGCATTCCACTCCCAAACATCCCAGAAGTCCTCTTATTTCAAGGACCGCAACTTCACACGTTCAGTGGGTGAAAATGCTTGCATTTCCAGTAACTCTGCCTCACATCCCCTCCCACAACAAAACCAAAGACAGAATCCCACTTGTCCTGACGTATCATCCCACTAACCTCTGGATTCAACGTATCATTCTCTGCCACTTCCGCCACCTGCAATCTGACCCCACAACCAAGGATACATTTCCCTCCCCACCCCTTTCTCCCTTCCGTAGGGACCACTCTCTCTGCGACTCCCCTGTCTGCTCCACACTCCCCACTAGCCCCACCACCCCCTGCACCTTTCCCTGCAACCACAGGAGGTGCTACATCTGTCCCTACACTTCCTCCCTCACCTCCATCCAAGGAACCAAAAAACCTTCCACAACAGACAGACGTTCACCTGCACATCCACCAATGTGGTCTACTGCATCCGCTGTTCCCGATGTGGCCTCCTCTACATCAGAGAGGCCAAGTGAAGGCTTAAAGGCTTTGTGGAGCACCTGCACCCTGTTCGTGACAAACAACAACACCTTCCAGTTGCGAACTATTACAACTCACCCTCCCACTCCCTGAGTGACATGTCCATCCCGGGCCTCCTGCAGTGTCAATGACACCACCTGGAAACTGGAGGAGCAGCACCTCATATTCTGCCTTGGGAGCCTACAATCCAATGGTCTCAATGTGGACTTTACCAGTTTCAAAATCTCCCCACCTCCAGCCTCATCCCATGACCAAACCTCCCTCTCATCCCCGCCTCCTTGACTTGACACAACCTGTCCATCTTCTCTCCCACCTATCCGCTCCTCCCACCTTACTGACCAATCCCCACCACTGCCTACCTGTACTCACCTATCACCATCCCACCTACCATCACCAAACCCACCCACCTCTCTCTATTTATTTCAGAGCTCCCTTCCCCCTCCCCCATTTCTGAAGAAGGATCCCGACCTGAAATGTCAACTTTCCTGCTCCTCTGGTGCTTCCTGGCCTGCTGTGTTCCTCCAGCTCCACACTGAGTTATCTCTGACTCCAACATCGGCAGTTCTTACTATCTCTAAATAATGTTCTCTGTTGCTTTGTGAAACTGCTTTAGGTCACTGCTTATTCTGATGGATCCATTGCTTTTGGGTATAGTAATCGTGCCATTACTACACGATTCCAAAAGTTTTCTCACCAGGGAAATGACACCTATGGTGCTCACCTCCTCAAGTTCCTTCTGAAATTGAATCATCCAACATGCGTAACCTTCCTGGGTATGTAGTGACATAATTGCGCAGCATCCTTCTTTATGTGATACTATATTCTATGTTGAGTTTCAGTATTATACATAGCCTCTTCTCAAAGGAACCAACTCTCATGAGTTGTTCGACTTCTTCAACATTTTTAAGATGGATAAGTACAAAACGCATTCTTAGTCAAGAGTGCCGTACATTAAACATCTCCAACAAAAGATTCTAATTATCTTGCCTTTACATTTTATCACACTATCATCACTGAATCCTCCATTATCAACATCCTAAGGTTGTCATTGATGAGACACAGAACAGGATTAACCATTTAAGTGGCATGGCTACAAAAACAAGTCGGAATTTAGGAATACTACAGTGAGTAACTCAACTCTTGATTCACTGAAGCTCATCCACCATCAACAAGGCACAAGTCAGAAGTGTGATGGAATACATCATGCATACCTGGATGAGAGCAGTTCCAACAACACTTAAGGATCTTAACACAATTGAATTTATTATTTATTTTCTATTGCTTTTCTTTTCTTTAAACTAAAATGGCAGAGGGATAGGAATCAATAGAGGGACACAGAAGAGTGGGAAACAACAGCGAAAACAAAATACGGAATGGAAACAAAAAAAATGAAGGGCGGAGAATTCAAGGACAGTAATTAAACAGGAGCACCGAGCAAAGTAATGTGAATGGGACAAAGGATGTTAAAAAGACATTCGGAATAAAGTCAATGAATTAGTCGCAAAATTGATATAAATAGGTATGATATCATAGGGACTATGGCGATGTGGTTGCAGGGTGACCAGGGATGGGAACTGAATATCCAGGTATATTCAGTTTTTTAGAAAAGACAGACAAGGAGGGAAAGGAGGTGGGGTAGCTTTGTTGGTTAAATAGTTAAATTGACACAACAATGAGGAAAGAAATCAGCTCTGATTCAGTGGAATCTATACCAATAAGCTTAAAACACCAACGGGCAGAAAACAATAGTCAAGGTTGTATGTATATCCTAGCTGTAGTAGTAATGTTGGGGAATATGTTAAGGAGGAAATTAAAGATACAAGAAATAAAAGGGCAGTTGTAAATATGGATGAAGAAACGAATAGAGAAGACAATATCTTCGACTGGGTATCATGTAATGAGAAAGAAATAATTGGTTATCTAGCTATGCGAGGCCCTTTGTGAAGAATGATTATAATGTGATAGAATTCTTCATTAAGATAGAGAGTGACATAATTGATTCTCAGGATCAGGACAAGGTCCTGAATAAAGCAAACTATGATGGTGCAATGTGTGGCCTGGCTTTGATAAAATGAGGAATGTTATTTAAAGAAATAATGCTGGATAGACAATGGTGAACATTTAAAGAACACAAAGCTGAACTGCAACAATTACTCATTCCTGTCTGGCACAAAAATATAACGGAAATGGTGGCCCCACCATGGCTATTAAGGGAAATTGGGTATAGTATTTGATTCAAAGAAGAAGTGTATAAATTGGACAAAAAAAGCAACAGACCTGAGGATTGGGAGCAGTTTCGATTTCAGCAAAGGAGGACAAAGGGATTCATTATGAGGGAGAATATAGAATATGAGAGTACATTTACAGGGCCATACAAGCTAAATGTAAAAGCTCCTATAGGAACAAATAAAGATCAGTGAAAACAAATATTTTCAGTCAGGAACAGGGTAAGTTATAATGGGGAAAAACAAAGATGGCAACAATTAAGCACATATTTTGAATCTGTTTTTACAAAGAAAGACACAAAGAACAGCCCAAAAATGTTGGGGACCACAAAGTTTAGTGAGAAGGAGGAATTGAAGAAAATCAGTATTAGTTGGAAAATGATGTTGCACAAACTGATGGGATTAAAGGTTGAGAAATCTTCAGCACCTGAAAGCCGACATCCCAGAATACTTATGCAAATAGCCCTAGAAATAATGGATGCTTTGGTGATCATCTTCAAGATTCTATAGTTCCTATGGATTGGAGGATAACTAATGTAACTCTATTGTTGAAAAAGGAGGTAGGGAGAAAACAGGCAATTATACACTGGTTAGCCTGACATTAGTAGTAAGGGAAATGCCCGAGTCTATTATAAAACATTTAATAGCATCAGGTGAAGGAGAGCTTTCAGGTGAAAGCTTGTGATTTCAAGTAAACCTGTTGGACTATAACTAGGTGTCATGTGACTTCTGTCTTTGCCCACGCCAGTCCAACAGCGGCACCTCCATACTATACACAACGTTAACCATACTTAGACCAATAAATAGAGATAAGAACCTTAACAACAACAGTTTAATTGTTCTAGAGGCAGAAGAGTGGGTTGATTTGCCTGTCATAGTTGAATGGTGAGATTCGCTATATTCCCAGAGGATCATAGACTGCTCTCTCATTGGAGAAGGATAACAGTTGGTAACCATGGCTCAGATGATGGACAACGTTGAGAAGGCAGGACCTTTACAGAGACCTCAGTCAGTACAGATATTGAACCGCATTGTGGCATCACTCTTTGTTGTAAACCAACCATCCAACAAACAGAGTTGACCGACCCTATTAGTTATATAGCTGGCATTGTATACAAGCTGAGAGATGTGTGCATGTGATGAGTGCAACAGGGTGAGGTGAAACTATGAATGCAAAGTACAAATCACCTGACTCCCTGTAAATAAATGATTTCTCTTCTCTTATCCACCTATTGAACCAAGTCTCCAATGCTGTATGGAGAACCTTGAAGCATGCTCTCTGTCATGCTGTTTCTCATTCATCAAAATTATTCCTTTTCAGTCTATCGTTCCTGACCACTTCCAGGAGGGAATACACCTGTCCTCTTAAAGATGCAGGCTGTGTTACATGTGCTAATGCTGGCTAGCTTTGCTGTGTACCATCTTTGTAGGAATATATGCAGCCACTCAAACAAACAGGCTACTCGCTCGATTACTTTTAAAAAATAAATGGTGGCATCTTTCAACTTTCCTTCCTTTCCTGTGGGGATGTTTCATCTTTGTTCAATGCTTTTTTTTCAGATATAGTAATGGTCTTTATAAAAGCATATGTCACATTCACTATTTTGATCCCAGTCTATTATGCACAGGTAATCATGGACAAGATCTGAGAAAGTGATGTTATTGCATAGGATAATGTGTGATCGACTTTGGAACGGCACCTGTACACTAAAACAAAACTGTTTATTGTGTTGAAAATTTCAGTAAATTGTTCCGTGAAACAAGAACAGTGGGAAAACATTTTTGATTGTATAGCATTAACTTGTGCTATTATATGGCACATTCAAAGTTAAGTTAAAACTGTTTGTCTTCATCTTCTTTTGAGCAAATAATATTTGGAACCAGGACACTATAAACTGCGTTACAGTAACCCCACATATCCCTTGACTTTAGTGAATCTGAATTAGAGAATGTAGGGCAAACTATAAATTGCATGAGAGCAATCAGATTAACATAATAAAGTTGGAGATAACAAGAACTGCAGATGCTGGAATCAGTTACAACACAGTGTGGAACGGGAGGAACACAGCAGGCCAGGCAGCATCAGAGAAGCCGGAAAGTTGACGTTGAACGGTCCTGACCCAAAATGTCAACTTTCCTGCTCATCTGATGCTGCCTGGCCTGCTGTGTTCCTCCAGTTCCACACTGTGTCAACATGATAAAGTTATTGCACTGTATCACATCTTTTCACTGCTTAGCAGGTTCGCTGATTTACTTAAAATAGCATTGCAAACAATGATTTCATATGTTCAATCTGAAAATTCAAAGTCCAAACTATATTGGGATTAAATAGAATATAAAATAACTTTACCAATTCGGTTTAAGAAAAACACATACTTGAGCCAAATGTAACGAATAGCCAACCAAAATGCCTTTCTTAATTAAATAATTCTTAGCTAGATTTAAAAGCGAGAAAAAAAGTTTAATCAAATATTATGGTTATTTTGTCAGTCAACAGTCTCTCGGGACAATTATAGTTAAATTGATACTTTAATTGACATCTTTAGGTTTTGTGTTATGATAATTAGATTGTTGCCGAGTTAAATCTAATAAATGGAGGAAAAAAAGGATTGAATATTACCTTTGTCTAAAAGTGAAAAAATTTTAAAAATTATATTAATCTCTGAAACTATGAAGGTGCTTTTCCTGTTCTTAAGCTAGAGCAAGCAGTCTTACACACTGAGATTTTTGAAAAAAAAATAGTTTTATTAGTCCAGTTGCTCAGGATTTAATGCAAGTATTTCATCTTTACTTTGGTTGTTAAAATTCCTGCTGTGTCTGTTAGAATTCCCACTGGCTTACTGACTTTCACCCCTAATGAAGTCTGTCATCACTCTTTAGACTATGCAACTCCTCCCGCAGGTTACAGGTCAGGACAAAAAACATACTACTACAACACAGAATTCACAAAGTACATTCATCATAACTAAATGAACAGTATTGGTAAGTGTTTCACAACAACTTCTTCCAAAATGGAAAATGTTGGAAATAAATCTTTTGTAAATAGACCATCGATAACACTATGCGGCTTTTTCTTTCTACTTGGCAAAATAAACAGTGAATTAAAAGAATTATTATTATTGCTGCTTTTATAAAAAATTGTTGCACAGGGTTTGATCACACAAAAAAAATGTTTAGACACGTAGCAAACTATTACATTTTTTCTCATTCAATTTTCTCAATTACTTTCACAATCACATTGAAGAACTGAATCATGTTGATCAGTGTGCATTAAATAGCAGTCACTGTCGTCCTTCTGGAACACAATGTGCAACATACTGCTCTATGAGCCTTCCGGTAGCATCACTAATTTATAGTGAGCGATCAACCTTTTATACTGAAGCAACAATCTTTTGTTCAATCTTTTTACACTGGCATGGTTGGACTCTTTCCTGCTGAATAGAGATTTGTAGAAATAAGATAAACATAATCAAGTACTGATTAAATTTTACATATTGTCACCACATACAATTCAAACATTGTTGGGAAATGCTTGGGCTAGACAGAACTCAAATTTTATGGAGAATACTCTTTATTTACGCATGAGTTTTTGCATAGTTTGCAAATTAAATATTCTTAGGAACAGTGGCACCATTTCCATTCATGTGTGAGGGTCATGACAAAATTAAAACTCACATTTTCTTCTGTCGATACAGGGCTAAAACATTCACAAGCGCCCCCTATTTTCATGAAAATGAGGACCATCACAGGGCTGACTGAAGGTCAAAGAGCATGGATTGTCAGCTCCATCTGTTCAGCCCTCTGCTGCAGCTGCACGGAGGGAACCCCAATCGTAAATATTCTCTTTGTGATCCCACATGCAATTGACAGTGTGATGAAATGTGAAGACTGGATATTTTTCAGTAGTTATCAATTTCCATGTATGTCTCAATCACCTCATTTTGACTCTGTGATTTTTATTATCCCCTGTGATGAAGACTACAACTTTCAAATCTACAGCCTGCGTAAAGGTTTCATCTCTGAGTTCTTTCAGATAAACCAACCTGTGAATGCTCTGCCAGAACCATCAGCACTGCTGGTAATTTTTAAGTGTCCTTCTTGTCAAAGGTTAATGAGTGATGGGACATGGTTGGAATGTTTCAGAGCTGTAAGAGTTCATTCACCTTTATTCTGCAGTGAGTGATTCCCTTCAGTGCAAAGCCCTGAACAGAGTGCTGGTGAAACTTGATATTTCAGTTTCTGTTTCAATTCACCCTGTTGGGTGTATTTGTGGTGTGCAGGAATATGTGTGTAATTTTGTGGATCTCCAGAAAAGTATTTAGGATCTGCAGCAATTGAGATTACATATGACTGAGACTTCTCATAAGTTAGTTGGCATAGAGTGGCTTCACCACTTACACTGTAAAGGGTCATGGGGGAAAAAAAAAGAGCTTGAACATGAAGAAGTCCCAGAACAGAACAGGATTGTACTCACTGGATCTTGGAGGAAGCAGACTATTGTGCTGGGTACACACCTTGTATGCATAGATGGTTTGGCAGTACATGTGCTTTCTGTTTTAGGCTGACAAGATTGCCCCTGTGAATGCAATTCTAGTGCACTTGGGTGATAATGAATATTCATGGATTGCTAATGAATGCAAAGAAGTTTCCAACCATGGAAGTTGAGAAAGCCAAACTCACCTGAAAGGTTCTGAAAACTTAATACCAAAACTTTAATTCATTGTTGGGAAACTGAATTTTTGCATCCCATTTTGACCATCTGAAAATTCTGGATTGGCCTGTAAAATTTCAACCATAGTCACACTGAGACTTGTTTAGAATTCCATATTTTATTTCTTGCTCAGCTGTTGGGGCTGGGATTTGACTCCATGGCACTAGGCCCAAGTCTCTATGTTGCTGGTTTAGGGACATTACTGGAATGTAAAATTACTTATCTATGATTCCAATTGCATCTGCACAGACTGTAATTCCATGTTTTGAGCATGGTTCTATCCGCTTGCAGTATTCTCAGAGTAACCTTTCTGAGCTACCAATTGTTCTGTGGACTCGAAATGTTAACTCTGTTGCTCTCTCCACAGATGCTGCCAGACTTGCTAGGTTTCTCCAGCAATTTCTGTTTTTGTTTCAGATTTTCAGCATTCACAGTTCTTTCATTTATTTTGATGAGATCTAGAAGTTTGAAATAGAGAATTGAAATAGAGAAATGCTCTTGACATTGCCAACTTGATGTTAACTGACTCAACACAGACCAGGGGTATTGAATCTGCTCTGCATATCCACCATAAATAATGACTTTCCCTTAGCAAATTTACCATTTGGTGCCTTTTCAAGCAAGAAGGCAGGTCCAACCCAGGGACTGCAGATAACAGCATACCATCTGTACAGCAAATGTGAGGTTTCCACTACGATTCACATTGAAGGTCTGGAAATGTTTTAGTTTTAGTCTGATTTCTCACAATTTATCAGATGGTAGGGAACAGCGAAAAATCAAACCTTATATTAAGATGGCAGCAACAATATATTTATTAGAGATTAATCCACTTCATGAAATCTTTCACATTTCCAGCTTTCCTTGCAGCCATTCAGAATCAACCCCAGAGTCATAAATTGCAATACTGATACCACATTTTGACAGATATTTGTATAATTGATTTTAATACATTCTGGGCCTTTACAGAGTCTATGATTGGAAATCTGCCATAGTGTACAAAATACCATTGGCAGAAAAATCAGTTTCAGAAGGACCCATCCAGAAAACAGTTTATGGTTTGCTCTGTAAATTTCCCATTCTCCTGGGGCCTTCTGGATTGATAGTGGATTTAACAGTGTAATCTCCTCTAATGCTTGGTTTATTTCTTGGTTATTTCTTGACTGTAAATGTGAAACTCATTTCCTTTTATCTTTACTATTTCCCCCTGACGTGAATAAATAGGAATAATGAGAATCTATGTGCTGCTATTCTGTGATTTAATGTCTGAGCATCAGTCCCCTGACTTAAGTCTCATCGTTCTGCTCTTATTTTTCTACATGTATGATCTACTAAAGTTTTGCCTTCAATTTGTTAGCTTTGATAAGTTCTTTTTTAACCCCTAGTTCATTTTGTTCCTTATTTGTTTGGTATCATTCTCCTCTGGTGAGTTTCTATTGTATGATTCTAAGTAGATGCAATTGAATTCACGACCAGATGCTGCTTATTCAAGGAACTCAATTTGGAGACTCACCAAGTGTGTCCTCAGTGGATATATATGGCTGCTGTTCTTTTCATATGCAAGAAAAGGTGAGGCACTGTGTGTATTGAGGCAACTTCAAAGATCCTGAAATCAGCTGTTCACCAACCCCAAGTAAAGCATGTGGGAAAATTGATGCCCAGGGAAAGAAGAAAGTATCTGTTATAGAACTGCCATCCTAGTAATTCAAGATATTGCAATATTGCTACATATAAGAAAGCAACTCTTAAATATGTTACATATAAACAAAATCTCTCTTTCCTGCACAGTAAATTTAACTCTCTTTGTAGCTGTATTTTAACATTGCCCAGGAGGATATGTATAGATTTCAAGTTGATATATTAAAGAAATATATGAACAAACTGTGAATAATAACTAAAAATGAACAGGGCTGTATTTATTTGGCAAAACTGCACCAGTTTGAATCTTTTTTTTTCTGTTTGATTTTATGTAACTGCCCTAGTCAAGGAGTTTCTTAAAAATATTTCACTGAAAGGTCAATTACAACTGTTAGCCATTTCGCTTTGAGAATGATATATAATGGTAGTAGGGAGGGGGAAGATGGTTTTATGCAAAACTTGGAAATCTTTCTTCTGCCTTTGGAAGACAAAGCTTAAACGTTTATCATGATGATGCAGATTAATGGACTACTCAAAAGGTCTTCTTAATTACTGATCTCTTGGGAGTATCATCCAATCCATTTTAGGTGTCATCAGTCATAACATTTCTGAAAGTTCACAGGAAACTTGTTTTTTTTGTCTGACAAGATATTTCATACAGCAACACCATCGAGAGCAAGCAGCAGGGAAACTTACATTCCAGATTTTGCTTTTGAAAGACATAGCACTAAAGATAGCTCAGGGTAAACAGAACACATTTTAATTGTAATCTTAAAAAAAAGCCCAATAATTCAAACAGTCAAATACAATGGGCGGAATCTTACAAAGATCTGTTGCGAGATTAACGGCAGAATCGGACAAGATTTCCAGCAAGGCTGGACTCAGTGTCAGTGGCATCTTGAACCATCTTATGTACCTTTGCCAAGCAGTGAGGCAACGTTCATTATGGTGGGTCTCCACATTGGGGGAAGAACAGAGATGGGTTATTATGGGGGCACATGGTGACCAGGCAGAACCTGATGCTGACGGTGTCCATCTTGATGTGCAAACCTTGTCATTACTTGCCATTCTTTAGATGTGAAATGCAACTGGAAGGTGGCTTGGAAAACATCATGGTGGGCAGGGTCAGTGTCACCTTGATCATGAAAGCTCAGGATCCATGTCTGCGGAAGGTTAGGATATTGAAGGGGCAAATGAATCCTAGTCAAATTTACATTGTCATTTCAGTTATGCAGCAGTTTGTGGCAATTACTTAAAACGAGACAAATGCCAAGTAAAGCATTCGATCCACACCACAGATACTGAAATGATGTGATAGATGCTGAAGAGTTGGGCGAACAGGAGCAGTTTTCCGAGGAGAAAGATGAGGATGTTTGAGTGGAGGAAGGTGTCTTTACTAATGGAAGAACTCAGCTGCATCGGACTCTAGAAGGCCAGGAGCAGTCATAGTAGAGAGTCCAACTTTCTCTAGACCACAAGGTTGACGAGGAATCTCTTCTGGTTTTCTCCCCTGCTATAGGTGTGCTTTGGAAGGATCTACAGTTACATGTTGATACTCAACCTGTTTGGTCATGTTAATAATGCATATTTTTAAAGCCATCAAAACATGGGAATCCAAAGTTTCTGTCTTACTAGGCAGGTTTGTTATTCATTGCACCACAAGATCCTGAGAGAGCATTTCTAAACCCAAAACCTCTACCACTTGAAGGACAAAGGCAGCACATACATGGGAACACTACTATCTGCAATTTCCTCTCCAAGCCACTCACCATTCTGACTTTGAAATATATTGCCATTCTTTCAGTGTCTCTGGGTCAAAATCACTGTCTGCGTACAAAACAGACTGCAGCAGCTCAGGAAGACAGCTCACCACCACTTCTCGAGGGCAATTAGCAATGAGTTATTAGTGCTAGCCCACTAGCAATGTCTACACCGCATGAAGGAATTAAAAAAAAACTAAAATCTAACTAAGTTAGCAACAAATTAAATTCTGAATTTGCTAACAGTACAAATTGTTGATTGAATCTGATTTTTGTTCTCACACTGTTAAATACCGAGCTTCACAATATAATTAGCACCTTTAATACAGTTTAACTAATTCCTAATATGATGGCAAAAGCTACTACCATTTGCTCAAGGTAGGTGGTAAGATTATCGTGGATGGTGTAAATAATGGGGACTGTGTAATAAAGCAAGCATAATAATATAGTAAATACTGTCATAGAACACCTACTGTTTCAAGAAAACACCTATCAATAATGTGTAACATTCATATGCATAATGTCTCATTGATAATGATGAGTTATGGAGTTTTACTCAGGAATACGAAGAAGCCATAAATTATAAGGACGTGGGAGAAAATGATGATCTTTTAACGGAAGTGGGGGCCTACTGTGCACTCCCTTAATCTGTGCTCCTGAGAGTGAAACAATAATGGAGAGTGTAATGCATTGGATTGCAAAATTACCCGGTGTTATAAAAGGAAGCATTTGCACAGTTGGTGATGTTTCTAAGACCTCCTTATTTATTACTTTCAAACTTCGTCGAAGATGTAAGAGGCCTCATTCCAAAGTGAATGCCTTAAGTGTGATAAATACACTACTGGAATACACAGTCTGTTGATTTCTGGTTGGTAAACTTACTCTCTTTATACATTGCTTTTACTTCACTGGTTTCATAAACTGGCTACCTATAGCTCCTTATCACATACTTGGAAATGAGAAAAAGCAATACATAAAATACTTGCTTACATAATTTGCAGTTTGAAAGCGAGGAAAGGAAGAAGATGCTGCAAAGTGGACAAATGTCAAGGAGGCATCCAAACTATAAATAACATTCCAATCTTTTTTTGTTGATAAATGTGCTGCCACCTTTAATTGGATGAGTGGAAGGCATTTTCATGAATATTAAAAACAGAAGGCAGATTCAAATAAGGAACTAAGTATTGCTCAGTTTTCCACTGAGGAAAGTCAAATTGGATGCACATGAGTTAAAAATTAACACCACATTGTAAACATGCAGATTCTAGGGTCGGTGAGATTTGAGCAGTTGGTGTAGAAATCACAACAAAAATTCTACAAGCTACACATTAATGAACCTTGTGAAAGTCCGAAATCTAATTCAAGATGGATAATATCCAATTCCTGGATTGTGCCGGCTTCTCAGTGATAATGTTAATAAGGCTGAGCTTAAATGAGGAGCACATCTTTTGAAAGTCTGATGGCAGGCTGCATTACACTGCCCTATACTTAGCATGAGAAAGCAAAAATTCCCACAGTTCACATGTGAAAAGTTACAAGGGAAAAGGAACCTAAAATGAGAGAGAAATAAGACTGGAAAATCTGAAATAAGGTGTAGAGCTGGACGAACACAGCATCAGCAGTTCCTACTATCTCCGGAAAATCTGAAAGCAGTTTTTCCAGGTGGGTAATGAAGTTACTTTTAATATTTCTTTCAGAAACAGCATGTTAAAACCATTAAATTGCACAACAATAATGCACTCTGAATTCATCTATACTAAGCAATAGAGTCTAAAACACTCAAAAAGTAACTCCAAGACATATTTAGATTGACAGAGATTTTGAGTGGAAGCTGACGGGGTAAGTGGGTAAGAGATGGGGAGCAGAGAAATGTGTTTAAAAAAAAACGTGGAAGTATTTTTGTCATGTCAATCTGTTATTTTAGCAAAGCCAATAAAATATGAAGGTGCTTCCAAGTTTGGCATTGATTCAGAGTAAAGAATGTGGCACATCTTGTAAAATTATGTCCAGGTTGATGGTGGGAAGGTAGTCCATGCTCAGTGACCATCAACAAACTTTATTAACTATAAATAAAGGAGATGGTAAGAGAGGACATCTCTGGAAAAGTACACATTCAGGTCCCTGTTCCACATGATCTAACATAATTATGACTGGTTGATTGAATGGCTGGTTTGTGATGCCAAAAGCACAGGTTTCGTTCCTGTACTGGATGAGGCTACTGTGAAGGTCTGGTCCTTATTTAAATTTAAAATACAAGTCTTAGACCCACTCTTCTCCCTTTCAACCTGAGTATAAAATTCAATAATTTTCTGCTCCCTGCCACATAGCAGTGCCTTTACTCTGAGGTCATGAATTAATCCTGAAACATTACTCAATATCAAGTCTAGTGTAACATGGTCTCTAGTCAGTTCCAAAATGTTCTGCTCTAAGCAACTACTTTAAAAGCATTCCATGGACTCTTCATCCAGGCTACTGTTGCCAATCTGATTTTTCCAGTTTATATGTAGACAAAAAAAAACTCCACGATTATTACCATGCTTTTAGCACAAGCTATGTGGTTCTCCTCAAAAGGGAAAAGAACGTTGACATATTGGGATTTCAGACTCATGGAGTCATATTAGTTTCCTATTGTGATGAGTTAAGGCTCGTCTGGGTGGTCTGGAGATGTTGGGGTTGAGGAAGCCATGGAATCTGGAGGTAAAGGAGCGATTGAGATGGAGGCTGGGGCTGATGAAGTGGATCTTCCCCTCTCCAGTGACACTTAGGGAATCTTTCTGCTCGGCTGCCACTCCTTCACCACACTTGTCCTGCTACCTGATCCTAGCAGCACACCATGCAGCCCGGCGGGGGCCCTTCCTGGAGCCAGGAAACTGTGTCTGGGGCTGAGGTTGCTGCGGCAACTATTCCCACTTTTTCTGTGGAATTCACCATCCCAGAGTATGGTGGATGTTGGGACACTAAATAAATCTAAGGAGGAGATAGACAGATTCTAATTAGTAATGGATTAAAGGTTTATGGGAGCAGGCAAGAAAGTAAAGTAAACACTGAAATGAGATCAGCCATGATCATATTAAATGGCAGAGCAGGCTCAAGGGGTTGAATTTCCTAATCCTGCTCCTAATTCTTATGCTGTTAGCTATTGTTCACCTTCTCCATTTCTGCCAAAGAAGGAATGATCCATATCTGTGACAGCGGCCACTGATGCATATGTAGATGTTGTTGTTAATGATGTCAACAGGCCACAATGCTCTACTCCTGTGTGTGTTTAAGTGCGTGTGTGTATAAGTGTGTGTGTGTGTGTCGGTGTGTGTATATGTGTGTGTGTGTGTGTGTGTGTGTGCGTGCGCACGCACGCGCTCATTGCTCCATCTGTTGGTGACGCTTACAACAGACGTGACTTTTTCAGGTAGAACAACAGCTCCTTTCAGTTGTTCTGCTAGGTATCAGACCCTGACCTTCACATTACCACTGTACATCCTAATCACTGCTGGAAGTCTTGCATAATTATTCAAATGAGGCTAATTCAGAAAATACTGCAGGGCACTTTCCTTAATCCTGTGATGACAGATGCCCTTGTGCATTTCAGTTCTGCTCTGTTCGAACTCTGTTGTTGCTTTGCCTAATTTAGCAAAGTGGTGTAATTCTCATATAGCATTTTCATGTACATCTGATATTGGTTAATCTGTAAAATGTTGTACAGATTATTGAACGTTGAACCACAACATTTACCCAGTATTATCTTCTTATCACAAGACCCCTGATTTCAGGGTTCTCTAATATTCCTCATTTACTCAGGACTCATTTTTCTTTTCTCTTTTGCTGTCTCATTCATCATTCTATCTGTCATGTTGTCAATTTCTCTAGCACTTCTGCTTTCCCATTTAATTCAATAAATTAATTTAATTTTAGTTTTATTTTGCAAACATTTTCCAACTGGTCATCAAACTAATATTTCTTAGCATCCTCATGTATGTGATGTCAACGTAGTTATTTTCAGATCTCACTTCTTGCAATAGCATCGTTAGTGTCCATAAGTAATGTCATTGAAATGATTTGTGTACTATTAGTTTTGCCCTACTGCTAACCTCCTTCTCTAATTATATAAATCCAACTTTTGCATGTTTTCTTCTTGACAGGCAACGAGCTCCCATGTGAAGTTACTAATCAGTGAAACTGTCTTTTTAACATTTTATCAATATGGAATAAAGAAGCATCTGCTGAATTGTAGAGGGTTTCAATGAGAATGGTAAATGTTACTAAGGGTCAAGGGGAAGGACAAGCTGTCTAGTTCCATTTTCTATCATATACTTGTGGTCATTATATAAATAATGGAAAAATACAGTAAAAACCGTCATAAATGTTATTGCATAGAATGGCCTCGGGCTACAAGTTGCCTAAAATGTGTTAATAATTCGGACTGAATACATTGCATTTTCACCTATCCATAATCTATGAAATTAGTCTTAAAAGTTTTCTTTTAATCTCACACTATGAGCTTGGTTTTGCGACAAACTGGTCAAATACAGACCAAACTTAAGGTCAGTCTCTAAGCTTTGACTTCAAGGTAACATTATTTATTATACTTTCACACTAAGTACTATTATATATGTTAAATAACATTTACCAGTCTCTGACATAAATTCACATTTAGTAAGAAGCATTTTGTCTTCTTTGTGCATTCATGTCTCTCTGCTCTCTACGTTTCTTTCAGAAAGTCTCACTCCCATGTGTCTTATACAATGTCCCTTCCAGATTGTTTTAAATTTGCCCAGTCAGTAGTATTTACACTCAGTGATGTGGAGCTCTGAGACATCAATGTAAGGGTGCTCCAGGCTCCTGAAGCCCTGGCACAACAATGTGGGTTTCTTGAAGAGATTCTGACAACAGAAAACTACTTTTCCGTTAATGATTAGACAACAACTCCAGAAACTGTTCAAAGCTGAGTGACAGTTTTTATCTTTTTTTGCAGAGCGGAAACAAGGTAGTATCAGATTTGAAAGTGTAGTGGTACACCTATTGCTGTGTTCTGTGTCTCCCCTTGTTCACAATAAAATATTCCTCTGATTGTTCATTGGGGTTTTAGAAATTTTCCTGATTCAGATTGCTGCCAAGTAATCAATGGGAATCAGTTGCATAGTGGAAATTTCAACCAGAATCGATTTTGAAATAATGACAGTTTGAGAAATATAAGTTTGTAATAGATGTACATAAAAGACACAATTTAAAAAGCAGGAAAATGCCTCCAAAGTACTGCATAACATTTATCAGTTTGACTCAGTGAAGATATGGCCTAGAGAAAACTTCAAACATGGGCTGAATTTGTGTATGATTGTTCAGAATTTCCATTCATTTAACATTGGACGCCTCCAGGGCCAGGTGGCTTTTCCTTCCAGAAAGTTCCTGTTTGAAAAACCATAGGTAGGGGCTTTACCTTGAATGGATTAATTCAGCCTGTACTTGTGGAAGTTTACAAGTTACTTCAAATACAAAATTAATAGACTTCCAGACTTTCTGGCCTGAATCTTCCCAGATATTGAGCAATATTGGCAGGAAATTGGAGAGAATTGATTGAAATCATCAGTGAGGAGCTTCCCAACGTTGAGAGCAAAAGTCCAATTTTCCAACCAATTGTTGAACAGCAAGATGTGACTCTCAATCTTGAGTAGCAAGAAGCATATTTCCACACATTAACATCCTCATTAAGACATCATCTCACCTCATTGATGAGAAATTTCCCATTTTCCCACGTGCTGAATGGAAATGGGACAATGATAATTCCTGACATGAAAGTCTCCTGGTGACTCCAGCACACTGTCTGCTCTTCCAGATCTACATCAGTCAATTTGACATCTTCTAGGGACACCAAACGCATGCACCCTCCCTTTCACTCACCTACCACTCACCTCATCCAATAGCATCTCCAGGTCCCCCTCAGTAAAGCAGTGTGTCATTTGTTTTTTGTCCGACATGTCTGTGACCAAGTAAACAAACCATTCAGGGCAGCCGCAGGCTTGGTGATAGCAAGAACTGCAAATGCTGGAGTCAGAGACAACACGGTGTAGAGCTAGAGGAACACAGCAGGCCAGGCAGCATCAGGGGAGCAGGAATGTTGATGTTTTGGGTCGGGACCCTTCTTCAGAAATGGGGGAGGGGAAGGGAACTGTGAAATATACAGAGAGAGGAGGGGTGGGGCTGAGGAAAAGTAGGTGGGATGGTGATAAGTGGATACAGGTAGGGAGTGGTGGGGATTGGTCAGCGGGATGAGTGGGGTGGACAGATGGGAGAGAAGATGGTTAGGTACTGTGGGGTCAAGGAGGTGGGAGGGAGGATGGGTGGGGCTGGGGAAAGGTAGGTGGGATGGTGATAGGTTGGATGCAGGTAGGAGGTTGTGAGGATTGGTCGGCGGGAAGGGTAGGGTGGATAGGTGGGAGAGAAGGTGGACAGGTTGTGTCTGGTCAAGGAGGCGGGGATGAAAGGGAAGTTTGGACGTGGGATGAGGCCAGGGATGGGATGATTTTAAAACTGGTGAATTCTATGTTAAGGCCATCAGGCGGTAGGCTCCCGAGGTGGAATTTGAGGTGTTGTTCCTGCAGTTTGCGGGTGGCATCATTGTGGCACTGGAGGAGGCCCAGGGTGGACATGTCATCAATGGAGTGGGAAGGGGCGTTAAAATGGTTGGCAACTGGAAGGTGTTGTTTGTCACATAAAGAGCGCAGTTGCTCCATGAAACAGTCCCCCGATTCTGCACTTGGTCTCACCAATGTAGAGGAGACCACATCGGGATACAGTAGATCAGGTTGGAGAATGTACAGGTGAACCCCTTTCGGATATGAAAAGTTTGCTTTGGGCCTTGAATGGAGGTCAGGAGGGAGGTGTAGGGGCAGGTGTAGCACTTCCTGCGGTTGCAGGGAAAGGTGGCGCTTGTGGTGGTGTTAGTGGGGAGTGTGGAGCAGATGAGGGAGTCGCGCAGTGAGCGGTCCCTACGAAAGGCACATGGGGTGGGGAGGGAAATATCTCTTTGTCTTGGGGTCAGGTTGTAGGTGACGGAATTGGTGGAGAATGATACGGTAGATGCGGAGGTTGGTGGGGTGATATGTGAGGACCCAGGGGGATTCTGTCTTTATTTTTGTTGGGGGAAGGGGGTGTGAGGGCAGAAGTGAGGGAAATACAGGTATGTGGTTGAGGGCATTTTTGATTACCGGACGGGTGATGTTGCGGACCTTGAAATAAGAAGACATCTTGGATGTCCGGGAATGAAATGCTCCATCTTGGGAGTGGGTGCAGTGGAGGCGAAGGAATTGGGAGTCAGGGATTGCATTCTTGCAAAAAAGTGGGTGAGAGGAGGTGTAGTCTAGTAGTTGCTAGGCTTGAAATAGATGTCAGTTTTGAGGCGGTCACCAGAGATGGAGACAGAGAGGTCCAAGAAAGGGAGGGAGGTATTGAAGATAGTCCAGGTGAATTTGAGGTTGGGGTGAAAGGTGTTTGTAAAGTTGAAGAACTGTTCAAGCTCCTCATGGGAGCATGAGACAGTGTCAATACAGTAATCGATGTCGAGGAGGAAGAGGTGAGAGATGGTGCCGGTGTAACAGCTGAAGAGAGACTGTTCCATGTATCCTACAAAGAGGCAGGCATAGCTTGGGCCCATGTGGGTACCCATGGCCACCCCCTTTGTCTGTAGGAAGTGGGAGCAGTTGAAGGAGAAGTTGTTAAGGGTAAGGATGAGTTTGGTTAAGCGGATGAGGGTGCTGGTGGAGGGAGACTGGTTAGGCCTGCAAGAGAGGAAGAAACAGAGGGCTTTTAGGCCATTTGTGTGGGGGATACAAGTGTATAGGGATTGGATGTCCATAGTAAAGATGAGATGTTGGGGCCAGGGAAATGGAAGTCTCGGACAAGGTAGAGGGCATGGGTCGTGTCTCAGATGAAAGTGGGGAGTTCCAGGATCAGGGGAAAAAGACAAAGTCAAGATATACATAGATGAGTTCAGTGGGGCAGGAGCAGGCAGAGACAATGGATCGGCCGGGACAGTCAGGTTTGTGGATTTTGGGAAGGAGATAGAAACGGGCAGTGCGGGGTTGGGGAATGATGAGGCTAGAAGCTGTGGGTGGGAGGTCACCTAAGGTGATGTGGTTATGAAAGGTCTGAGAGATGATAGTTTGGTGGTCAGGGGTGGGGCCATAATCAAGAGGGCAGTAGGAGGAGGTGTCAGAGAGTTGGCGCCTGGCCTCCATGATGTAGAGGTCTATGCGCCATTACCACCACTGCACCCCCCACCATCTGTGGGTTTGATGGTGAGGTTAGGGTTGGAGCGGAGGGAACAGAGGGCTGCACATTCTGTGGGGGAAAAGGTTGGAGTGAGTGAGAGGGGTGGAGAGATTGAGGCGATCAATGTCGTGATAGCAGTTGGAAATGAAGGGGTTGAGGGATGGTAGGAGGCCCTGAAGTGGTGTCCAGGATGATGGGAATTGTTGGAGGCGGTAGAAGGGTTCAGCAGAGGGTGGGTTACTCTCCCGGTCAAAGAAATAGGCACGGAGGTGGCGGAAGAAGAGTTTGACATCCAGATGAGAACAGAATTCATTGAGGTGTGGGAGCAAGGGAATGAAAGTGAGTCCTTTGCTGACGACTGACCATTTTCCCTCAGTGAGGGGGAGGTCTGGGGTGGATGGTGAAGACCTGGCAAGGCTTGGGGCTGGGACTGAGTGTAGAGCTGGAGCTAGGAGTAGGGGTGGAGACTGTCTTAGGCGTGGGATTATGGATAGGGATGTTCATGTAAGTGGAAGCAAAAGTGATGTCTTCAGCAGCGTCAGCAGAAGTGACATTGTTGGCGTTGGCAGAAGTGACTTGTCAACGGTGGAAGTGACATCATCGGCACAAGTGACATCAACAGCAGATGTGGCGCTATCAGTGTGATCAGCATCAGTGGAAGTGAGTGAACAGCGTTGGCGGAAGTGACATAGTTGACAGTGTCAGCGGGAGAGGCCGAAGCAACTGTACAGTTAATGGTGCTGGGAAAATTGAGAGGGAGATCCTGGATAGGGTTGGGTTCTGGGGTGGTGAAGGAGCCTGTGTTTGGTGGTAAGCACAAGCAAGTTCAGTGCACTTCTGGTCTTTGACGTCAGGTAGAGTGGAGAAAAAGTGTTGGTTGAGGGTGTGGATCCCATGCAGAATGAAAAACAGAAGGGGCCCTTTGCAGGTCTGGGAGAGGGAGGCTCTGAGCTGAAGTAAGGTTGATGGTAGTGCGAGGAGATGCCGGTGTATGGCTGCGAGCATAGAGTTGAGGTCCGCAGAGAAAACCATTTCTGGAAGCTCTAGATGCACTATAGGTAGTGTTTGTCACTGTTTGAGCCAAATTGGGATGGCCTGGATGTTGTTTGGAGTCCACAGGGGATGATTTGGTTCTGTAGGCAGGTACTGAGAAAGGAGATGTAGCTGAAGTACTGGGTTTGTTTAAGTATGTGGTCAAAGAGTTTCAGGGCCGAAGAGATTACCAGTGGGTTGCAGTAGGAGGGAGATCCACTGAGGTCTTTCCGGAGGGATGAGGACAACTTCTTCAAGGTGGGCATCCTTGGAAGAGGTTTTGCAGTATGGTTATAAATCATTCGGTGACAGCAAGAATTGCAGATGCTAGAGTCAGAGATAACACAGTGTTGGAGCTGGAGGAAAACACCAGGCCAGGCAGCATCAGAGGAGCAGGAAAGCTGTTGTTTCAAGTCTTCAGAAGTGGGGAGGGGGAAGGGAGCTGGGAAATAATTAGAGGGAGGAGGGGTGGGGCTGGGGAAAGGTCAGTGGGATGGTGATAGGTGGATGCAGGTAGGGAGTGGTGGGTACTGGTCAGTGGGATGGGTGGGGCAGATAGCTGGGGAGAGAAGATGGACAGATTGTGTCAGGTCAAGGAGGCAGGGATGAGAGGAAGGTTTGGACATGGGATGAGGCCGGGGGATGGGGAGATTTTAAAACTGGTGAACTCTATGTTAAGGCCATCAGGCTGTAGGCTCCTGAGGTGTAATATGAGGTGTTGTTCCTCCAGTTTGTGGGTGCTGTCATTATGGCACTGGAGGAGGCCCAGGGTGGACATGTCACCAGGGAGTGGGAGGGGGAGTTAAAATGGTTGGCGACCAGAAGGTGTTGTTGTTTGTCACGTATAGAGTGCAGATGCTCCACAGAATGGTCCCTGAGTCTGTGCTTGGTCTCAGTGATGTAGAGGAGGCCACATCGGGAGCAATGGATACAGTAGACCAGGTTGGACGATGCCTGACCAGCTGTGTTCCTCCAGCTCCACACTATGTAGTCAGCTGCAGACTTGACTGGGTGTACGTCTGGGCTTTAAGGTGCTTCTGGTGCCAGGAATCCCAGGAGGTCCCAGTAGTGACTAGTACTTCTGCCCGTGGTGAGTGGGAGACAGCAACGACTAGGGCACCATAGCATATGGTGTAAAGGTAAGAAATTGACTTTGAGAAGAAGTCATGAGAAAACTTATTTGGAACTCTTTCATTAGAACTTGTCAACAATGATACTTGACCAATTGCTGATAAGAGTCAACTATTTATCTCTAAGTCAATGTGCATCAGAAGACAGGTGAATCAACGATTCACAAGTTAACAACAGATCACCATCAAATTCCTACTGGATGGTGATGGCTTTGAATTTCCAAACCAATCTGTTTTGAAATTACTAATATTAGTCAATCGACCAAAATCAGCTTGAAATATTTAGCTAAATATCCAGTAACACCTGAGAAGTCTGTAGGACAAATAATAAGACTTAGGCTGAATCTTAAAATATTTTGACCATGTCATTATTGTTGAGTTTCATGAAGGATTGTTCTCCACAAGTCCTAGAGAGTTTCTTCATATTATCATCCCACACTGACCCCAGCATGTACTAGAGTTGGCCCAGCATGGTCTCATGGCAGTAGATTCTGGTAAGGTAGCAGCAGTGAGGTTGGAAGAGGGGCAAAGATGGGACCGGCATCAGCATTGGCGGCTGCCACATCAGCAGAGGCAATGTCGTCAAGATAGGTCCAGCAGCAAAAGACGGCGCCTGATGATCAATGACTTAGACATTGATTGAGTCCAGCGCTGGCAGCAGTGACGCAATGGCGGAATGACCATCATGTTGATGTTGGTGGAAAAGGTGGCATCTGTGGTTGGTGTTGGAATCAAAGATATTGGACTTCAGCTGTGGCAATGCGATAGGCCCAAACTGGTTCTCCTGGAATGAGCTGCGATGTTGGGGTATTGGTGGGCCCATTGAGGAGACCCTCCTGTTGTTGCATGGAGCACAGGTAGGGAGGAAGGTGAACTTTGTTTTTACTTATATTTAAGTGTTATATTTTAATTTCAGTCTTATATCAAAAGAGTGCCAGAGCTTGGTGACATATTACAATTTTCACCGTATTTATTTGTTAAATAAAAAAGACAATCAATCATTCAATTCAATTCACTTCAATTCTCCTCATTAACCACTCATCTCGTCTCTGTGGCGATGCACTTGTTCAATGTTAACCTGTTCTCCCAATTGCCATACTCTACGCTGCTTGAATATCTGGCATGCCTGGCACCAGCGTCATCTTTAAAAAGGTGGTACCACAGCACCCTGGCAAGCATTGGTTTTCCCCCGTTGTCCTGCATGGTGACATGCACACATAGAGACCATGGCTGAGAAGGAGAAATTGGGGTTGCGATCACCAACAGTGACCTGGAAGTCCTCCAGATGAGATGGTGTAGTGGAGGTCCATCCTCCGTCACAAGACTAACAAACGAGGCTGCAACTCCACCCCCTGCCAGTTTGGCCCAAGGTCACCACCCAGGCCAGTGCCACTTCCACCATCTGGCGAAATGCCCAGCAGTGCAGGAAGGAAGCCTGTTACCTTTTCTGAGAACTGCCACCATCTTCTTTCTGCTCGCTCACAGTTAGTCTGTCTCTGCTATCATACTGCTCTATCATCGCACATGCTGTACTACTCTAACTACTGCATACAGCATCTTCCATCACTCACACTCACCCACTGTAAATCTCCACACTATTAACTTGGCAAGGCTTCTGCACTGCTTATGGCTATGGACCAGACCAGATCTCCTCAAAATATTTTTAAAAGATAGCCTAGACTCTAACTTTTTCTTATTTTAAAGATAGAGGTGAAATGTGTTTCCAGATGTGATCCGATTGGTCAAACTGCTCAACCTTCAGCAAAACATGAATTAGTAAAATGTACTATATCTATTATTTGGTTAAGTTTTCCAATAGTTAAGCTTATCTAAATTCCTCTTTTTTTTTGTACTTTACTAACTACAGTTAAAGTACAAAAAATAGAGGAATTTACAATAACTTAACTATAGGAAAACTTAACCAAATAATAGATATAGTACATTTTACTAATTCATTATTCCAATATAGTAACATCCCATAAACATTCCCCTTGGCAAAAAAAGGTAAATTCAGACACAGATTCTGACATGCAGTTCTCTAATCCAGGAAGGAAAAACATCAAGAGAGATCTCAGAGAAACTGGCAGCTAGGAATCATTTACTGAAGCTTCCAACCCTTCTTGGAGCCCAAACAGCTTCTGACTGCTACGGCTAAGAAAAAAAACTAGAAAGCCTGGCCTATGAGAGCTGGTCACTCTTCTTCCAAATTATTTACTTCAGCTGTTCTCAGTAGCCACTTTTTGCCTCCACCTTTACAACCTCTCTTCAAAAAAACTCAGGACAAAATAACCATTATAAAGTGACAGGATCATTACATCTCCCCCCTTAAAAACAGATCATCAACATCCAAATATGGCTTCATTTTAAAACCCTTGATCTTACTCTATTAGTACATGATAATACATATACATTGCAAATATTCACGACTACATTCTATTTCAGTCGTTTATTCCCACCACTAAATGCTTCTCTCTTTCTTCATTAAAGTCGTGACAATGCATTAGCAATTATGTTTTCTTGTCCTGCCAGGTGTATAATTTTTAAATTGAACGGCTGCAACAAAAAGCTCCATCTAAACAGACTGGAATTTTTGTCCTTAAATTTCTCCAAAAGCTGTAATGGGCTATGATCAGTATATGTAATTGTCTCAGACATATTACTGACAATATAAATGTTGAAATGTTGTAATGCCAACAGCAAGTGCAAGAGTTCATGCTCAATAATGGAATATTTCTGTTGATAAGTGTTCAGTTTTCTGAAAAAATACCTGATAGGTCTTTCTATCTTATCATAGAATCCCCACAGTGTGGAAACAGGCCCTTCGGCCCAACAAGTCCACACTGACCCCCAGAGCATCTGACACAGACCCATCCCCCTATGACCCACCTAATCTACACATCCCTGAACACTATAGGACAATTTAGCATGGCCAATCCACCTGGCCTGCACATCTTTGGACTGTGGGAGGAAACCAGAGCAAACCCACGCACACACAAGGAGAATGTGCAAACTCCACACAGACAGTTGCCCAAGGCTGGAATTGAACCTCAGTCCCTGCCATTATGAGGCAGCAGTGCTAACCACTGAGCCACCGTGCCACCCCCAAAATATGGCATTGAATCCCTACAGTGTGGAAGCAGGCCATTCAGCCCATCAAGTCCATACTGACCTTCTGAAGAGATCCAGCCTTTAAACGGAAGGTGATTTGTTGTGTTTCAGCATCCAGGAAGGTGGGGTGGTTCAGTGGTTAGCACTGCTGCCTCATTGCCCAGAGACCCAGGTTCAAACCCACCCTCGGGTGACTGTGGAGTTTGCACGTTCTCCTAGTATCTGTGTGGGTTTCCTCCCACAGTCCAAGGACGTGCAGGTTAGGGTGGATTCCACCATCTGTTGTGGTGAGATTCAAACCCGGGTCCCCAGGACATTACCTGGGTGTCTGGATTAACAGTCCAGAGAATATACCACTAGGACATCACCTCTTCTTGTAAGAATATAGGACCGATACTCACAACACTTGCACTGATAGCCACCTTGAATGGTTTTGCGTAATTAGGAGCGGCTAACACTGGGGCATTGGTTAACACAGCTTTCAGGCTGTCAAATGCCCTCTGCCAGTCTGCCACCCACTGAAAGTTTCTGCATTTCTTCAATAAGTCAGACAGTGGAGCAACCACACTGCTAATATTTGGTAAGAACTTCCGATAAAACCCACTCAATCCCAGGAATCGTCCTACTGCTCTCTTCTTTGATGATATAGGAAACTGCCCAATAACCTTTGTTTTCACATCCCATGGGGCCATCTGTCTATGTCTGATAACATGGCGCAGGAACATGACTTGGGCTTTGGTGAATTCATTCTTAGCCAGGTTTATCACCAAGCCTGCCTCTCAAATTCAATCAAATAATTCCAATAAATGGTGCAAATCTTCCTTCCATGTGCAACTAAAAATCACCAGATTGTCGATGTACACCACACAACTGGGTAATCCAGAAATGACTTTATTGGTTAGTCTTTGAAATGTGGCTGGTACATTTTTCATCCCAAATGGCATGACTTTAAAATGGAAAATCCATTCGGTGTCACTAAAGCTGAAATTGTCTTTACTCTTTTGGATAAAGGTAACTGCCAGTATCGTCTGAATACAACCGACTTAGAAATGTAAGTTATTTGTCCCAACTTCTCAATGAAGTCTTCCAAATGTGGAATAGGATATGAATCAGACTTTGTAACTACATTAACATTGCAATGGTCTACACATAATGGCCGGGTACCATCTACTTTTGGCACCGTTACTATGGGTGAGCTCTAGTCGCCGCAACTCACTTCAATTATGTTGCCTTTGAGCATGCATTCAAACATTTTTGAAACTGTGCCAACTTTAGAGGGTTACATCAATAAGGAAGTTGCTTAATTAGAACACAATTTCCTAAATCTACATCATGTATCATTAGATTAGTACTTCCCAGCTTACTCCCACATATCTCCCCATGCAATAGTAATAACTCCTTCAGGTAATTTCAATTTTCTTCTGGAAGATGACTCAATAATTTATCCCAGTTTTTGAGAATTTCTGCATTGTCCAATTTAATTTGAGGAAAGTCCAATTCAGAATTGTAACCAGTAACACATTCTCCTTTTGCTTTCCTTCCCCATCAAAATATCTTTTGAACACATTCGCATGAGACACTATGTGATTTCTTCATATCTGATATCCTTATCAAATAATTCACTTCACTCAATCTCCTTTTGAGTTGATAAGATCCTCTAAACCTCACTTTTAAAGCTTCACTTATCACTGGAAGTGACACTAACACTTTATCTCCATTAGCAAAGTTGCAAATTTTTGATTTCTTGTCTGTTTCCTGTATCATTATTTGCTGTGCTACTTTTAAATGCTGTCTAACCAACTTCTCCACTCTATTTAATCATTCCCTAAAACTTGACACATAGGCTAAATATGTGGTTTCCAAAATCTGACACACCAATTTCTCTTAATTGATTTCAGTGGTCCTCTCACCTCATGCCCAAAAACTGATTCAGATGGACTGAATTTGGTAGATTCATTTTGTGCATCTCTAATTGCAATAAGTACAAGCAGAATTCCTTTATCCCAATCATTTGGATAGTCTTCACTATAAGCCCTCAACATGGTCTTTAAAGTTTGATGCCACCATTCTAATGCTCCCTACGATTCTCGGTGATAAGCAATGAATTTGAATTGTTTTATTCCTAAGCTATTCATAACTTTCCCGAATAATTTTGATGTAAAATTTGACCCTTGATCTGATTGTATCTCTGTGGCCAGTCCGTATCAAGTGAAAAATTTGAGTAACTCTTCTACAATTCTTTTAGCTATGATATTACGTAATGGAATGGCCTCTGGAAATTTAGCAGACACATCCACTATTGTCAACAAAACTGATTCCCACTTTTTGTTTTAGGTTGAGGTCCTACACAATCAATTAAGAACAAAAACAAAGTTGCTGGAAAAGCTCAGCAGGTCTTGCAGCATCTGTGGAGGAGAAAACAGAGTTAACGTTTCGGATCCAGTGACCCTTCCTCAGAAGGGTCCTTGGTCTATCAAAGGAGTAACTTCTGATCAATGAGGTTGATTCCCTACTGCCCACTTTGAAATGATCCAATAAAACATTTTGTTATATCATAATCAATACAAAAGTTTTAATAAGAATGAAACCATTTTGATTACCTAGCAACAACCTAGACATTGGGTCTGGAGACAGCATACGACCCCGTCAATGTGAGTAATCCTCTTCAGTGACATCTGAGAACACACCAAAATTGGCAGAGCTGCCTCACAGGTTCGTTTGACATTGTCATACTCATAGAATCATGTATTTGAGCTAATGTCCCGTACTCCTTGAATGCCATGTCTGGTTATGTCCTCTCCCACAGTGGCAGCACAGTGATATACAGTTAGACATATATGGTCCTACAAATCCTTTACAATGATTCTGAACAACATGAAGCTTTAGAACATCAGGTCAAACACTGGAACAAAACTTTCTGCTCATGACTATCTTTCATCCATCTCAGCTGATGAATCAGCATTCCCTCATGTTGAACCCTGCTTGGGAGAAGCATTGAGTATATCAAGAATACAAAATATAATCTGGGTTGGGCATCTCATTGTCCATCAACAATAGTGACTAAGTCACACTACTATTGAATGACTTGACTAAGTTCTGAATGACTAATCTGTGAGATTTAATCTGTAGTAAGATGGTGAAGAAACCGATAAGTAGACCATGTCCTCACCAAGTAACCTGTTACAGATATATCTTCCGAAGACAATATTGATTGACGTCACCACCACATGTTCCTGATGGAGACAAAGTCCCATATTCTCAATGAGAACATGCTACATCATGTGGTGTGGCACTGGCACTATGTTGAATTGGATAGATTAGGAACAGATTTAACCGCTCAGAATTGGGTATCCAGCATACACTGAGGTCAATCAACATGAGCAACGGATTGTATTCAACCACAGCCTGTAAGCTCATGAACTGGCATCAAGCATGGACCAATGTTGCAGAATATAAAAGACTATACCAGGAACAGTCCCAAATGTAAGCAAAGATGAGATGCCAATATGAATTGACAAAATAAATGTGAAACAGCAGAAGCAGTCTGCTTTAGACATTGCAAAGTGGTCCCACATCAAAACAACCAGGTCAAAGCTCTGCAGTCTTGCCACATCCAGTCTTGAATGGTGGTGGACAATTCACTGCATTGAAGCAATACACTAAGATGTCTTCAATAGTATATTCCAAATGTGAATCAACTGCCATCTAGAAGGACAAGGGCAGCCAATGCACTGGAAAACCTCCAGCTACAAGGTTCCCTCCAAGCCACACACCATCCTGACTTGGGACAATGGTGCTGGTCCTTCACAGTTAATTTGCTGTAGCTGTGTCAAAATCTCCAAACTCCTGTCTTAATAACACTGTGAGTGTACTTACATCACATGGATTGCAGCAGTTCACGAAAATGGCTCACCAATAACTTCTCAAGAGCAATTAGGCATGGGCAATAAACAATGGCTTGGGTAGTGATGCCTAGATCCCATGAACAATTTTTTTTTAAACTGAACAGCTAGCAAGATCTGGAGAATCTATGAGCTTAATGATAGAAGATACCAGCATCTAAATACAAGTGACAAAGCCTGATAAACTTCATTTAAACATTCAACTTCACCAGTAACATTAGTTCATCGATAATTTTGTCAATTTTTATTAAACCAGACTTATAGCAAACTTCCACTGTTAAACATTGTAGTGATAGGAATCTTGGCCGGGTGGATCCATTGACTATGAGATTCTTGATTGGGGTGTTAACCTGAACCAATCAGAGACCCGTGGCAAAACTATATCTGCTGGTTGTACTGGGGGAAACAGAAGGGCCATCACAATCAGGTTTGAAACCTTTCTGGATCCAGCGAGACCGGATCACCGTATAGGATAGCCCATTAGAGGATTGTCCCAATTAAAGATTGTTGTCAGATACTGGCTGAACTCCGCCAGGGTCATCCGGGGCTTCCAAACTGAAGGTGTTGGCAAGAAGTTATGTCTGGTGGCCGGGATTGGATGCCGACATAGCTGCATGAGTGGGGCAGAGCCCAGAGTGCCAACAAGGACCAGAGTTACTACCGGCATCTGCCCCACATTTGTGGGAATGCCCAGGTGAACCTAGAACTTGGTTACATGTTGATGAAGTCGGGCCTTTCATGGGCTCAATGTTCCTGATCGTTGTGGATGCCCATTCAAAGTGGTTGGACGTGTTTAGAGTTAATTCGGCAAACTCAGGGATGGCAATTGAAAAGCTGCAAGCATCGTTTGCGTTACACGGACTGCCAGAAGTATTGGTCATGGACAATGGGATATCATTTACATTCAGGGAATTTGAGTATTTCCTAAAGTCAAATGACATTCGGCATGTTTGGACAGCTCCATACTATCCATCGTTCAATGGTTTGGCAGAAACAGCAGTCCAAACATTGAAGGCAGGTTTAAAGAAACAGCTTACAGCTTCACTCAATATGAAACTGTCCCAGTTCCTTTTTGATTATGGGACTAATCCTCATGCACCTACAGGGATAGCTTCAGCCAAGTTGCTGATGGGGAGGAGTCTTTGCTCTACGTTAAACATGATAGTCCTCCAATCAGGGTGGGGTAAGGTTGAAATGGCAGCAGGAATGCCAATGTCAGCCACGTGCCACCTCTAAGCGAGAAAGGTAGTTTATTTCCGGGGACGAAGTTTGATGTCAATGCCAAAAAAAGCTCGGCATGGGTGTGAGGCAAGATCAACACGAGGTCAAGTGATGTGACACACAAAGTTCAGGTAGGTGAGGTGGTCCTGAACGAACATGTGGATCACCTGAAAGCTGTCACCTCGCAAACAGGGCTAGAGTAAAACAAACCTGGTCCCACGGCACAGCCAGAAGGCCTGTCAGAAACTATGGACTCTCCCCGCCATCTGATGTCAAGGAAACCTTAGAGTCCGAAATAGGTGCAGCCTCAATACTATTACCGCCGGAAGAAGAGGAGGAAATTCTCCTGAGACACTCCGGGCACCAGAGCCAGGTCACAGTCCGTTGCATGCCACCTGTGTCTGCATCCAAGTCAGAGGAACCGGACCTTGGGCTAAAATGTCCCAGGAGAAGCCAGAAGAGAAAGAACATGCCTACACCCGCAGACGTTTGTGTGTGTGTGTGGGGAGGGGGGGTGGAGGGGGTGGTGGGGTGGGATAGTAGTAGTGTTGGATGTAGTAATTAGATCGAGAGCCAGGCGGACCTCATTGTCTATGAGTTCCCTGATCGGGACTGCTAACCTTGGCCAGTCAGGGATCCCTGACTGACAGATATAAATAGGCGATTCAGAAGGTCTCCTCAGAATAGAGAATGGCTTTGAGGTGGCTGGTCAGAGCCCAGGTTCAGTACACATGTATATAAAGGTTGACTTGGTGACAGGATACTGACCTCTGTGCAGTTGTTTCACATATTGCAAGCATTTTTATTAGTTCACCAATGCATTCTCTCATATATAACGAGTTGACATATTTGTTCGCCTAAACAGAGATGGATAACTATAAGATAATAACTTAAATATGGTGGATGTTTGCACTCAAGAGTAAGATAACATCTAATATCTGTTGTAATTTCTTGTACTTACATTCTTGACCTGAGGTGTCAACGTCTGAAACTGGTTCAATATCTGTGAGTGGTGCTTTCAGTGCTTTGAAGAACGACTTGTTTCATGTGATGATTTGCAAACCGTGTTTAGTTGTGATTGATCCTTTATGCTGGTCACTACAAGCAGTTGGATGTCATAAGGGGTTGTTCGTTTGCTAACATGGCTTTATAGTTTCCCAAGCACTTTATTGCCTGGCTCTTAATGTTACAGCTCTAAATTTCATGTTTCACTTTATATTTATTCTCGTTTGATTCTTTTGTTTTTTGATCAAGTTCACTAACAAGTTGATCATTTGCTCAGGGGAGTACTTAGGAAGACTTTCACAGAGGATATGAAAAGATGAGTTTAACTGGAGGCTTTTCAGAAGTAGAGCAGGAAGTCACTTGGTAATTATAAAGGAAGCAATACAACTTCTGCTTCCACCAGTTTTTTCAGCTGTTGCACTGTGGATTATATTTTTCAAGGTACACATAAACCCCTTGACGTCTCCATTAGCTCTTTTAGTAATTTTTAATGATCAAAGCCGCAGGAATTTGCAAATTTGCTGAGCACATCACTGTTGAACAGCATCTATTGACATCCCTCAGAATTTGAAGATCCAAACAAAGTGAAAATCCAGTGAAATTTTGGGATGACTGTTTTTAGTTGAGGTAGATGTAACTATTTCTACAACTGGGAACCTGCTGTCATTATTAATGACAATAAGCCAGTGAGCAGCTCGCACTAACTCCAATCTGTGGCCTGCAAGTAGTTCAAACCTGTTGACTGCATCACCAAGATTTGACATTGTAATGGCTTGATATGGTAAACACTGATTGATTTTGTGGTCTACCGTGCAGCTAATTCATGGGAATGCACAATTTTCCTGATGAGTTGTTTGCTCTTGTCAATTCCCCAATGACCTTCAAAGGCTATATCGATAAAACAATTCCTCAATGAGTATGCAATGTCAATACAATTGTTGACAAGTGGTGTTCCAGGGGAAATAAAATGAGGGAGAGGAAAACCTATTCCTAAATTCAAGGGAAATTCAAAGGAAGGAAGCCCACCACAGACACCATTGATGTAGGTCACCAGGAGCATATCAGTGAGATAAACACATAATTACTCACTGCGGAGCGGATGGTTCAAGACACGAGTCCAGGCGTCCTACATGAGACAAACCTCAGATTTCCACTAACCACACTTTCGAAAATTAAATGCTTGAATCCAGTACATGGACTATAGAAATGGGTAGTGAAGGGTTAGAACTGGGAGATGTGGCATAGTCCAATGACTAGCAAAGCAGGTTTAGAGCTCAGATTAGGTCGAAGAGAGTGAATGTGGAATGTGTGTAATGTGTCATCCTAGTTTATTATTGTTCTTTCATACTGACCCTGTGATGGAATGGTCACCAAAAACAAAATGGAGAAATGTTATTTGTACTCTGTTCTGCTTGTTGGGAAAATGTTACGATCATAGCAAAAAACAGACTGCCAATATTCAACTTTCTGTTGTACTCTCCTCTGGTTCTTCCACTAATGGAGGTTTCACTTTCAGTTTCACCTGGCCTTTTGGAGAATGTCATTAGTTCTCTTGCAATTTTACTTCAAAGCAATCTGCTAACCAGATCTCTGGTTCTAACTTGTTATGTTTTCCCTTCCCTGAACTCGTTTGGCCTTCTTTCATGGCCAGTCGCTTAACTGTAGCCCTTTTAACACCTTTTGGATCTGTCCTTCCCCTTTCCAATGTCTGGCTTAACTCTGGTTTTGTTCATATGCCTTGAAATTTACATCTCTTATTTTATTCACACTTGCTAAATAACTTCACATTTTGGAGATAAAATGTTACCTGCAGTATGTTCACTTTATAAAAGGTGATGGAGATAGACTTGTAATATGTAACTGAATCATTTAATTTAAGGAACACAGCAGAAGGAAGCTACAAAGCCAGAAAACATGAAAGATATCGAAAGTTTATCTCTCTCTCTCCCTTGCTCTCTGTCAATCTGAACCTTCAGCAAACTAGTGTCAGTGGGAAAAACAAATTTACTAAGACATCAAAGGTATATGAAAGCTTTTTCACTCTTGGTGAAACGGTAACAACAAAACAAAATAAAACACTGGATTTGAAACATTAACTCTGTTTTCTCTTCACAGATGCTGCCGGACCTGCTGGGTTTCTCCAGTTTTTGTTTGTTTCAACAATTAATCTGTTGGAACTTGAATTTCACTGTCACAACCTAAAGACTCTTAAAATCTGAAAACTACATCTGTTTTTACCCTGAGATAACAAGGTGTAGAGCTGGATGAACACAGCAGGCCAAGCAGCATCAGAGGAGCAGGAAGGCTGACGTTTCGGGCCTAGACCCTTCTTCAGAACAAGGTGTAGAGCTGGATGAACACAGCAGGCCAAGCAGCATCAGAGGAGCAGGAAGGCTGACGTTTCGGGCCTAAACCCTTCTTC
>NC_063333.1:87304467-87307149 GCF_021869965.1 Rhincodon typus | reverse complement strand
CTCAGATTCTCCAGCATCAGCAGTTCCCACTATCTCTAAGACAGATAGGGAGATGCTCACAATACCACTTCTCACCCAGGTTGAAGAGGGAATCCTGGTTGTGATTGCCTTAAGCAGCAAACTGACTGACTCCATGCCCCTGGATTGCTTTCAGATAAAGCCCTTGACTGGCTGTACTGGGACACTCTGATTAATGGCACTTTTGTCAGGCTTAACTGAAGACTACTCTTTGTGACATGGCCGTTTGGGTGATGCACATATAGTCTGATTGCCATGTAGACTGCTGCTACATAATGAAGGTGTGTTGTTGAGTTAGGATATTGCAGTAAACTGTTCACCCCTGACTGATAACTGTTGACAGCTTCCTATCTGCGCTGAACAGCAGGACCAGGCACAAGTACTGGAAGCCTTTAAACTCTGGCTGAGGAGTAAAATGCACAAAGGGAATGCAAGGCAAGTCTGCCTTCGCCATCTAGGTAGGCCTAATGTGAATGTATGCTAAGATAGCAAGGAAGCAGCCCTGAGCTGCTTCTTACTCCTTGATCTGCGTGCCTCTCCCTGTATGCCCTTGCATCAGCATTACAATAAAAAGAGCCCATGTGCTCAAAGTGCAGCATTGAATTACTGAAATTCACAGTAATTGGATCAGAGAAGTGCTATGATGAAGTATTGAGGCTGGTACATGCCGGATAGTAACATCAATGCACGAGAGGTATGTGTGGTCACTGTCCACGGAGAATGCCTTGAAATATTGGTACGAAGTATGTAAAATAGAGATCGAGCGGAACAAGCTGGAGGTGCCACATCCCTGCTCTGACTTTCATGTTGGGTATTCTTAGTGTCTAGTTTCTATCTCACAGGGGAAATAAGGGAATTCTGTATCATAATGAAGTAAGGTTAGATAGAAATGAGGATGATAATGAGTAATTATCTTTGTTAATAAGCCTCTCATCATTCAATAGCTAGAATCTCATCTCGATGTCGGGGACTTAGTTGGAAAGTGGGATTTTTCGGTCTTGACGTGAAAAAGCATCTCTCTTGACATCTCACACAATTTTTCCTAAATTTCTTGCCATTGCCAATAGGCCGGGTAGATTCCACCTTCAGTTTCCACACTCACGTTTTCTCACTGATCTGTAGACGTCATTAATGAAATTACTTATAAATTGCCCTGGAGGCTGAACTCTTTTATTGCATCTTGTCATTTTAAGAATTCTATTAGTTCTGAGGTTGAAGTATTTATCAAATGCTTTCAGACCTTCGTTAAAAATGTTTCTTTCTTACTCCTTGTCATCAGGTACGTTCCCAGGTGTACATAGAAGTGGATTAACTTGTTCAGTTTCTGTGGCCATCACCATCCTGACTGCTGCGTAAGGCAATGATCAGCATTAATCCTTTCACATCCTCCCACCCTTCTACAACACTTGGGGTTGGTTAGCTCAGTTGGCTGGACAGATGATTATAATGCAAGAATGATGCAATTAGTGAGTTCAATTCCCACACTGGCTGAGGTTACTATGTAAGGTCTGCCTTCTCAACCTCACTCCTTGCCTGAGGTGTGGTGACCCCCAGGTTGTAAACCACCACCAGTCACACCTCCCTCTCTAATGTGAGATTGGTCCTCTGAGACTATGGCAACAGAAAAAAAGCACTGTATACTTGATCATTGGTGCTCAAAATTATCATTGAATGCATTTCACCAGTGAACTGTCATAGAAATTTTGAATTTTTTTGCTGCAAGGCTGAATGAACTAAGCTCAAATGAAGATATTGAGCAGAAAAAAAGAACATGGTAAGTTGTGTTCATTTATCACTCTGGTTTTACCAAGCAACTCAAGCTCACTACTCACCAAAACATTGATTTAAATTGCCTCTGTTTTTATTCAATAACCCTGAAACTTCAGCATACTTTATCATATCTGCTCATATCTCACAAGCCTCCATCATTACCAATCTGTTATGTGGTGTCAATTCTGCAGCCTCTGGTGGTCCCAGGTACTGATATTGTAATGTTTAAGGAACTAATTGTATCCTTCAACTATCACGTCGCAAACATCGACATTTCTCTTCCCAAATTCCTTTCCATCTTCAAACCCACTCTTACAGTTACTTCACCTAACTCATCTTCTTGCTGTTGTTAAAGCCTGATCTACTTTGTGAAGAAAGTTGAGATATTTTAGTTACATTGATTTTCTGCTAACAGTGGAGGATACACATCAATCAATGAGTACCTTTGTTAACCACTACCCATGTTTTAATAATAACTAATTATTAATGATATCATTGAACTTTTGAGTGTTGCCATTATATAAAGATTGTTCTTAAGTGAACTCCAATTCATCATTTCCCTAAAGATGTCTAAGATTCATTACATTGCAATTTCATTACAAGAATGTACATTTCAGAACTGTAAATCCACATGTGAAATCGCTTGACAGGGAAAGTCAAAATCAAATTTCTGAGTATGAAACAATAAGTTATTGATAATAGAAAAATCTCATTTTTCTTACAAGAGGAATTTGAGGGCGTCGACTACACTCATGCTGAATGAACCACTGGAACGTAATTATTTGAATAAGTGATTGGGCAGATAAATGTCCCTCCATGTGAACTGACTGGGCATATAGTTCACTGTGACATTTGGACATAATAGAATGTAAAACTCAGCAGAACAAGAACAAG
>NC_063333.1:87283634-87304457 GCF_021869965.1 Rhincodon typus | reverse complement strand
AAATGTCACAGTGAACTATATGCCCAGTCAGTTCACATGGAGGGACACTTAACTGTCCAATTACTTTAGTTATTCAAATAATTACATTCCAGTGGTTCACTCAGCTGACGCCCTAAATTCCTTGTCTAAGAAAAATGTAAATAATTAGAGGTTGGATAGATCTGTTGATTGGATTGCTGGTTTTTGATGCACAATGATGGCAACAGTGCTGGTTCAATTCTCATGTCTGCTAAGTGCACCATGAAGGTCCCACCTTCTCAACCTCACCTCTCATCTAAGGTGTGGTGTCCCTCAGTTAAACTACCACTAGTTGTCTCTCTCACATGACAGAATAGCGTATGGTCCTCTGGGACTATGGCAGGTTTATCTTTAGAATAATGCATTTCAATATCAAGCATTATTTAATAACTAATTGAATTTGTAGTATAGTGAAACCATAACACTCCAAAAGAGCAATGCTGCCCTCTACAGATACAAAAGTATTTCTTTAGATAATTGAACTTCATTAGCATTGTATCAATATTACTGATTTATACACTATTTAATATTGCTCAACACCTTAAACTTCTTCACACATAATGAATTATCCTTTGAAGAAAGTTGCTGTTTTAAGGACAAATGTAAAGTCCTTCTGACCTAGCAATATCCGATAACCAGCACTGAAAGGAATGCACAATGGTGTGGATCAGAGAAAGAGTAATTGTCAGATCTGAAGGTGAATGAGGCTAAAGGATCTTCAAATCCCACTTCAATTGCTAGAAGGGCAGACAGAATCTTGGTTCAATGTCTCATTCAATACAGCCCTGAAATTATTGCTGTGTTGCAGTTCTTCACGGGAATGTCAATGTGTCAATGCAGAGTAAAAACTCAAAATTCTTGGATATATTGAGGTTAATTCTCGTCATCAATGGGTGTTGATCTGGTGAAGTGGATTGCTTGATTAAATTCCAGTGGAGGTGAACATCAGGCAGATTCTACTGCAGGTGAATAATCCACTCTGCCAGATCCTTTTCAATGTATCAAAGTGATAATATTCTTTGTGTTTCCAAAACAATCTCTCGAAGAATATTTTCTAATCAGGAATGTAAACTACAGTTTTCCACAGTTGAACACTGCGTGCATCTATCTTAACTAATATTTACATATCTATCAAGGACCATGCATTGTGTTTTCTAAATACTTCAAATTTTAATTAGAACAATGTATATGACCTTGTTATGTACATGAATATTTGAAATGCTTTCTGCTGCTTATTTGAATTGTTGAAATTGAATAATTAGATTTCAAGTTATCACTGAGACTAGCAACCACAGACAACGTGACAACAATTTACAATGAAGAAACACATTGCCGAGCCTGCCACCCAGCATTGTATTTGCTCACCTTCTATCATTTGCCAACGAGACACTCAGAAACAATAATTGTTTCGTTTGCTTTGACTTGTAACAAGATGCAATAAAGGTTAGTTGTAATGTACAAAAAAGGTTTGTTTTATTTGCATACTTTTCATCGGTGATAAATATGCCAAATAGGCAGTAAAAGAAGGCATTGCAATTAAAATAAAATTAGTCTGCAATCCATTCATTGAAATTCCATCCTTCTGTAAATGAATTACTACAATAAGGGAATTTTAGTAGCGCATGCATTTAGCTGTGGCTAAAGGTGTTACTTTTCCTGAAAGATGTCAACATGCCTGGAAGAAAGCACCAATGTGTTGTTGACTTCAGATTTTAACTGTGGCAAGATTCTACTTGGGAGCTTTTGGAGCCAAAATCTTCCAATTGGTTGCACGTGAAGCAGGTCTGTGGTTGGTTTTATGTCAATTATGTTAGCTTCACCTGCAATAAATTTAATCAGATTAAGTGGATACTTGAAATTATATCATTGGCTGACTTTTCACAGGTGCAGGATGTCATTGACTCCATAAATGCTCAATTCACACATTATCAGATCAAACATAAAATTCATAAATTGCAAGGGTTTCCATTCCTTCAACATTCAGGTGGTGTGCAAGCACAATAAATATTTAAATAGATATGCATCAGATTCCCAGGGCTATCATTATAATGAAATTGGAACAGAATTCTGAAATTGTGCAGACATTTTTAACTTTTAATTCCAAAATAAGTTTTTTTTGAAGAAGCGAAGTAGGGGAAGGCAGAGGATGGGGAAGAGGTGTGGCAGTGTTGGTGGAATTGTCCTATGGATGAACTGGTGGTGGCCCACTAAACATTCCAGATTTCATCCTGGTCTGAGTGACAGGAAGGTGTGTGACTTGTGCTGTGATTTGATTGCGAACGATCTTCCTCCACATCTGCCTCTTCCATTTTTTATCATTCTTCTTTCCTATGATTCTTCCTTCTCCTCTTCAGGTCCATCGGAAGACGATATGTACTCAGCAACTTGGACTCATCCTGTAGCTCCAATCATGGTTGCAACTCACAGTGTAATGCACAGTGTTCATTCTAGACACCATGGCTAGCAAAAACCGAAGGCTTTTCCAGAACAGTCCAGGAAGCTGAAAAGCATGTTAAACACAGTGATCGCTTGTTCCAGAGCACATCTGCTGATGTTATGCTATTTTCATATCATATATTAACTCTACTGGTATGCTTTCTCACAGATGTCGTCAGCTAATTTCAAAGCACCCTTCAGTATAGGAACAAAAACAGAAGTTGCTGGAAAAGCTCAGCAGGTCTGGCAGCATCTGTGAAAGAAAAAAAAAACAGAGTTAATGTTTTGGGTCCGGTGACCCTTCCTCAGAACTGATGGTAGCTGGCAAAACATTGGTTTATATGCAGAAAATAGGGAGGGGGATGGTGTAGGGAGGAAACAATAGGATAGAGGCGGAAGAGAGTGAAGAGCAGTCGGATAGACAAAGGAGTTGATACCAATCTGGCTAGGAGGGTGAATAGTTGTTAATGGGGATTGTTAGTGACTAACAATAGGTAGTGTGTAATGGCAGGCTATGTGGTAACAAGGCTTGATGTGTGTGGGGAGGGGACTAGGACATGGGAGAATTTAGGCCCTAAAATTATTGAACTCAATATTGAGTCTGGAGGGCTGCAGGTTACCCAAGCGGAAAATGAGGTCTTCCAGCTTGTGTTGAGCTTCACTGGAACATTACAGCAAGCCAGAGACAGAGATGTTAGCCACGGAACAGGGTGGTGTGTTAAAGTGGCAGGCAACAAGTAGCTCAGGGTCTTTTTTGTGAGCAGAACGTAGATGTTCTGCAAAGCGGTCACCCAGTCTAAGCTTTGTTTCCCCAGTGTAGAGGAGACCACGTTGTGAGCAGCGAATGCAGTAGACTGGATTCTGGAAAGTGCAGGTGAAGTGTTGCTTCACCTGGAAGGTATGTTTGGGCCCTTAGATACTAGGGAGGGGGGAGATAAATGAGCAGGTGTTGCACCTTCACCAGTTGCAGGGGAAGGTGCTGTAGGGCTGTGGAGGGGTTGGGGTGGGGATGGTGGTGATGGGGGTGAAGGAAGTGTGGACTAGGGTGTCTTGGAAGGAACGGTCCCTACGGAAGGCAGACAAGGGAGGGGAGGGGCAAATGCGTCTGGTCATAACATCTCACTGGAGGTGGCAGAAATGGTGGCTGATGATCTTCTGGATATTATGTGGATATTATGAGGAACGGAGAGAATGGGATGGAGTCGTTACAGGAAGCAGGGAAGGGGGATATATAGTGCAGGAGCTGTGGGAGTCAGTGGGTTTATAGTGAATATTAATGGCCAGTCTATCCCCAGAAATGGAAATACAGATGTTGAGGAAGGGAAGGGAAGAGTCAGAGATAGACCAGGTGAAAGTGAGTGCAGGATGGAAATTGGAAGCAAAATCAATGAACTTTTCCAATTCTGGATGAGAAAGGGAAGCAGCACCGATGATGTCATTGATATATCAGAGAAAGAGTTGTGGGTGAGGTCTGGAACAGGACTGGATCAAGGAATGTTCCACCAACCCCACAAGGAGACAGGCATGATTGAAGCCCATTCGGGTACCAATGGCCACCCCTCTCACCTGAAGAAAATGAGAGGAGTTAAAAGAGAAGTTGTTAAGGGTGGGGATGAGCTCAGCCAAGTGGAAGAGGGTGGTGGCGGGTGGGGACAGTTCAAGTCTTTGCTCCAGGAAGAAGCAGAGAGCCCTAAGACCCTCCTGGTGGGGAATGGACGTATAAAGGGGTTGAATATCCATGGTAAAAAGGAGGCGGCTGGAACCTGCAAACTGGAAGCTTTGAAACCGGGGTAAGGCGTCAGAGGAATGTACGTGGGCAGGGATTGGACCAGTGGAGAGAAGACAGAGGTAGGAAGAGATGAGTTCTGTGGGACAGGAGCAGGCTGAAGCAATGGGTCTGCCCGGGCAGTCCTGTTTGTGGATTTTTGGAAGGCGGTAGAAACAAACTTGCGGGGCTGGGGTCTATCAGCTTGGAATCAGTTGAGGTGATGTCAATAGCTGAAATGAGATCTGTTACCATAGTAGATACAATGCATCATGGTGAGGTCATGATCCAGGGGAAGGTAGGAGGAGGTATCTGAGAGATGGCGCTCAGCCTCTGCAAGGTAGAGGTCAGTACGCCAGACTACCACAGCATCACCCTTATCCGCAGGCTTAATAACAAAGTCAGGGTTAGATCTAAGTGCACGGAGTGCAGTCAGTTCATAGGGAGATTGGTTGGATTTGTTAAGGGCAGAAAAATTGAGGCAACCAATACCACATTGATAGTTCTTAATGAACAGATCGTGTGCAAAAGGCCAGGGGAAGGGGTCCAGGTGGAGGGATTGTGCGGAACTGGGCCAGGGGATCTGTGGGATGGGGAGAGGACTCTTGTCCAAAAAAATGGCCACAAAGGCGAAGACGGCAGAAGAAGAGTTTGAAAAGCTGAGGTCTTTGCTAAGTACACAACATTCAGCATCAGACAGTAGAAGGTTAGGCGAGCTGTGGGTATCTCTGAGTTATTACATCTGCACTTGGAGAATCTAGTCTAATGCTCACAATGTAGTCTCCTCTACACTGGGGAAACAAAGTGTAGACTGGGTGACCGTTTCCCAGAACATCTACGTTCTGCTTGCAAAAAAGACGCTGAGCTACCTGTTGCCTGCCACTTTAACACACCACCCCGTTCCATGGCCAACATCTCTGTCTCTGGCTTGCTGCAATGTTCCAATGAAACTCAACGCAAGCTAGAAGGACAACACCTCATTTTCCGCTTGGGGACCCTGCAGCCCTCCGGACTCAATATCGATTTCAATAATTTTAGGGCCTAACATCTCCCATATCCTAGCCCCCTACCTCACACACCAAGCCTTGTTATCACATAGTCTGCCATTACACACTACCTATTGTTAGCCACTAACAGTCCCCATTAACAACTATTCACCCTCCTAGTCAGATCATTATCACCACCTTTGTCTATCCAACTGGTCTTCTCTCTCTTTGGGCACAATCCCATCGTTTACTCCCTACCCCATCCCCCTCCCTATTTTCTGCATATAAACCGATGTTTTCCCAGCCATCATCAGTTCTGAGGAAAGGTCACCGGAGCCAAAACATTAACTCAGATTTTTTTCTTCACAGATGCTGCCAGACCTGCTGAGCTTTTCCAGCAACTTTTGTTTTTGTTCCTGATTTACAGCATCCACAGTTCTTTTGACCTTCTGCATAGAGTGTACCAATCAACCTGGCATGCTATGCTCTGCACAATTGGAGCAGACAATGGGGTGAGGGAATTGATGTAAAAGCACTGGGAGGTTGGGAGCTGACATTGGGAATGCCATTGTTGGTGAGCATCAAAGCTAGCTTGTCAATGCTAGTCCAAGTGCACACGGTGTTCCAAAGATGTTGCAGGCATCAGGGATGCTGGTCTTTTGATATATGTTGACTAACAAGTTGTTCTGGATAAGGTGCAAGATAAGATTGGAAGGGAATCAGATGACAAGAATGCTATGAGGTTGGGGTAGAAATTTCACGAGTCGAGTTTCATAAAATACTACTTTTTAGCACAAAAGACAAAAGAAAATACAATGCAACTTAAACAAAAAAAAGCAAAATTCACACCAATGCCATTTTGTTGAATATCACACCCTGACCCCAAAGCCCACCCACCTGATCCCATACATTACCTAATTTAAAATTTTGTCCACGTTGTCTCCAGACTTTCATACAAACTCCAGTTCTTAGCGATTGATTCCCTTCAATGGATGACATGGACTAGTCACAGTCTTGGCATCCTACTTGACATCGGTCCAAGCTTCTGATACCCTTATCCAAACTGCATTCTTCCACCTCCATAGTTTCCTCTGTATCCATTGGCGTCTTAGTCCATCTGCTGTGGAAGCCCTCACAAAAGTTCTTGTAACTTCCTGACTTAACTATTTTAGTGTTCTTCAAGCTGGCCTCCTACTTGCTTCCTCCTTAAACTTGATCTTATTCAAAAATCTGCAGTGTGTATTCTAACTCCCCGTGAATTCCATCATTCCAGTGCTAGCTGACTTATAATCATCTCCTGTCTGATAATACCCCAGATGTAACATTTTCATTCTAGCATTCAAATCCCTTTATCTCCTCTATATCTTGGTAACATTGGCCAACAATACTAGGCATTGACAGCTCTGAATCCTTCCAAATCCAATCCCGTCTTCATCATTGATTTCCATATGCTCCACCAGTGGCAGCCTTGCTGTCAGCAGTTGAAGCCCAAAAGTCTCAAGTTCATTCTTGTATTTTTCAACCTCTCTACCTCTCTTTCTTCCTGTAAGATGTTAAAACTTACCTCTTTGTCTGAGTTTTTGGTCATATCCTTTAGTATTTCCTCATGTGGCTTGGTATTAAATTTCATTTGATTACACTTTTGTGAAGCAACATAAAACACTTGCGACAATTATGCCGTTGTTCAAGTGCAAGTTGTTTGGTAACACAAGATTTGGGGCACTGGAAAGTTTGCATCTGTCAAAAATGGCAGCTAGCCATTTGTAATACAAGAAAAGAGGGCTGTGAAGGCTGCCAACACTGGGAAAGGACATGGGTTAAGAATCAAGGAATCAGATGGTTATAAAATGGGAAATTAAATCAAACAGTGCTGCAAGTGGCAGGTCAAGCACTCAAACCCTCAATATTTTGCTTTCAACTTGGTTTGAAATTTTTTTGTTGCTTGGGCTATCAGTTCATTTTATGCCACTGACACTGATTAATTTCACCCCATTGGTGACGAAAACAGATGTTGCTGAAAAAGCTCAGCAGGTCTGGCAGCATCTGTGAAGAAAAAATTAGAGTTAACATTTCGGGTCCAGTGACCCTTCTTCAGAACTGATGGTAGCTGGCAAGGGTCACTGGACACAAAGTGTTAACTCTGATTTTTTTCTTCACAGATGCTGCCAGACCTGCTGAGCTTTTCCAGCAACTTCTGTTTTTGTTCCTGATTCACAGCATCCTCAGCTCTTTTGGTTTTCATCCCATTGGTGGTTGGATAATGCAATAGCATTGCATAATGTATATTCAAATTTGGGATTTGACTTATTTCTGTTCAGTTCAGAGAAAAAGTTTTTTTTTGCAGACCATACTGAAATGTGGGAGAATGAATGTCTGTGAGATCTGTGGGATGGCACAGTGGCTCAGTGGTTGGCACTGCTGCCTCGCAGTGCCTGGGTCATGGGTTCAATTCCAAACTTGGGCGACTATCTGTGTGGCGTTTACACATTCTCCCCGTGTCTGTATGGGTTTCTTCCAGGTGCTGTGTTTCCTCCCACATTCGAAAGTTGGGCAAGTTAGGTAGATTGGCCATGCTAAATTGCCCATAGTATCAAGGGATGTGCAGGATAGTTGGGTTAGAGTTGGAAATGCAAAGTTAATTGGATATAGTTAGGGTGGTGGATCTGGGTGGGCTGCTCTTCGGAGGGTTGGTGTGGACTCGATGGGCTGAATGGTCTGCTTCCACGCTGTAGGGATTCTATGAACTTCCTGTCTGTTCACTGTAAGGTTTCTGCAGCACTTCCATTAATGTTATCTCCTCTACACAAAGTAAATTGGACATTCTCAACCTAGTTCCAAATGGGTGTAGGCCTGGAGTACAAACTTTCTCTCCTATACAAGAAACAATAGGGATGAAGAAAACAATTGCTTAATATGAGATGTTGCTTCAAAATTGATGTAAACCACATAACTCTGAAAAAATTAGAGGGAGAGAATTACCCTACATCTGGGTGTGTTATACTTCTTGTGGAAGTGTTAGCTTTGCTAGCCATACCTAAAATAAAATAGAACTTCCAGGCAAACCTTTTTCCAACTCATGAGTACAAATTTGTACTAAAAACATTCAGAATTTAGAATCCCTATGCTGTGGAAACAGGCCCTTCGGCCCAACAAGTCCACACCGACCCTCAAAGCATCCCACCCAGACTCATCCCCCAATAACCCACCTAATCTACACATCCCTAGGACAATTTAGTGTGGCCAATTCACCTAACCTGCACATCTTTGGACTGTGGGAGGAAACCGGAGTACCCAGAGGAAACCCATGCAGATATGGGGAGAATGTGCAAACTCCACACAAACAGTCGCCCAAAGCTGGGATTGAACCCGGGTTCCTGGTGCTGTGAGGCAGCAGTGCTAACCTCTGAGCCACCATGCTTTGTTTTACAAAAGTTTGAAAAGGTGTTTTTCTTTTATTGTCAGGAGCAAAAGCAGAAGCTTTGGTTTAAGAAAGATTTTAAAGCCTATGAATTCATTCAGAAAATCTGCAGTTCAATGCTACTTCCACTGAGTGGAGCACTCATTTTACCAAAACAAATCACTTTGCATGAGTCTTCTCAGTATTTATTTCCCTAGAACAAAATTGAGGTTAGTTATAACATTTGGCATAAATAAAGAGCATATAATTGCTGATGTTTTGAAGCCTGAGATGCTTTGAGGCCTGGGTCTGTTTCTTATGGTTCTACTGAGCTAGAAACTATAAAACATAATTCTAATGCTCTTAGGTAGGATTACCAATTCACAGAACTCGGCAGGTGAACAAACTATGTCCTGAAGTAAGAGGGAATATTTGAAAAGGTATACATAACTGACAGCAGTGCTTTAACTTCTGTTTGGAGGTGAGAGGGAGTCTGATTGTCTGTCAAATCATTTCACTGTAGTCTATGCACACGTAAACAATAATCTTTTATTGGACTATAAGAAGAAGAGCAGAAATAGGCTATTCAGCCCATTGAGTCTGTTCTGCCATTCAATCATATTATTAATGAACTGATAATCCTCAACTTCTCTTTTCAATCTTTATTTGCAGACTAACTATGTACACAATCACCAGTTGACACAGGTTCAGAGCCTTTCCTCCATAAGATTGCTCTCCAGCCTTCTCATTTAGTCTTTGGCTTTACATTATGATCTCTTGGGCTCATGCGTTAGTGCATTACCCTACATCTCCCCCAAAATCTCAAACATTGCAGAGTTAGTCTCTGTAACTGTTTGAAAACAGAACTCCTTGATTTCATTCTCATTTCTGATATTAATGATTTGATAAGCTCTTCCTTTTCTCAACTTGATTGTGTATTCTTTGGGTATTTGTAAATTTCTTGGTGTTCTCTGTTCTTCAGGATTGGAGTGGTATGTCCATGCTCATGATGCTTTTCCCTTTGAGGATGCTAAGGCTTTCTGATTTCTAGATGATGTTTCCACCAAATATAATATCAGCAAACATTCTGTTTTCTCAACTAACAGTTCCCCACTGTTGTCCGTCCCAGATTTATTTACAAATAAATATTTATTTATGTGATTGAAACCATAATCCTTGGCAAGCCCCATCAATTGCTCATTTACAAACTGTGATCCATTATCAGATGGAATAATGTCAGCATTACTGTGAATCAAATTGATTTGTTTTAATGATTTTATCACCATGTCTGCTGTGATGGTCTGTAAATGGTTTGTCTCAGTGTAATTGTCAATAATAGGATTATGCTCCCTTTAAATTCCAATAAGTCCATTCTCAACCTTTCCAAGGTGTTGATGGAAATGCTGATGATAAGAAAGTTTTTTTCTGATTCTTATATTGATAGTGCATGTTGAACATCATTTCCTTAATCAAAGCATAATGTCTGGCCACCAAACTGAGTGCTGGGCTTGTGTTGGATAATTTTATATTCCAAGGTGACATTGACTTTTCCTTTGGAAGATGTCATTTCTGAGTGTAGTATTACCAATCTTTCATTAAAGATGAACAATTCATCTAAAATCCAGAGATGTTTTCATTACTCAAAGCATTGTCTTAATATGGGATTGGTGAGTTGTATGCTAGCCATCCAACCTGGCAATATCTTCCAATCTAGAAATATTCTTCTTGTTTTGAACTTCTCATCAAGTTATTTTACGATACTGCTAAATGTTTTGTAACTTTAATTTCTATTCAAACTTCAAATTTTCTCTTCAGCCTCTTTAAATGGCATTCCTGATAAAGTATTGACCATTGTTTGACACTTCACTTGCATGTACTTCATGGTGGAGTCATATCGTATCTGAAGCACTGAACATGAGGAGGCATTTTTGCAACGTTTTTTGCAACCATCTTGAAAAGAGAAACTAATGGGATATGACCTGTTCGAACCTTAATCCTTTGCCCTATAACATTATCTAAGAACTTCTTGCATGTCTATGTTGCCACCAAGAATTCTTTTTCATTTATGGTGTACCTTTTCTCAGTTTCTGTTAGAGAACATGTAATGTAATCTACTTCCATCTTCCTAGACTTGGAGCAATTATAACCAAGACCTGTGGATGACACATCCACATAGCTATATTGTCAATAACTGAGGACAGTAATGTGAAAATATTTCATAAGTAGTTAACAATTCCTTAATAGTTTTGAAAGAACGTCTATGATTGACATTAAAACACCACTATTGGCCTTACTTCGGCAGTTCTCTCAACATTTCGTTGGTTAGTGGTAGATTGGTATAAACTTTCATATTTAGGTAATCATCCCCCGAAACCTCTGCAGCTCTGTTACATTCATAGGTTGTGGAAATTCCCTGATCACCTTCATTTTCTGAGGATAGACCTTTGTTTCTGCAGCTTGCCCTGTGTGGGCTTAAAACTTAACCATAAGCCTTGCAAATTCACATGTGTCCTTTTGCATTAAGTGTGCATTCTGTAGTGGTATCAGAATCTCCCTAACTCTGATCATTCCTCTCTTTTGTTTAACCTTTCATTAGAATATATCGCTATGGCATCATGGTCTGTCCTTCCCTTGGAGTATGTTGGTCAATGTCTTCTGGAATGTTTCAAACACACGCACTGTTCCAAATGGCAGTGTATTGAAGCAGTACCAAAAAGCATTATAAAGTTATCTGGCAACCTGGATTCCTGATCCAAAAGTATTTGCCAGGAATCACAATTAGCATTTTTTTTTTGAACAGTGTACTGTTTGCCAACATAACTAATCTTTCATCATCTGATGACATTGGATGGATTCCATACTGTACTGGCTTTTTAAATTGTGTGAGGTGTATGCAGAACCTAATATTCCCATTTGGTTTCAGAAAAGTGACTGTACCTGAGCAACATTCAGTAGGTATTATGATCTGCAAAATTATCCCCTTTCAATTTAAATTCTTTCAATTTCTGCCTTTACTTTGTCAATTAGTGGATGTAGAAGAAAAATTGCTATTGTTTTGGCTGTAGTGCAATATGGTCCTCATCTTTTAACTTATCCAGTCCTGAAAATAATTTTCCAAATTCATCTCTAAATTCTGCATTGCGTTCTTCAGTAGCAATTTCATTGACCTCAAAGATTTGTTTTAATCCTAATAATGTTGGCCTGCTGAGAAGTGAAGTTCCCTGATTCTATAAAATATAAAGTGCCTTTGCAATTTCTCCACATTTGTATTTTAATCTTGCCACAACCTGACCTTTGACTTTCAAACTCATTCCTCCTGGCCTTTGCAATTTGATTGAAGAAACAAGGTATGTTTCAACATTTTAACCATTAAGTCATCAGTTAGAAGGTTAACATCAACCCTGTTGCCTAGTTTAAAAGCCACATAACATACATCTACATTGTGATTTACCTACCAGTTTTTAGTTTTTGTGTCATTTATCTCTTCTAGGATGTCTTGATTTGTGGCTATGATTCTCCTATCTCCTAGATCTGGTTGTATTGAAAACTCTGTTGATATTTGCTTCATCATTTATAGGTTAGAATGATAGTATTTATTAAAGTGATTACATTTACCACAATTGTGGCATTGAGCACATCCTGCTGGCAGTTATTATGTTGATGTTTCTTGTTCCCACTACAAATGAAGCATTTCAAACTGGTGAGTAATGCACCTTTATTATTTTTCACAGATTTTTATTTCAGCACACTACTGATTTCAGGCCTACAAACTGCAGACACTTTTGGTTTCTTCCATAGAACCTTAGACTCACCTCGAGCTATCACCTGATTTTGCTTCCAGATCTTGGACTGCCTCATAAATAATCATATCTTTATGAGCATTAAATCAAAAGACCATAAAATATAGGTGTAGAATACGGCCATTCAGCCCATCAAGTCTGTTCTGCCATTTGATTATGACTGCTATGTTTCAGAACCCCATTCTGCTGCCTTCTCCCTGTAACCCTTGATCCCCTTACCAATTAAGAACCTATCTATCTGTCTTAAATACACTTGGTCTCTACAGCCCTCTGCGGCAATGAGTTCCGCAGTTTAACTACCCCCTGGCCGAAGAAATTTCTCCACATCTCAGTTCTAAAGGGTCGTCCCTTCACTCTGAAGCTGTGCCCCCATCAGATCTTAGTCTCTCCTACTTGTGGAAATATCAAACAAAAAAAAATCTTTGACCAGCCTGTGTGCAGACAATGCACCTAGGATCAGAGGCTAAAACAGCAAATCTTTGAACAGGCATTATGCCAAGGTTTTAATTACCTGATCAATAATTTGAAACAGATCACTAATTTGAAACTTCTGGAGAAGTCCAAAGTGAGGGATAACAGCAAAGATTGAACACAGAGAGAAAACAATTCAGAAATGCTGGTTAGATTGACTTCAAAGGATGAACTTGTAGGTTGAAGCAGAAGGAAGGAAAGTTTTCTATAGTTGAAAGTTCTAGAAAAGAAAAGAATTTGGAAGAAAATACCATGCAATGATTCTTATTTTCCTCAAGTGGAATGGAGAAAACTGCTTTTGGAATCTAAGGTTACCATGTCATGGGCCATCATAGTTAGAGCTAATTTTAAGTTACAACAATTGGCATAAATGTAATGGTTAGGGTCATAAATGGGATGATTCACTTACTGTTCCTCTTAACTTCGGGCCAAATCATTCCAGAGCAGTCCAGAAGTCAGTGAGAATCTGCTTCAGCCAGATAAACACATTGAATGTGTATGTAAGAACTCTATGATATTTATAGGATCCCAATTTGTAAATGGAGAGGGACAAATACTGGGTCACAGAGTTTTATTTTATTCATTGATGGGATGTGAGGTTGGTGGTAAAGACATCATTTGTTGCCTGTCACTAATGGCCCATCAAAAGGATATAATGAAACCTTCTTGAAATGCAGCAGGCCATGACATGTAGGTATATTTGCCGTTAGGAAGTAAGTTCCAGATTTTTGATCTAATGACAGAGAAAAGAAAGGTGATTAGTTCCAAGTCAGGGTGGTGTGTGGCTTGGAGGGGAGTGTGCAAATGGTGACATCCCTATGCATCTGTTGACCTTGTCTTTCCAAATAGTAGAGGTCATAGATTTGGAAGGTGCTGTCAAAAGATGCTTGACAAATCACTAAAGTGTATCTTGTAGACAGGACATACTGTTGTTGTGTGCTTTGATGGTCAAGGAAGTGACTGGTGAAGGTATTGGAAGAAGTGCTGATCCAAGTGGGCTGCTTTGTCCTGAATGATGATCAGCTTCTTGAGTGTTGTTGGAGCTTCACGCATCCAGTCAAGAGGTGAATATTCCTTTACACTCTTGACTCCTGTTTTGAAAATGATGAATGGGTTTTGGAGAGTTTGGGTTCAAGCTGTGATTTACTCACCTCAGACTTTCCAGCCTCTGACTTGCTTATGTAGCGATAAACTTGTTAGGACAGTACAATTCAATTTCTGGTTAATGGTCTCATTCAGGATGTTGATAGTGGTGCAGTTAATGATGGTAATTTCATCTGCAAGTAGAGATGGTTAGAAACATTCATGTTAAAAGTGGCCATTGCCTGACACTTATGTGGCAGGAATGTTACTTGCGACTGGTCATCTGCAGCCTGAAAGAGAATTACTGTAAGCATGCATGAGCAACATCAATATCTGAGAGGTTGTGAATGGTGCTCAACATTGTGTAATCTTCACATCCCTGCTTTTTCCCAATGATGGAAGGAAGGTCATTGATGAAGCAGCTGAAGGTGTTTGGGCCTGGGACACTACTCTCAGGAACTCCTACAGAGATATCCTGGACCTCAGATGATTAACAGCCATTAACCACAAATACCTTGCTTTGCACATGGAATAACTCCGACCAGAAGAGTTTTCCACAAAATTCCCAGTAACTCCAATATTTCTCGAGATTTTTGATAACAAACATGGACAAATGCTGCTGCAGTTCTTTTGTCTATAATTGATGCCATGATGTTACGACAAAAGTCAGATTTTGTGTACAAACAATTGTACGTAAATATCCATTTACTCCTATTACTTGGTGAATCTTGGGAGAAAATCCAAATACTACTGAAATCTGCCACCTTGTATTAAATTCAAACTGTAAAATGGATATTATTTTCAGAATATGAAATTTTGAATGGCTTGGAACAATGGGCTTTTGTTTCAACTTGAGAGTGAAATTTGAACAGTTTCTATCATAGATGGTTCAAACTCAACTCTACATATGCACTGGGGCAAAAGTTAAAAATATCAATCTCAGCCTGTTGAAGATTTCGCATCTGATAAGAGTATGATACAATTGTATAATTTTTTGTAAATGTATTTTAGTTATTTTGACCTAATATTGTGGCAGTTTATTTCTTGTGCTGAAACTATGATCGACAACTGATCAGAAGATCCTTATAATGTATGCTCAAATATATATTTATATTCAAAGTATGGATAAATTAGAAGGTGCTTTTATTTCTGAACAATTGTCTTTATTTGACTATTGCCAAAAAAAGACATTCTTTGTTGAAACTTTTTGTCTTACATTCATCAGGGCACATTGCAAGAATACCAATTCAAGTACAAAGTCAACATTTATACTACATGAGTGGAGAATGATGATTAGTCAGCAAGTAGCCTCTGAAATAGGTAGAAACCATTCACTGGTTCATTTCTCAGGGCACTGCCCTGACCAATCAAAGTTAATCTGACTAGATTAATATCTAAGCAAAGCCTAACAGTTAACCATCAATCAGCATGAATGGTTATATTTTCAATGGCAAGATCTCTATCAATTAGATTCCATTTGCCAAATGATCCACGCTCACTTCTCATTCATATTTTTGCAAATTATCCTGATGAGTGCAAGACAAAGAGCTTCAACAAAATGTGTCTGTTTTCAGCAAATCTCAAGCTCAGTACTACCAAATGATTTGTTATATCCATTGTTCTAACCTTGTAAGAAATCCAGGAGATGAAGTTCATCTATGACAGCAGTGCAAAACAAACTTGTCGTGAATCGGCATTCAAATTTTCACCATACTCAATCTTCATTTCCACTGAATGAGAGTTCTAACTCTTTTTGGAAACTCATTTCCTAACTTCCCAGTCATTTTTATTTGATTTGAAATTAAAAATCTTGAAAATACATCCCAAGCCAACAAAAACTATTAATTGCCACTGTAAAAATTGATCTGACAGCTTTCGACATGTCCAATTCACATTGCTGCCTTCGACCAGTTTCATCCCTCTAAATTTCAGACAAACTGAATTGCTGACTTCCATTTACAATATGATCTGTACTCCTTTGTATTTAATTGTATTTAATTGGTTCAATACAATCATTGGTATTGATTCAGGGAGAGTGCATATTTGCTTCAATATATATCAAAACTTCAAGCACTTTTCTCAATCCCATAAATGACTACTTAATTTTTTTGCATTTCATGTATATTTATTTCAATATAATCCATCTTAATTTGTTTCAACTAAATTACAATGAAATTATTCAATTATTTAAGTGCCACTTTGTTTTATGCAAATAAATTTTCTAATTATTTGTTTATTCCCTTGGTTACTTTCTCAAATATTTTGTTTGCAGGTTTCTCTTCTTATCACTTCTTTTCCTGAAGGTACAACTCAGTTAATGAGCTTAGGTGGTGGACATTTTTAGGTATTTAACAGAGAGTAACAGGAATCTGCAGAACCTATATCCATCCACAATCACTGGACAAGATTCAGTGCCTGGATCCTTTGCTGATTCCTCCCCTCCGTATCACACGTAAACCTTTTCAGCTGAATAGACATAGTAATGATGTTTAATGCTAATGCTGTTCCATTTTCAGCTGATAGATGGCATGATTGTTTTAGGATTTATAGTAAAATATGTTTTCAAGGGGGTTTTCTTATCAACTGGCAAGACAAAACTCACAAGTCCTAATGACCACTAAAGTTTGTTAACAGTACATTTGTTTGAATAAGGATCTCAAACATTATTAAAATAGCAATCTAAGATAGATTGGTACAACAAACGTGTTGGCCACTGACTCTAAGATACATAGTTGCTGATCTTAGCTTAATAAGTCCTTGGTTGTGTTATTGCAGTGGAGCATGGAGAAAGAGGACGTGCTGACTTTTGGGGTGTGGGTGTGGGGTATAGCTGCTCCGATGCCTTGAACCAAAACTTGTAAAAATTGTGCTTACTGAATAGCATCTGGAAAATAACTAGCTCTGAAACCTGAAGAGACATTAATGTAATGACAGAAATGCAGCAGTGTGAAACTCTCAGTGACCCACGACTAGTGACAGGGAGCAGAGGGAGGAATTTTAGCCCATGTTGGTGGTAATTGGGGTGGGGCACTTAGAGGCAAATATTTATCCCATTGGCCGATGTGCAAGCTCCTTAGTTCAATGCTGCCTGCACGACATTTTTTCCTGGATGCAGAATGGAGGGGTGAGGAGAGTGCATCAGGGTTACCTGTCCAGAAGCTTCTGCTGGCCAACGTGACAATTTAAAGAACAACTTAAAGAATATTGGAGGCCAACAGGAATTTCCCTCTCAGCCTCTTGGCTCCCCAGCAATGTTAGAGAATAGCCCAGCTGCTGGAGGCAGCTTCTTTCTAGCAGACTGGAGTCCTGCGCTCCCTCACCTGCCTATTATGGAGGTATTCTTCCTTTCCCCTTTTCACTCTCCCCACCACTACAATGATGAGCCAGGTGCTGAGGCATTTTTTAAAATGTTGAATCATTAGAGGAAGGGCACTTCCACCTTGGGACCGCCTCTCCTTCCTGCCAAGCTCGTGATCCTCCTGTCAGCTTTTTGACATCAAGGGCGCTCTTTCATTGGATGGTGGCCAACTCGGGGAAAATTGACTGTTCCCCATAGTGAATTCTGATTCCTCCAGCTCCCCCTTGCCCATTGGAGTCTGATGGTGGGGTCCTGAAGCCCATGTGAAAAATCCTGTCCCTGGCACAATCACAGTTTGCACAGCTTCATGCAGGGGAAGACATGGTAAACAGGCAAGTAGGATTTATTTCCCAAATTTTGCCACAGCAAGGCAAAAGGACAAATGGATTTTTGTTTATCTAATCACCTTTCTTGTGGTTCAATTACATTTTTCTTAGACTGTCTCAACATCTAGAGCCCCAAGTAAAATCAAGCCAAACCTCATCCAATATGGACATAACAGAGAATATTCCTAACAAGTCTCCCAGACATATATTTAAGGCCATAACAAACATAAAGAACTGCAGATGCTGGAAATCTGAAACAAAAAACAGAGAGTGCTGGAGAAGTACAGCAGGTCTGTTAGCATCTGGAGAGAGAAAAAACAGCATTAATGTCAGACACAGGATCACTGGACATGAAATGATAACTCTGTTTTTGCTTTTACGAATGTTAACAAACCTGCTGCCTTTCTCTAGCATTCTCTATTTTTGTCACATTTCAAAGACCACTCACTTACACCCCCATCCCAGAATTTCTATGGACTAGTAACTTTTATTCAGCCACAAAGATAGCATCACCAGAGTCAGCACATCATTGTCATCTGGAATATCAACTGCAAAATGTGCATTTTCTCAGGAAGCCATAGTCAGGGAAATTACAATGAAAAATCTGTATTTATCTAAGCTATAAAGCAGTTATTCCCCTTTATGTGTTTTTAAAACCAGGATTAAGCACCTATTTTGAGAAATGATATAAAGCAGATGAGGTCATATATTAGACAAACTAAGTAATTCTCAATCTCCTAAATGTCACGTAATTGAGTAAAATTTAACAAATCTCAATCAGTTATTCATTCATATTATTTTAGAAACAAGACATATGACAACCTATAATACATTAAATTCAAATTATGCGCACATATTCATTGAAAATTTATGAAAAGCACCTGCTATAACTGTAATTTCCGTAGGTGGAGCCGTGATAGGTTTCTCCAATGTTAGGGGGACCATGATTCACCGTCATACCCTGAGGCACACACAATAGCTGCCACTTTGAGAAGAGAACATATCATTCTTAGATTGAATAATCACAGTAGGTTCCTACAAATCACACGACATGATTCCCAAACAAAAATGCAATTGTCATTTCATTTTGCGGGAAAGAAAAAAAAGTCTTTTTAATGCCTGAAGTAAACAGGTTTGGGGTTGGACTTTTAGCCTGGAATTGGAAACCACCACCTGGATCATTTCTAAGTCTTGACCATGCACCAATTCAGCATTAATGACACAATCTGATTTTTAAATACAAAAGCCCTAATTGGCCTGGAAGTGAGTTTGGAAACCAATTAGGGGTTCCAGCAGAAATGCGGTGCTTAGGACAGAGGGTGATTTTTAAAAGCAAACATCATCCATCACTGGGCTAGCCATTGCATGAAGAAATGGAGCGGCAGACAGCTCAGTTATATCCAACACTCGCCTGGGCAGGTGTGTCAGGATTGGGTGGGGACTTCATGGTTTCTATTGCCTCCCTTGAGACTTGAACAGACACAGCATTTGAGAGGTAACTGAGCACATGAAGTGACCACAACATCCATTAACATTGTCAGATCAAGTGGATAGTTGTATCACAGGGGTATTAGCAACACTGACTTATATAGAACATTATTGAGCAGCAGGTTTCACTGAGGTGCTCAGTTTGTTGCTTATGTCATGCTAGAAAGGACGAGGAGGGGTAAGTTCCTCATATAAAGGTGAAAAACTGCAGATGCAGGAAATCTGAAACAAAAACAGAAATTGCTGGAGAAACTCAGCAGGTCTGGCAGCATCTGTTCGGCGTGAAACAGTGTTACCATTTCAAGTCATGTACCACTCTTCTTCAGAAATTCTTGAAATGCTAACTCTATTTCTCTCTGCACATGTGCTACCAGAGCTGCTAAGTTTCTCTAGCAATTTCTGTTTTTGTTTAAGGCTCCTCATATATCTGTCTAGCATCATCATGTAACATAAAGGCCATCATTCATGGGGCATGTCTCCAACCAGTGTTGGTGTGTATCTGAGGCAGCGACATCACACTGTCCTTCATCCCGTGCTGACACAGTGGGCTCTATTGGGCCTCAGTCTGGGTTGGAATGGGAAGCACTGTGTGAATCGTACTTCATGACTTGCAGGCGGAGAAGTGGGGTGTTGTGGGGTCGGGGGGGTGGTGGTCAGCTGTGGCAGACACAGAGCGGGAGAGAGAGTGCACAATAGGGAGCTGGGATTTCATGCAGTGCCTTGGATTGTGTTGAGACTGTTGGTGGTTGGACTGATGGTTTTGGAGGCATCATTTTCAATCTATTAGGATAGCAATGGGATTATTCAGATGTCTGTGCATACTTGATAATTTTTCACTGATGGAGGGTGAGTTAGAGAATCATTTGTTACGAAGACTGGGAGAAGTTTATGTAAATTTTTGTTGTGTTAACATGGTCATGCCAACCTGCTTATTGTTATAAGACCTGGGATGACCTTGGCGAACCTTCTCCAGTGCCTATATGCCAGTTTCCTTTGACCCAAGCAGCACAAGCAACATTTTGTGTCGAGATTTTCACATTGCAGTCTCTCTAGCTTCTATCCTATGCATCTACTGATGCTTCTTCTCACTAGTCATAGTAGCTTGCACTCATTTCAATATTTTCAGCTGTCACTTTTTCATTCCTTAATGATTGCTCTATCAAACTCTGCTGTCCAAATGATACCTGCAGCTTTATGTTCCTTTCAGAGTCCAACCACTCACCGTTTGCAAATGCAAGCCTCTCAGCACCAGCAATGGAAACATTGCACCACTCTCTGAGCCCCTGAGTGTAATTCTCCTGTTTGTTATAACTGTTGAACAATGCATTCGTTAGCACTCCTGATTCCCCATTGTGTACCCTAACATGTGCCAGACTCTCCATATTCCCCATACTTCCCAATTGGAAATCTCAAACTGCTACTAAAAAGCCTGTTAATGAGCTCTCCAGTGTGTTACAATCTGTTAGTTGGAGGCGTTTGGGTTACCATTTGCAGTCTTCTGCCCTCCCTTTGAAAATTGCTCTACCTTCTTAAGGTGCTGAGAACCAGAGGTGTCATGTAAGATTGTGGTTTTTTAATCCATCTCTATATCTTCATCCTTAACAGCTTTTAAAAATCCAGCCTTTAGTCTAGATCTCCTATTTACAGAACTGATGAAAACCAAAAGAACTGCGGATGCTGTAAATCAGGAACAAA